>NC_143585.1:58121721-58444440 GCF_048544385.1 Mastigoproctus giganteus | reverse complement strand
TTTATTAATGATATTGATGAAGATATATCAGGCTTAATGTCCAAGTTTGCAGATGATACAAAGGTTGGGAGGGTTGTTAATGATAGTAAAGACAGTATGTTACTGCAACAGGATCTAGAAAAGTTAGGTAGATAAGCTGAGAAGTGGCAACTGAAGTTTAATATTGACAAATGCAAAGTACTACATATGGGTAGCGGTAACCCAACAGAAGCGTACCAACTGTGGGGAACTACACTCAGGGAGGTGGAGAATGAAAAAGACCTGGGGTTTAATTGTGCAGTCAGATATCAAGTTCTCTGAGCAGTGCAGATGGGCTGCCAGAGCAGGCCATGGAGGTTTGTCAATGATATATAAGAATTTTGCTAGCAGAGACAAGGAAGTGATTATCCCTTTGTATAAGGCAATGGTCAGGCCATACCTTGAGTACTGCATACAGGTATGGAGGCCTCATTTTAGGAAGGATGTAGAGTTGCTAGAATGAGTACAGAGAAGGGCATCAACATTGGTGAGAGGAACAAAGGGGAGGTTCTCTTACCAGGAGAGGCTTAAATTCTGTAAGTTGCAGCATCTGGAGACTAGGCACCTGCAAGGTGATCTGAATGAGGTGTACAAGGCCTTTAATGGTTTGAGCAGACTCAATGCTGATGAGATACTTCCACTTGCTGAGGGGACATAGATTCAAATTGATGATTTGGTTTAAATGTTTCATTTACACTTAATTATCCTAATTTATATTTTGCGTGGTTCTCTAATACCACATTTAGGTGTCACCATCCTGCCTACAGGAAAAAAATAAATGCTTTTTTCCTTTCTTCATTCCTCTGTTATATAAAATTAGAGAGATGGATCATAAAGTAGAATATTTTATGTTCTTATCAAATAGAATTTAGTCAAAGTGCTAACAGTATATTTATATTTACAAATTTATAAATCAATATATTTAACTGATTTATAAATTTGTTGACCCTAGACAAAATGTCAGTACAGGAGGTCCATACAGAGATATGTTTATGGCTCCTTTAAACATATAGGGACAAGGGGAATATGGAAGGAAATTTTCAAATGATGACATGTGGAATAGTAATTTATGGAGGTCTAGAAATTTGTTTTATTTGTGCAACGAAACATTAGTATGTAGTAACCCACCAATTTTTTTTTTTTAATTTTTTTTTTTTTTTTACTTTTTCATGGGCAAGCATCAATAGATAATAAACCTGATCTTAAGAATTGCTATGCTTATCAGTAGCAAATATGTACAACCCTGAAATGAATCAAAGTGAATGCATTTTTAAATACTATGCATACAATTTTGTTGCTAAATTTACATTTGAGACCATGTGTATAATTATTCAAAGATTCATATTATGGAACCCTGTAATGGGGGTTAAGCATAAAGTTTATTCAGAGCATATGTCAACAGTGTATTAGTGGCTTGCTTGCTGCTGAATGCCGAAGGGTAGCTAAGTGAAGGTAGTTAAGTTACTAGAGTGGGCTGTAGTTGTGATCACAGTCTAGTACGTCTGAGGGTGATGGATCTGCAAAAAAGAGTTGTTCTTGGCCACCCAGCAGAGATGTGATCTGTGTGAATAGAATTCTTCTGGGTTGGACAGAATTCGTCTAACGTTGTGTAGACTGGGTTATGGTTGTTTTCTGGCTGTTAACCCATTTGACTTGCCAGATTTGTAGGAATTTGTCCCTTATGGCCTTCTTTTCTCTATTTAGATTGTTGGTAAGGTTGATGTTGATCCTAGCAATTTGTACAGGCAGTAAGAAAGGCCCAGTAAATATGCTTGAAGTCAAAGGTGCCCACAAAGTCTGTGGCGATGGCTTGTGGATATTTGTTGGGCATGTACTTTGGTATGGAGACAACTTTGTTAATGGCATCCTCTGTATAGTGTCTTGTATTGGTGGTCAGATGTCAGATTGTCTTCTAGCTAGTGTGGTTGCTCTATAAAGGACGAGGTGTTCCAGCAGCTTACCTAGCACTGATAATAAAGCTATTGGTCTATAGGACCTGGACTTGTCAAGGATTTGCCTGTGTCCTTGGGTAAAAGATGCAGATAGAGGTTTTCCAGGTGTTCAGAAAGGCACTTGCAGCAAGCCTGTGTTGTATAGTTTCTACAAATGTCTGAATGTTGCACCCAAAATTTCTTTATTACTTCAACATCTGGCAAGTTATGACTTGGAATTTTCTTTATAGCCAAGTTTGTTAAAAATTAAGTCTGCAAGACTTAATTCTTCCATAATGAAGGGTGGCTGTAATGCATCAGTGGTTTCTGCTGCCAGCAGTATATACTGCATTGCTAGCAATGCAGCATAAGCTTCTTTGAATGTTGGCTTTGTTGAATGTTTGGATTTGATAATTTTATGTAAATGTTAGTGTTGTTGTGCATCTAGAAATTTTATTTGGGTAGGCTCGTATATTCCACATTACTAGCTTTATAAAAATGTTCCTGGAGAACCCCCCTTTAGGTGTGCCCATGTTTTCATTTTATTGACACTTTTGGTGGTAGCAGTTTGTTGTTTGTTATTTGGTTTTTAGGAGCATTAGCAACTAAGGCCATATTGCTCCGAGAATATGCGGTGGTCATTCCCTTGACTTTTCCACATCTTCCGTATTTGGTGGTGACGGGCTCGAACCCCGGTCTAATCAAGAAGCAGTGCTACACACTGCTGCTCCTTCCCACCTGGTTACGGAGGCGCTGGTGGTAGCAGTGTTGAAATAATTAAGCACATAAATAATGTCATTCAATAACTTTTGTTATTGTTATCCTTAATTAAAGAATAAGTGCATTCTAATACTATTGGATTTCTAATCCCAGTTTTTGGTCAGATTTAACAGAATTATCCTTGTAGGGGTGAAATCCTTTATTCTGTATTACACCTTAAAATCTCATCCGTTATCTAAACTTTGCTTTTCCAAAAAGTGTGATAAGGTTGTTGTTCAAGATATTGGTGTCAGGTCTGGTATCTATGGGAAAAAGTGTTGTCAGGATGTTTTCCACAGTGTCTTCCCAACTAAAGGTAATGTTTCTGTTCAAATCCTGGGAGGTTGCTTATGTCAACACCATCTGTGTCACCCTGTAGTAGTTTGTTGCATACAGTTGTACCCCAAGGTAGCAAAGTTACCTGTGGTGGCCACCAGATTCTGTTTGGTTTTCTGGTTCTGATGAGTTTTGTGTATTCATTTCTTAGGTCTTTAACTTGTTTCTCAAAGCTTCTGCTTTTGTTGGAGGACAAGGCAAATGTTGAAATGTTTTCTTGGTGGCATTGTCTTGTTTGCAAAGCATGGTGTTATCTGGCATACACCAGGAGATAGCCCTGTAGCTTAATATCTTCTTCTACATGTAGCTATTTTAGGGCTTCAGGCGGATCTACCGGATGTAGCTGATTCTGGTTGTGGAATCGCATCCAGTGGCTTGAGTCCTGATGTCCGTGTGTTCTTCCTGGAGGGAGCTAGCAAAATATCCCACTTTATGGGATATTTTGCTAGAAAATACAGCTGCGAGTTACAGGCTCCGAAAAAAAATGATAAGTGTTTGCTTTTTATTTACTTAATTGTTATTTTATATTGTACTTGATACGTAGTCATATAGTTCTAATTACGCTGGTTATTTTTATTTTAATTTATATAAACAGTTTTTGTAGATATACGTAATACTTTATAAAACCGTTAGTTTGTTCGAATAGTGCAGGCATTGTTTTTGTATATAGTGATAGGGAATTCAAATTTTTAATTGAGATAGCTAGGTAGCTCTAGCATATAATTATAGAAACAGTAATACGCTTCACTGTTTCTATTAGATAGCGTAGTATTGACATTTAATTTAATTTATCGATCTTATTAATTTAAAATATCATGCCCCAAACTAGAGCAGCAAAGCAACGGGCACAAGGTGGCAGGAGTGCTGTGACTCGAGGAAGAACTGAGGGGGGCGATTCTCCAACGCGTCACAGCCTAAAAAAATGTGCAACTTGTGAAATGTTTGCCGAACTATCTGGAACGGAACATGATATTGCCATGGGGGATGTCTTTGTGTGTGCGCGATGTAAGGAGTGTAAGGAAATCAGGCGACAACTCAGCGTTGTTATGGGCCTATATGAGAGTTTGAAGGACAGGGTGGATGCCCTCGAATGATCTAAATTGAGGAGCCCATCAGGCTCTCAGCTGCCCACATCAACGCCAGAGCTTGCACTTGGTCATCACGCAGCACAGCGGCAACCCCCAAGGCAGATTGCGCTGGTCCCAAAGGAACTAGTAGTTGTTGGTGACTCTATTGTCAGGGAAACATCCTTTGTAGAAAGGATAGATGGAACAGGACCAGGGTATGTCTGCAAGGGGCAAAGGTTGATGACATTGTAAAGCAGATATCATCTTTTAAGGGCACAAAAGGTGATATAGTTGTATACGTTGGCACTAATGATATTAAGAGTAGGAGACCGGCAGAATTACTTAACAAGTACAGGTCACTGTTGAAAAAAAGGCGTGAATTAGGGTTAAATTTGAAAGTGTCTGCAATTCTGCCCAGACATGATAGGAGGGAGTATATGATGAGAGCCTTGTTGATCAATTCGGCCCTGGCTCAAGGGGTAGAATTTTTTTCAGCCTGGACTGTACTTGTTAACAGGACAGACTGCTTCTACAGGGATGGGATACACTTAAATAGAAAGGGTGCAAGAATATTTGCTGATGCTATCGAGGCAGTGTTAGGTGGGTCGGAAAACTGATAGCTTGGGGGGATACAAGGACTAATAGTTTAACAGTAGCCGTAGGCAGAGGTGAAGGTGATTCTTGCACTACTTCTATTAGAATAAGTAGCGACCTGGAGCGAGGGGTGTTGGGGGTTTCAGGGACGGATGTCAGTCATCGTGAAACAGGTGGGTATATGGGATGTGTTAGAGTGGCTGGGAATAGGAATAGGTGCATGTATACCAATGCTAGAAGTATAGTAAATAAATTTGATGAATTTGAAGTGTTGGTCAAGACATCAAAGGCGGATATTGTTGGGATATCAGAGATGTGGTGTCACACAGATATAAGGAATGCCGAACTGGAATTTGGGGAGTACAATGTGTACAGAAAGGATAGACAGGATAGGAAGGGGGAGGTGTTATGCTGTTAATAAAGAAAAACATAAAATCAAAAGAAGTGCATCCAGTTGATATAGATGAACAGTGCACTGTTGAGTCAGTTTGGTGTGACATAAGCACTGCGAAAGCAAAAATAAGAGTAGGAGTGTGTTACAGGCCTAATGACTCGAATGAGTACAATGAACAATTGTACAGAGAAATAGAGTGGGCTAGTAAATCTGAATGTCTTATAATGGGGGATTTTAATTTCCCAGATATTGACTGGAACTTGTGGGTTGGGCACTCACACACTAGTCAGACTTTTGTGGATTTATTGGATGACTGTTTTCTGCAGCAGCATGTTCGAGAGGCAACCAGAGAAAGTAATACTCTTGATCTGGTTATCAGCAGTGATCACTCATGTATTAGGGATTTGCAGATAAAAGAACCACTAGGTGGCAGTGATCACAGTGTATTGACGTGGGATTTACTTAAAGATTTAATTACCATGAGGGGTAAAGGAAAGGGTTTTTGCTTCCGTAAAGGCGAGTACAGTGGTCTCCGACAGTTTTTAAATTCTGTACAGTGGGATCAACTGACGATGTTACCAACAGTAAATTCTAAGTGGGAAGCATTCAAGGAATTAATCGTGGAAGCTACTAAAAGTTTCATACCTATTAAGAAATATTGTTCAAGGTTTAGGCCTAAATGGTGTCAAATGAACTAATGAGACTCGTGACAGAGAAGAAAAATGCATGGGATGCATATAAATTATCAAGCGACTCAGAAGCCTATGGCAGATATAAGTTAATCTGTAATCAGGTCACAAAGGAGGTGAGGCAGGCGAAGGCAGATTACGAGAAATCCTAGGTAAAAGATGCTAAGAAAAACAGCAAGGATTTCTTTACTTATATAAACTCAAAAAGGAAGGGGATGAATCTGATTGGTCCACTTGACATTGATGGTTTGACTGTTGATGATCCTGCTCAGATAGCAAACAAATTGAATGAGTATTTTGCATTTACATTCACACGTGAGGAATTATTAAGGTTTGAAAATGGCAGAAGGTTATCAAATTGTAGCAGGGTGCTTAATGATCTTGTAATAACTGAGAGCAAAGTGGAAGAGAAATTGTTGAAGTTAAACGTAAGAAAAGCACCTGGGGTCGATGGGATCTATCCAGTTATATTAAAGGAGGCGGCAAAGCAACTAAGCAAACCCTTAGCCATAATTATGAGAGCATCCTTGGACTCAGGGGAGGTTCCCACGGACTGGAGATGTGCAAATGTATCCCCAATTCACAAAGGGGGATCGAAGTGTGACATGAATAATTACAGACCAGTTCTGTTCCGGGTAAAATAATGGAGTCGCTGGTTAAAGATGCATTGCAGGATCATCTAGACAAGACTGCAGCAATAATTCAGACACAGCATGGGTTTGTTAAGGGAAAGTCTTGTCTGACAAATTTGATAGGATATTATGATGTGGTTACAAAGGAACTGGATGCAAATCCAGTTCCTTTGTAATTGATATCATATATTTGGATTTAATCTTGATATCATATATTTGGATTTGAGGAAAGCTTTTGACACTGTTGCGCATGGAAGACTATTGTACAAATTGGAGCAGAATGGTATTAAGGGTAAGTTGCTACAATAGATAAAAGGATGGTTAAGTGGGAGAAGACAGAGGGTGGTAATCAATGGGTGCTGCTCTTCTTGAACTAATGTTATTAGTGGAGACCCACAGGGTTCGGTGTTAGGTCCACTGTTGTTTTGTATATTTATCAATGATATTGATGAAGGTATATCAGGCTTAATGTCGAAGTTTTCAGATGATACAAAGGTTGGCAGGGTTGTTAATGACAGTAATGGCAGTGTGCTACTGCAACAGGATCTAGATAATTTGGGCAGATGGGCTAAGAAGTGGCAACTGAAGTTTAACCTTGACAAATGCAAAGTACTGCATATGGGTAGAAGTAACCCCAGAGAAACGTACCAACTGTGTGGTACTACACTTAAGGTGGTAGAAAATGAAAAAGACCTGGGAGTAATTGTGCAGGCAGATATGAAGTTTTCTGAGCAATGCAGACAGGCTGCCAGGGCAGGTCATGGGGTTTTGTCAATGATATATAGGAATTTTGCTAGCAGGGAAAAGGAGGTGATTATCCCTCTGTATAAGGCAATGGTCAGGCCACGCCTTGAATACTGCATACAGGTCTGGAGGCCTCATTTCAGGAAGGATGTAGATTTACTTGAGCATGTACAGAGAAGGGCCACAAGGTTGGTGAGGGGAATGAAGGGATCCTCTTACCAAGAGAGGCTTAAGTTCTGCAAATTGCAGGGGCTGGAGACTAGGCATCTGCGTGGTGATCTGATTGAGGTATATAAGGCCTTGAATGGGTTGAGCACGCTGAATTCTGATGGGATCCTTTCACTTGTTCAGATTACGAACCTAAGGGGGCATAAATTCAAATTAAAAAAAGACAGATGTAGAATAGATGTGCGGAAATTTGCCTTTAGCCAGCGGGTGGTTAATTGCTGGAACAAACTTCCATCTGTCGTTGTGGAAGTTGATAGGTTGAATAAATTTAAGGAGGAACTGGACAGGCATTTGGAGGGAATGGTGTGATTTTTTTTTTTTTTGGCTGATGCTGCATAAGCTCATACATTTTCTTTCTTGCATCACATGCCACTACTACTACTACTACTGTCTTCATGGAAAATCTGGTTGTACAGGTAGTGGAGTCCATAAGTCTAAATGTTATTGCTTAATGGTCACTTTCCCTTCTTTTGTCATAGTCTATCCAGGCCTGTATCTTTCCAGTGAAAAATGGTGTTGCCAAGTTGATGTCAACTTCTTATGGGTGTTGCTTAAGATTGCTGGTTGGCTCAGGTGATTGAGAACAGCAAGTCCTGTCACCAGGATGAAATCTTTAAGGTGTGATGTTTGTTGGGTACTGGTGTGATTTTCATTTGACTGTGTCAAAGCTGGGAGCTACAGTTGGTATCCACAATTATGATTAGCTTATTGGTTGGTAACAGATCTATTACTGTTAGGGACATTGGAGTGTTTATTATTATTATGGTGGTCATATGAGTTGTCATATAATTTACTGATGCTATCAAGAATCAGCAAATTATATTTGTTATATTTGTGGGTTGGAAAACTGTTAGTTTGGAGGGATACACAGACTAATACTTTAATGAAAGCAATCATAAGAACAGTAGACTTAATTCTTATATTTCTTCTATTGTGATATCCAGTAGCCTGAAAAATAGGAAAGGAAGCATTACAAATTATAGCCCATATAATTACTAGTCTACATGGGACTAGCAATTACATGGGCTGTGTAAATTACTTAAAACAAATACGTGCACAATTACTTGCTTATATGCTAATGATAATTTTTTTTTTATGCTAATAATAGGAGTTTAGTAAATAAATTGGATAAGTTATTAATGTTGACATTAACAGAAATATGGGGTCACTCTAAAATTGGGAATGCAGAATTTGAAGTTGACAATTTTAATGTGTGCAGAAAGAATTTATTTTTTAATTTATTATATTAAGTAGTCCCAGCCAATATTTTGGCATTTTGACAGAACTGAGAACACTGTGACAATCACAGTGAACTGTATGTAAATTTCTGTAGTTGACTCTCTAAGCAGCACCTGTAAGAAATAATTGAGCAGAAGAAGGGTGAGGAAGTTATTTACATCACAGTACAAAGTTGCATAAATGATTTGTAAATTAATCAAGCTTATTTGCCTTGCAGCAGCATAGGCTTCATGGAATAGTCTTGCACCATAAGGAACTGCATGAATGGTCATTAATTACAATGCAGCAGAAGGAGTCACATGAAACATTAAGAATCAATAGCCATAGTGAAGCAGAAGGAGCTGCTAACAGGAGCAGTTTAAACATGTAATTTATAAGCTATCATGATTTAGCATATAAGGAGGAAGCTGCAGATTAGGCAAGTTGTAGGCTTAATAGTGCTATAGTGTGAAACTGGACACCCATAGGAACAGATTACCACAAATCCTTGCCTACTTCCATTTGTAACATGGTCAGTTCCCAGGAACTTGTATACAAGATACTCAGTCATGGATAATATTCATTTTTTGGAGAAACTCTTCCTCAGAGATAGAATTCAAGCTCACTGCGGCATTCTACTACACTGCTGAGAACCCCTATTTTCTCATAAGCAAGCAGCCAATTTTCAACAATTCCCAATATTTTCATAAGCAAGCAGTTTATAATCCACTCAAGGATTTAGCATTAGCATTAGTAGAGGTATATGGATGCAAGAAAGCAAGCTTACGCAGCATCAGCCAAAAAAAAACCAGGTCCCATTTTACCCCTCCGTTCATTCCAAATACCTGTCCAGCTCAGCCTTAAATTTATTTAGGATATCAACTTCCATAACAAAAGATGGAAGTGTGTTCCACCAATCAACTACCTGCTGGCAAAAGACAAATTTCCACACATATATTCTACAACTACCTTTCCTCTCAATTTGAAACTACTGCCACTCAGGTGATTATTCTGAGCAAGAGAAAGAATCCCATCAGTATTGAGCATGCTCAAACCATTCAAGGCTTTATACACCTCAATCAGATCACCTTGCAGGTGCCTAGTCTCCAGACACTGTAATCTGCAAAAC
Organism: Mastigoproctus giganteus; assembly: GCF_048544385.1. NCBI lineage: Eukaryota > Metazoa > Arthropoda > Arachnida > Uropygi > Thelyphonidae > Mastigoproctus > Mastigoproctus giganteus. The sequence continues at coordinate 58,434,701 of NC_143585.1, read as the reverse complement.
TTAAGCCTTTCTTCGTAAGAGCAACCATTTGTTCCATTCCCTAATCTTGTTGCCCTTCTGTATACTCGTTCCAACAGCTCTACATCCTTCTTAAAATGAGGACTCCAGACCTGTATACAGTACTCAAGGTACTGACCATTGCCTTAAACAAGGGGATAATCACCTTCTTATCTCTGCTAGAAAAAAAAATTCCTGTATATAATTGACAAGACACCATGCGCTATTCTTGCAGACGGTCTACACTGCTCAGAAAACTTCATATCTGTTTGCCTGCACAATTACCCCAAGTCCTTTTCATTCTCTACACCTGTCAGTGTAGTACCACAGATTTGATATGTTACTCTGGGATTACTGCTTCCCATGTAGTACTTGACATTTGTCAATGTTAAACTTCATTTGCCACCTCAGCCTATCTGCTCAACTTTTCTAGATCCTTTTGCAGCAGCGGACTGTCATTAGTGTCCTTAACAACCTTGCCAACCTTCATATCGTCTGAAAACTTGGACATTAAGCTTGATATACCATCATCAATATCATTTATAAATACAGAAAATAACAATGGACCCAACATTGAACCATGAGGGACTCCACTAATAACTTTAGTCCACAATGAGCAGTGTCCATTGATTACCACTCTCTTATCTTCTCCCACTCAACCATCCTTTTATCAACAGCAGCAATTTGCCTCCAATGCCACACTGCTCCAATTTGTGCAGCAGTCTTCCATGTGCAACGGTATCAAAAGCCTTTCTAAGATCCAAATATATGATATCAATGTTATTCCCTGTATCCAGTTCCTTTGTGACCACATCATAGTATCCAATTAAATTGGTCAGGCAAGACTTTCCATTAACAAAACCATGCTGCATCCAAGCTATAACTGAAGTCTTGTCTAGATGATCCTGCAGTGCTTCTTTAACCAGTGCCTCCATTAATTTTCCTGGAACAGAAGTTAAACTAACAGGTCTATAATTACTTCTGTTGCCCTCTGATCCTCGTTTGTGAATTGGGGTCACATTTGCACATCTCCAGTCCATGGATACCCGAGTCCAAAGAAGGTCTCATAATTATGGCTAAGGGTTCGCTTACTTCCTTTGCTGCCTCCTTTAATATAACTGGATAGATCCCATCCACCCCAGGTGCCTTTTTTATGTTTATCTTCAACAATTTCTCCTCCACTTTCCTCTCAGTTATTATAAAATCATCTAGCTCAGTGCCAGAGTTTAACTCACCTCTGGCATTCCCCTCCCTGAATAACTCCTCATGTGTGAATGTAGATGCAAAATACTCATTTAGTTTGTTAGCCACCTGAGCAGGATCATCAACATTTGAACCATCAATATCCAGTGGACCAATCTGATTCATCCCTTTCTTTCTAGAGTTTACATAGGTAAAGAACTCTTTGCTGTTTTTCTTTGCATCCTTTGCCAATCTGCCATTGCCTACCTAATCTCCTTTGTTACTTGGTTACAGACCAGCTTATATCTATCATAGGTTTCCATGTCACCCATTAATTTATATGTATTCCATGCATTTTTCTTCTCTGCCACTTGTCTCATTAGTTCATCTGACATCCATTTAGGCCTAACCCTTGAACAATGCATCCCAGGGGCTCACATCTGGTGAGTATAGGCTCAGCACACCCAGGGTCCTGAGCTGGATATCATCATTCTTCTCTTTCTTGGTGATTCCCTTCTACTTCTGACTCTCTTTCTTTCTTTCTTTCACTCTCTCTCTCTCTCTCTCTCTCTCTCTCTCTCTCTCTCTCTCTCTCTCTCTCTCAAGGTAATTCAGAATTTTTTTTGGCTGGTGCAGCATAAGCCTCAGGCTTCCTTACACCATATGGCTAATAATAATATTTCTTAGTTGGTATGTAAAGCCTAGTAGCTTCCAAGATTAATTCTTTGAATGCTTCCCATTTTGAATTTGCTGTTGGTAACATCATCAATTGGTCCCACCGTATAGAATTTAAATACCGTCTCAGACCACCATAGTCGCCTTTCCGAAAGCAAAAACCCTTCCCTTTACCCCTGATGGTAGTTACCTCTTTGAGTAAATCCCACTTCAGCACACTGTGATCACTGCCACCTTGTGGTTCCTTTATCTGCAGATTCTTAATGCATGAAGAATCACTACTGATAATCAGATCAAGAGTATTACTCCCTCTAGTTGCCTCCTGAATATGCTGATGTAGAAAACAATCATCCAATAAATCCACAAAAGCCTTGTTAGTGTAAGTAACCAACCCACAAATTCCGATCATTATCCGGGAAATTAAAATCCCCCATTATAAAACTCTCTGATTTACTGGCCCACTCTATTTACCTGTACAGTTTTTTATTATACTGATCAGAGTCATTATGCCTATAACACACTGCTACCCTCAATTTTGATCTCCCAATGCTTATGTTACACCAAACTGACTCGACACTGCACTGTTCAGCGATTATAAAATCATAATTCCTCACCACCCCTCCTGTCATGGTTACTAGTCATTTATGTGTTTCTTAACTAATAACATAACCCTTCCTATCCTTTCTGTACACATTGTACTCCCCAAATTCCAGTTCTGCATTCCTTATATCTGTGTGACACCACGTCTCTGATATCCCAACAATATCTGCCTTTAATGTTTTGATTAACATCTCAAATTCATTTACCAAACTCCTAGCATTGGTGTATATGCAAATATACATGCACCTGTTCCTATTCTTAGCTACCCTAACACAACTCATGTGTTTACTTGTACCGCAATAACTTCCAGCAGTCTCTGAAATACCCTGTATCTTATTTTCCAGGATGCTGCTCATCTGAATAGAAGCAGTGCAAGAATCACTTTCACCTATGCCAGCGGCTACTGTTAATCTATTAGTCCTTGTATTCCCCCCCCCAAGCTAGCAGTTTTCTGACCCACCCAATCACTCACTCGATAGCACACTTTAGTTTCAGGGCCTCCAGGATGGATTTGACAAACTCTTTGACTCTATGATCTTTTCCTTCCGACAACTGGTCCATTAATTTCAAGTATGCTTCCCACTGAAGTTTCAGAATGTACCACACATCTGCATCTATTCTAATAATTGCATTTCCTTTCTGAATCTCTATTCGTCCCTCAATTCTTCATAGCCTAGTAGGACACAGTCCTTTGAAACACTGACCTAGCAGTCTGAAATGCTATGAAAGTTGTCAGTTGCAATCAGAACGCTCAGCAATAGTATATGACATACATGCTCACATGCTTCTTCCAGTCAATTAAAATATGTAGTTCTAGTTGAAATACCCAACTGGTTGAGTTTTTCATTAAATAAGCCATATCCAATTAGCAAGAATATACAATGTAAGTTAGGTTTAAACCATAGTGTCTTTATATGCTATTCTACTTACATTTGGAAAAAATTTCAGGGTAATAGCACTTATTTCGCATTCAGTCCAAATCCCTTGCAATTTATCCATTAACTGATCCCAAGGCTTTTCTTCCTCCTACTGGGGATCATTGGCTTTAACAAAGCTAAGGCCTTGAAATCGATGTTCAACACTCTGACATATGGACAGACCTTTAAAGGCTACATAAAGATCTGATGGCATTTTTCCACCAAATCATAATTCCTCCTTCTCCTCCTTCTCAGGGGCTGAGGAGGAGGAGGAATTATGATTTTGGTTAAAAAAAATATAAATGCTCAAGGCATAATCTATTATGAGTTTAAAATACACTATAAAATATTGGTGTGAATACACCATAGTGAACTCATAATGAAAACTACATAAGTAGTAAAGGCATCCATTTAATTGTATCTCATATTGTGACTACCTTCACAACGAGTTGCCATGTATTGCACTACCTCGAATAAGTAATGCTTCACTAATATAGAAGACTACTGTTATTTATTCTCAGTGGGCACCACTGAGGATAAGCCTTGAAACAGTGCCACCCAGATGGCACTGTTTCAAGGCTTATTGGCCTATCCCTGGTGTTGCAATCATGCCAACCCAGTTGTGAAGTTATTTCCACAATCTGAGAGATGCCTGATGGTGTATAGTAATTGAAAATAACAATTTGTTTAGGGCAATAGCCTCAGGTTAACTAATGTATAGGTTTGTGCTATAGCATCATGTTAGCCCCAGGGACCCACATCTGGTGAGTATGGGCTGCACACTCAGGGTCGTGAGCTGAATATCATCATTCTTATCTTCCTTGGTGATTTCCTTCTACTGCTGACTCTCTCTCTCTCTCAGGTATACTCAATTTTTTTTTTGGCTGGTGCAGCATAAGCTCAGGCTTCTTTGCACCATAACCCCAGGGACTTGCATCTGGTGAATATGGGCTTGGCACACCCAGGGTCCTGAGCTGGGTATCATCATTCTTCTCTTTCTTTGTGATTCCCTTCTACTCTCTCTCTCTCTCTCTCTCTCTCTCTCTCTCTCTCTCAGGCTAACTCGATTTTTTTTTTTGGCTAGTGCAGCATAAGCCTCAGGCTTCCTTGCACCATATAGCTAATAATAATGTCTGATTGGCTACTCTGAGTTTGCCACAGAAGAATATATTTATATTTTGCTGAAGCCTTTGATACTAAAATGTATAAGAACAATGAAGTTCAATTTGTTTTACATTATAAATAATTAAATTGAATGAAGAGGCTTACCTCAATATTATCTTATGAAACCATTCAATTCTTATTCTCATTAATTATTTAAGGAGAAATAATAATAATATAGAAATATTATATTAAAATTTTATAAATTACTTAAATGAATTTTTTTCAGCACTCGAAAGAAAACTTATTTGTATTTGGGATGATTTGTTATAGTTCCGAATGTCAAGGGTGAACCTTTAATTGTTGATAACGGATATTCAGGACCAAGATATCGATGAGGAATATTACAACTTTCTGAAAGTGATAAAGCCAAAGAAACCTATAGGGAAAAAGAAATCCAAAGAAGAAAAAAATCAGTCAAGAAACACTTGTTATGATAAAAGATGACAAATGAAGAGCAAGAAAAACACTGACAGGGAGAAAATTGAGTAAACTGAGTTATCCAAAGCCATTAGAAAGAGACTCAGAGAGGACATAAGAAGATTGAACACAAGAAAAGTAGAACAAGCATTAAGGGAAAACAAAAGATTTAAATCAGCAGCCACGAGCAGTAATACAAAAAGACAAATGATACTGAAACTGAAGAATAGCGATGGTGTACTTATAAATAGCAGAGAAGGCATAATTCAAATAGCAGAGGACTATTATAAAGAGTTATACAAGAAGCAAGGGAATGATGCCAACAGTGGGGAAGATGGATCGCAAATTAGTAACACATGCAACATACCTGATATTCTTCCTGATGAGGTAGAACATGCGTTGAAGAAAATGAAGAATCAGAAAGCCCCGGGGGAAGATGAAGTTACTGTAGAGTTGTTAAAATAGGGAGGAAGAGATGTGACACAAAAAGTGGCAAGACTCTTCACAAAATGCATTAGAAAAGGTGTGATGCCTAAGAAGTGGAATAATGCAATCATAGTTTTGCTGCATAAGAAAAAGAGATAAATCAGAATCTGGAAATTATAGACCAATTAACTTATTATCCCACATCTACAAGTTGTTCACAAGGGTCATTACTAACAGATTACAAAGAATACTTGATGACACTCAACCGAAAGAGCAAGCTGGCTTTAGGACAGGATTCTCAACTATGGATCACCTTCACATAATGTCACAGCTAATGGAGAAAGCAAACAAATATAAAACACCATTATGCCTGCCATTTCTGGATTATGAAAAGGCATTTGACTCCATACAGCATAAGGCAATGTTTCGGGCACTGGAAAGACAAGGCATAGATACCCCACATATTATGATTTTGAAGAAAATATATGAGAATGCTACCTCCTTTATTAGACTAGACAAAGACAGTAGGAAATTTAAAATTGAGAAAGGAGTTCGACATGGAGACACAATATCTCCGAAGTTGTTTACTGCTGCCCTTGGGGAAGCTTTCAGAAGATTAGACTGCTCGCAGAAAGGAGTCATGTGAATGGAGAGTACCTAAACCATTTACGATTTGCAGATGACATTGTGGTCATAAGCCACAATTCCAAAGAATTAAGAGGAAAATCTGAATCAGTTATGCAGAGTTAGTAAGGATTTTGGACTAAAGATGAATATGGCTAAAACAAAAGTAATGATGAACAAGTATGCCACAGAAAGGGATATAATGATTGAAGGAGCAGTAATTGAAAAGGTGGAGTCATATACTTATCTGGGACAAGTCATTAGCTGTAATAATGATAAATGGCTGGAAGTCAAGAGAAGAATAAATTTTAGATGGTGAGCATTCAGGAAATATAGTCACATACTGAGGAGCAATATCCTAATTGTCTGAAATGTAAAATAATGAACCAATGTATACTCCCCACCATGACTTATGGAAGTGAAACTTGGGCACTCACCAAAAGAATGGAAGAGAAGCTGAGAACTACACAACGAAGAATGAAACAAATTATATTGGGAATCAGACTGTTAGATAAGAAGAGAAACATGTGGATTAGGCAGCAAACTCAAGTAAAGGACATTCTTTGCTGTGTAGTTCTCAGCTTCTCTTCCATTTCTCTTAGCTCCAAGAGGAGCTAAGAGAAAACCTGGAAGACAACAACGGAGATGGACAGATGAAATTCATGAGTTTGTGGGTAGTAAATGGATGGCCATTGCACAAAACAGAAGGAACTTGAAAGTTGCTGGAGAGGCCTTCATTCTGCAGTGGATTGAAAATGGCTGATAATGATGATTTTGGATCATCTGTTTCCTTTTGAGTGCTGAAAAAAATTCTTTTAAAATTTAATGCCATTAAATCACTCATATGAGTGATTTAATATGTTATATGATTAATGATTAATAAATGTTATATGATTAATAAATGAATATATAAATATAATGCTTTAAATTTAGTTAAATTATTTAATTAAGATTATTTTAAATACTCTTCTGCATAAAAAAAAATTATGCTTACTATTTTATGGCTGGATAGGCCTAATGTATTTCTGCTCTTATGTTCAATAAACTTAAATGAGTTCTATTCATTTATCTATATTATTCATATATCTATATGCTTACTATTATTATTGTACATACTTGTTGTTATTTATTTATGCATTTGGTATTACATATTGTATAAATACATCCAAAATATTCAATGTAACAAATATTTATAAACGTCAGTTTGGTAGTTATTTACGTGGAAGCTACTAGACAACAGGGGAAGAACAACCAAAAAATTTTTATATAGAGCGGGGAACGATCGTGGGAAGCATTGCTTTGGATTCCAGAAAATCTGGATTCGTCAGATATACAGTACCCAAATAGTAAGATACTACTCTGCGCGCATAGGTATACGGACAGGTAGATAAACGTATGCGTGTTTTGCCAGTAGTAGTTATTTACTTAAGTTATATTGCATACATTTATGCTAAGTATGTGATCACATTTTTCATTTTTTAACAAATACCAAATATTATAGTTCTTTCTGCGTAAGAACTATAATATAAATCGTTGATTGCCAACTTACAGCTCAGTCTAATTTTAGGAAGTTGTTTAATTTAACCTCACGGATCACCAGGAAAAAGAAAATAAACTATTGTTGCTGGATAAGAAAATATTTAACACATCGATAGACATTTCCCTGTTTTAGGATTATAATATAAATCGTTGACTACTAACTTGCAACTCAGCCTAATTTGAGAAAGTTATTTTATGTGACATCACAGAACACCAGGAAGAAGGGTGAAAAAAAAGTAACACATCGATGGACATTTATTTCTCTCTTCTTTTTTTTTTCAGTGTTTAAAAATTTTATTCATAACCCCGCCATTACCACATTTTTTAATTCCCTCCAATACAACGACCCACAATGATAACAAATAATAATATTTATGATAAGGTATTATATGAGGATATAATAAAGGTGGCGCTATTATTTCTACGTGGTCGACAAGGTTATAGTTGGGGCACTCTTGAATATAGAACGTTAAAACCAGATTTGTACGATTCATTCTGTAGCGTTTTCGGAAATATTGTAAGTAACGTTCAGCGGGCTTGATCATAAGTTCGTAATATATAATTGCTGTGGGCATATACCTATGTTTATTTTATTTTATTATTTTCTAGTGCATACTGATGTTTCGTTGCACTGTAATCGAATGTATGCAAACGGGAGTAATACCTTGAAAAAAAGAAAGAGAGAGAGAGAGAGAATGGAACTTGAGCTGCCATAACTTTGTTATATTATTATTAGCCATATGTTGCAAGTAAGTCTGAGGCTTATGCTGCACAAGCAAAAAAAAAAAAAAAAATTCTGAATTACCCCCAGAGAGAGAGAGAGAGAGAGAGAGAGAAATAAATAAAAGGGAATTACCAAGAAAAAGAAGAATGATGATATCCAGCTCAGGACCCTGGGTGTGCCAAGCCCATACTCACCAGATGTGAGCTCCTGGGGGTAATGTTGATCTGATTATCAGCAGTGATTCTTCATGCATTAAGAAACTGCAGATAAAGGAACCACTAGGTGGCAATAATCACAGTGTACTAATGTGGGATTTACTTAGATATAATTACCATCAGGGGTAAAGGGATGGGTTTTGCTTCCATAAAGGTGACTACAGCGATCTCAGACAGTTTTTAAATTCTATACAGTGGGAAGCATTTAAGAAACTAATTGTGGAAGCTACTAGGCTTTTCATACCGATTAAGAAATATTGTTCAAGGTTTAGGCGTAAAAAGGATGTCAGATGAACTAATGAGACTCGTGGCAGAGAAGAAAAAAATGCATGGGATGCATATAAATTATCAGGTGACAGAAGCCTTTAGTAGATATAAGCTAAAGTAGTAGATATATATAGTAGCAGTAGCATGTGATGCAAGAAAGCAAGTGTATGAGCTTATGCAGCATCAGCCAAAAAAAAAAAAAAAATTACAAAACAATCCCCTCTAAATATTTGTCCAGTTCCTCCTTAAATTTATTTAACCTATCAACTTCCACAATGACAGATGGAAGTTTGTTCCAGAAATTAACCACCCACTGGCTAAAGGCAAATTTCCGCACATCTGTTCTACATCTGTCCTTCCTAAATTTCAGTTTATGCCTCTTTATGTTCGTAATCTGAACAAGTGGAAAAATCCCATCAGAATTCAGCATGCTCAACCCATTCAAGGCCTTATACACCTCAGACAGATCACCTCGCAGGTGCCTAGTCTGCAACTGCTGCAATTTGCAGAACTTAAGCCTCTCGTGATAAGAGGATCCCTTCATTCCCCTCACCAATCTTGTTGCCCTTCTCTGTACACGCTCAATCAAAAGGTTAGGCAAGCGAAGTCAGATTACGAGAAATCTTTGGCAAAGGATGCTAAGGAAAACAGCAAGAACCTCTTTACTTATATAAACTCTAGAAGGAAGGGGAGAATCAGATTGGTCCACTTGATGTTGGTGGGTCGACTGTTGATGATCCTCCTCAGATATCTGAATGCGTATTTTGCATCTACATTCGCACGTGAGGAGTTATTAAGGGAGGAAAATGCCAGAAATTTATCAAACTTAACAGGGTGCTTAATGATTTTTTAATAACTGAGAACAAAGTGGAGGAGAAATTGTTGAAGTTAAACATAAGTGCCCCAGGGGCTCACATCTGGTGAGTATAGGCTTGGCACACCCAGGGTCCTGTGCTGGATATCATTCTTCTTTTTCTTGGTGATTCCCTTCTACTTCTCTCTCTCTCTCTCTCTCTCTCTCTCTCTCTCTCTCCCCTACCATTGTTTGGCACATAATGGCCTTTAGCTGCCGTTGCGTCATAAAATCTCTAATATCAGCAACTCTCTCTCAGGGTAACTTGGAAATTTTTTTAGCTGGTGCAGCATAAGCCTCAGGCTTCTTTCATTATATGGCTAGTAATAACAAAGGCACCTGGGATGGATGGAATATATCCAGTTATATTAAAGGAGGCGACAAAGGAAGTAAGCCATAATTATGAGAGCATCCTTGGACTCGGGAGAAGTCTCCATGACTGGAGATGTGCAAAGGTATCCCCAATTCACAAAGGGGGATCTAAGGGTGACATGAGTAAATATAGACTAGTTAGTTTAACTTCTTTTCCAGCGAAAATAATCGAGTCAATTGTTAAATATGCATTGCAGGATCATCTAGACAAGACTGCAGTAATAATTCAGACAGCAAGGGTTTGTTAAGCGGAAGTCTTGTCTGACAAATTTTATTGGATACTATGATGTGGTTACAAAGGAACTGGATGCAAAAAATAATTTTGATATCATATACAATAGACTTGGGAATGACTAAAAAAATATTGCTACCATATGCCAAAATTACAAAAACCACATAATATCATCAAAAGAATGAAGAAAAATATTTATATATTTTTAATTAGTTCAATTAAAACCTTTATCTGGGGACAGCGATTTGTTTGGTTTTTAGGAGCCTTAGCAACTAAGGCCGTATTGCTCCGTGGATATGCGGTGGTCATTCCCCGACCTTTCTGCATCCTCCGTATTTGGTGGTCACGGGCTCGAACCCCGGTCTAATCAAGAAGTGTGTGCTACGCACTGTTGGCACCTCCGTAGCCAGGTGGGAAGAAGCAGCAGTGCGTAGCACACGCTTCTTGATTAGACTGGGGTTCGAGCCCGTCACCACCAAATACGGAAAGGTCAGGGATTGACCACCGCATATCCCGGAGCAATATGGCCTTAGTTGCTAATGCTCTTAAAAACCAAATAATAAATAACAGCTACGCACTGCTGCTACGGAGACGCCTTGGGACAGTGGTGAAGTGGCCAGAGTGGCACATAAGAAAATATAAAAGGAAGAAAAAATGAATGTTATTGTACTTTAAAAACTGATTTGTATTTCGTAGCCTTGATTATTATAGTTGAATTCATTGGTGCCGATCGCTTTACCGCTTCTCGTATTCTATCTTTCTCCTTTATTGTGTTCACCATTGCCAGTGACAAATCTGAATTCCACACGATGCTTGTTAATGTTTGGCCGTTTTCATACATCCTTATTATTTTAATTTTCTGATCTAACTCGATCGCTTTCCTTTTCTTGATAGATTTACTAGTACTGCTGTCACTTATTCTCTTAGTCGGCACCATGATAACAGTCAAAAGTAAATTTTCTGAAAAGAACTTCACGAGGTTAAGATGAAAACTCACTATTATCACTCCACATGAACCCACATTTTACTAAAGCACATTTCTGGAGGTCACTGCCATAAAACAATTTGCACTTTCTGGGTTACTGCACTTTTCTGTTAGTGCAATTAATTATAAAAGAGTAGTAAATCGATCTTATTGCATTTGCGATAATACCAATAGCTGGAATTCTGTGAGTTGTTACATTATGGTGAAATGTGTGTCCCTTTCACTTGAAATCTTCAGTCATATAAAAAAATTATAAATAATGTAATGTAAGTCCAAAGCTACATAAGTTGGGGACTTGCTGTATCGAAAAATGTTCAGCAACCTACTGAACTTTTCTGTTAGTGCTGGGTTACTGGGCCTTTCTGTTAGTGCAGGGGTGGCCAACAAGTCGATCGCGGCTTTAATTTTGGTCGATCATGACGAATTTTAAATATATATAAAAAAAGATCCCCAGGGGCTTACATCTTGTGAGTATGGGCTTGGCACATCCAGGATCCTGAGCTGGATATCATCATTCTTCTCTTTCTTGGTGATTCCCTTCTACTTCTGACTCTTGTTTTTTCTCTCAGTGTAATTCAGAAAGTTTTTCTTTTTTGCCTGGTGCAGCAGCCTCAGGCTTCCTTGCACCATATGGCTAATAATAATAATAATAATAAATAGATTAGTCGAAATGTAAATGTTTTATTATTATTAAAGGCCCCACTGCATACGATTATCACCAATCCGTTGAACCACGTGACTGCTCTTGTTGTCACGCAGCCACTAGGCTTGTCTTGTGAAAATTCACGTAGTTCATTGTGCAGAGCTTAGTGTATGTGTGGAATTCTTATTTAGCTTACTTAATATTAATAACTAAACTGTACTTATACATTAATTTGATTTGATTTAAAATTAATACTACGAAAAAAAGAGTAAAACGTATCGTTTTCATCAGGAGTGGGAACTAGAATACTTTTTTGTAATGATAAAAGAAAAATGTTGTTTGATTTGCAATGCTTCCGTGGCTATACCCAAAAAAGAGAAATTTAGAAAGGCACTTCAACGCACTCCATGGTAAATGCTAATCGGATTTTCTGATTAATAGCGACCTTAGAAAAAATAAATTAAAAGAAATTAAATCTATATTATTCGCACAACAAAATTTCTTTGTGACACCTAATTTACAATCTAAAGCAGTAACTGTGGCATCATTTAAAGTGAGTCATCTTCAAAAAAATGCAAACCATTTTCTGATGGTCAATTCATCAAAGACATTTTTAGAAATAGATTCTCTTTTTGAAAATTTTAAGAACAAAAATGAAATTAAAAATGCTCTTCAAGATCTGCAATTATCGCGAAATACTGTGATGCGATGCATTGTAAAAATGTGAGCATGCATGCTCATATTGCTAATGGTGTGTCCTTTTCTTTACAACTGGATGAATCTACAGACATCAGTGATACAGCTCAATTGCTCAATTTTATTCGTATGGATTTCGTTAAAAGAAAGAACTAGAGGTCTTGATATATTTAACGCATTCAAAAATTTTATTGAAAAAAATTTAATTACCACTATTTAAGCTTGTATCAATAACAACAGATGGAGCTAAAACAATGATGGGGCATCTTAACTGATTCATCGCATTGTGCCAAAAGGATGATGAATTCCCATATAATTTGAGTTACCACTGTATCATCCACCAACAAGTGTTAGCCAGCAAAAGATTAAATACTAAAAGTGTTTTGGACATAGCTTTCAAAATCGTGAATTCCATCGGAGGACAATCTCTTCAAAGGAGACTTTTTGAAATGCAGCTCAATGAAAATGAACCAGATCTGATATTACACACAGAATGTGTCCCCCCTTCAAAACATTGAGGTGTCTGAGTCGGAGTAAGTTTCTACAGAGATTTTGAAATTTGCTGAATGAAATTAAAAAATTTGTTTAACAAAGGGGATATGATTATCAGCAGCTGCAAGATAGGAAGTGGTTGTGTAATCTGGCTTTTTGGCAGATTTTACCAATATAGTTCAATATAATTCTTATCCATTTAATATCGACTTAGAGACGAAACAAACTGCAGAAAAAAATCACTGAGATTTTTCACACGGAGGAAATATTACTTGAAAATGAAATTATTATATTGCAAAACGATATCTTCCTAAAAGCCAGATCATTAGAAAAAGAGTTTTGGAAATACGTTTGCCGAGAAAAGTACTCAAATATGAAAAAAAAATGCAGTGAACTTTTAAATTCTTGTTTTGGTTCCACATATCTATGTGAATCCATCTTTTCATATTTTAAACAAAAAGACGAAGAATCGCTCTACTCTTACAGGCTCACATGCAGAAGACTCTTTACAGTTGGCCTTATCACAGTATATATCAGATTTTGATAGCTTGGCAGATAACATAACACACAAACTTCACATAAATTAAAAATTTAAATACATATGAATTTAAAATAAGAATTCTGAATTGTATTAAATTTTAAAATTTATAAACAACATTTTTCAATATGTGTTGATTAACTTTTTTAACCATGTGCAATGAAATTCTTGAGATGGTAGATCGCAGCACATTTTGAAGAAAAAATGTAGATCGCATCACAAATTAAGTTGGCAACCCATGTGTTAGTGCAATTAATTATAAACGGGTAGTAAATCAGTCTTATTGCATTTGCAATAATACCAATAGCTGGAATTCTGTGAGTTGTTACATTATGGTAAAATGCGTGTCCCTTCACTTGAAATCTTCAGTCATAAAAAAATTATAAATAATGTTATAAATAAAAAAAAATTATAAATAATAATAAATAATTATAAATAATGCTCAATGCTGATGGGATTCTTTCTCTAGCTCAGAAAAATCACCTGAGAGGGCATAAATTCAAATTGAGGAAAGACAGATGTAGGATAGACGTGCGGAAATTTGCCTTTAGCCAGCGGGTGGTTGGTTGGTGTTGTTATTGATAGCCTAAATAAGTTTAAGGCTCAGCTGGACAGGATTTTGAACGAACAGAGGGGTGAGGTGGAAGTGGGTTTTTTTTTTTTTTTTGGCTGATGCTGCATAAGCTTGCTTTCTTGCATCAAATGCCTCTACTAATGCTAATGTAATGTAAGTCCGAAGCTACGTAAGTCGGAGACTTGCTCTATCAAAAAATTTTCAGCAACCTACGTAAAAAGTATGGCGATAGATAGAAAAAACTTACCACATACTACTCGCGTGTCCAATGCTTCCCTTTATTTTTTACGATGTCGATTTTAAATCTAATAGCTTCCCTTTATTTTTTAAAATGACGTGTATGGTTTGCACCAACATTATAATGGTTCTTTACAACTTTAACGGATGCACAGTTTTCAAACTTTTGAATAAGTTCAAGTTTTTGTCTAATTCTCTTGTGTTTACCCATCATTTTCGCAATTTCTAAACAAAAAAAAAAATAGTTACTATTAAAAAAAAAAAAATTCCGACATTCCTGACTTAAATAACAAAACAAAATTTGTCCTTTTGCGGTGCGACGGAACACAACAATCACCGCGACGCACTAAAACAAACATTTCGTCTCCTTTTTTTTTTTTTTTTTTTTTTTGAGCTACGGGTGTAAAGCTAGCGGGTGTTTCAAGATAATAGACACAATAATCTCCTAATGACAACTTATAACACCGCTTCTTGTTGCTTATTTACAACTTGCAAAACATCTATTTATACCTATTCTAGTTATTACCAGAATTTTATGATTTTTTGTTGATTTCTTTTTTTTTTTTTTTTTTTTAATTTGGAGTCTTGAAGTGTCCTGGTTAATCCGATCCCAGTAAATCAAGAGTCTGCTGTACCTCATGGACTAATGTTATAAATGGAGTCTCCTGGGGTTTGGTGTTGGGCCCACTGTTGTTTTGCATATTTATTAATGATATTGATGAAGGTATATCAGACTTAATGTTGAAGTTTGCAGTTGATAAAAAGGTTGGCAGGGTTGTTAATAACAATAATGGCAGTATGCTATTGCAACAGGATCTAGAAAATTTAGGGCGATAGGCTGAGAAGTGGCAACTGAAGTTTAACACTAACAAATGCAAAGTATTGCATATGGGTAGAAGTAACCCCCAGAGAAACGTACCAACTGTGTGGTACTACACTTAGGGCGGTAGAAAATGAAAAAGATCTGGAAGTAATTGTGCAGTCAGATATGAAGTTTTCTGATCAATGCAGATAGGCTGCCAGAGCAGGTCATGGGGTATTGTCAATAATATACAGGAATTTTTCTAGTAGGGAAAAGGAGGTGATTATCCCTTTCTATGAGGCAATGGTCAGGCCAAGTCTTGAGTACTGTTCAGGTCTGGAGGCCTCATTTTAGGAAGGATGTACAGTTGCTTGAGCGTGTACAGAGAAGGGCAACAAGATTGGTGAGGGGAACAAAGGGGTCCTTTTACCAAGAAAGGCTTAAGTTCTACAAATTGCAGCGGCTGGAGACTAGGCACCTGCTAGGTGATCTGATTGAAGTGTATAAGGCCTCGAATGGGTTGAGTACACTGAATTCCAATGGGACTCTTCTGCTTGCTCAGATTATGAATCTAAGGGACATAAATTCAAATTGAGGAAAGATAGTTGTAGAGGCCTCCATAGCCGAGTGGGCAGGAGTGGGAGTGCAGTAGCACACGCTCTTTGAGTAGACCGGGGTTCAAGCCCCTGACTGCTGAATACGGTCGATCTGCCAACCCGCACTGGACCAGCGTGGCAGATTATGGTCCATTTCCCTCAGCATGAATTGTTGAGGAGGCTTCCACCCTGCAGTGGGTTGATAATGGCTGCACTTTACTTTTTTAGTTGTAGAATAGATGTGTGGAAATTTGCCTTTAGCCAGTGGGTGGTTAATTGCTGGAACAAACTTCCATCTGTCGTTGTGGAAGTTGATAACTTATATAAATCCAAGGTGAGACTGGAATAACCTTTAGAGGGAATTGATGTATGAAATTGGGTTTTTTTTTTTTTTTTTGGCTGATGCTACATAAGCTCATCCGCATGCTTTCTTGCATCACATGCCTCCATTACTACTATTGGCAGGTGAAGGCACCTCGCACTCATTACTTTTTTCCTTCTCCTCCTCACTCGCATGTTACATGTGGATGTCACGTGACATCACAAACTGTCAGAGCTGAAAGGAAGAAAAATAAATGGCAATAGGGAACAAAAATTAGGTGAATATAAATGCAAAATTTTTTAAAACAAGTAGCAAAAATTAACTGCAGACAACCACTGATACTTTTTGCCCATACGTTGCTGGATGATTTCAAGTGCATTAAAAATCAGAATTTGCTCACGCATGTCTACAAAAATGCTTTTTGTTTATTATTTTATTTTTCAGTGCTGCCACCCCCAAATCCGTGTTTTTGTGACTAGTCGATTCCATGTGTATTAGTAAAGAGAATTTCTCATGCAAGTCTACAAATATGCTTCTTTTTTTTACTATTTTTCTGGTGGGGGCTGCTTCCCCCACACTTCCCCTGCTATCAACAGAATCTTTTTAATAACTAATTCAATAACTATGAAACACAATCAAATCATTAAAAAACTACTACTTGAACACAAAGAAAACTCATCTCGTCAATCCTGGCATGCCGGCTCGTCCACTTCATAAACTCCAATTACAGCCTTACATCCATCCTTCTCCAAACCATACAACATTTTCGCAGTCACTCGCTCCATTGGGTTGAACACAATAATAAATAAGAAAAACGCAGAATTTTGACAGCAGCAGAGCAGAATATATGATAGTAGTACGACGGCAATGACAAACCATAACCAAGCACGATAATGACTAAACACAACGAAACAAAGCAAATGATATTTTCACAATTACTGCTAAAATCAGCGAATTTGCATCCAATCAGATAATCAGAAAGGCAAATTACGCATTCATTATAATCACCCACTCACAGAATTCGACCAGACAATCACTCCGTTCCCTGGCCATGACCGCAATGCGGTGACTAGGTATACCCATAAAATGGAGTATAACTAAATAAATATTTTTAATAGAATGAGTAGTAAAATTTATGATCCAACAGTATTACCCTTAACAGTGTGGGGTCTCAGCATCCCAGCAGAGCTCAGAATGGACATTAGAATGTCCTTCCATTGCATTACTTTGCATTGTGTACTTTTTGATTGCTAAGGGTAAGATATTTTATTAACCAATGATCCATTTAATAAAATGTTCCCTTTTGACCCCTGGATTCCAGCCAGATTTCTTTCTCCCACAATTTTTGTCTGTGTTATACTTTCCTTCTCTCCTCCCTATTCAGATACAGTACAAGGTAACATCAAGTCAGACCAAAACTTGCCTAGGAAAGTATCAGTACTGTATACCCATTCTGTGTATAGTTTACAGCAATATTAAACCTTACTATGGGGACTGACTCATACAGTCCCCATTTTTTTTTTTTTATTATTATTATTATTAATTTTTGTAGTACTTTTTGTTTATATTTTATTTTAGTTTCTCCATCAAACAAAATATAACATGACTTCATAAATTTTGGCTGGTGATCAAGCATTCCAGAATTTGATGAAGATAGTGGAAGATTAGCATTAGTAGAGGCATATGATGCAAGAAAGCAAGCTTATGCAGCATCAGCACAAAAAAACCCCTCCCATTTCACCCCTCCATTTGTTCCAAATGCCTTTCCAGCTCAGCCTTAAATTTATATAGGCTGTTAGCGTCCACAACAAAAGATGGAAGCCTGTTCCACCAATCAACTACCCGCTAATTAAAGGCAAATTTCCACACCTTTATTCTACAAATGTCTTTCCTCAATTTGAAACTGCCCCCTCAGGTTCATAGTCTGAGCAAGAGAAAGAATCCCATATGAATATGATAGTATTTTAAATTCAAAATACACTTTAATAAAGCTTTTAAAACCAGAAGTGATGTGTTACATCACAAAAGTTGGCACTAATTTAGTGCACCACGAGTCACCATTGATTCATCAGTGTAACTTACATAAAATTAATATTGATCTGTGTATTACTGTTTTCAGCATAGAGAGACAATCCACCAGTGGATTGTCTCTCTCTCCCTCTCTCTCTCTCTCTCACCAACTGATTTTCTTGGAAGATCTTGGGAGGCAATTTGTTGAATCATAAATGGCCAACCGGGCTAGCCAGGTGGGTAAAGTACCTGCCTGGCAACCCAAAGGTCTCGGGCTTGGATCAGAGTAAAATGCAAAAACTTTGGGAGGTGCATTATGGCCACAGAAGCCAATGTGCCAACAACTAACAAAAAAAAAAAAAAAAATCATAAATGAATGAATAATTTAATTCCAAGCTTCCCAGCTTTGCATAACCATCAGCCACATCTAAATAGATAATTGTTAAAAAATGAAGGTACTCAGAATAACTTCAAGGCAGAACTAGACAAACATTTGGAGTGAATGAATGGGGGAAGTGGGAAGTTTTTTTTTTTGGCTGATGCTAATAAGAGAAAGAAATGTGTAATGCATCCATGAAATAGGAAAACTCTAAAATTTCAGTGTTCGTTGCTTTCCAAAACAAAGATTCTGTCAACTTCAAATGGAAGATATTATCTAGTAGGAAATCCAAAAAATTTATTTGCCTACAACTATTGAAGAAACCAAAAAATTGCATAAATTACTTTCCTTTGATTGTATTCCCTGATGATAGTTATCTGCAGAGCCAGCAGAAGGGTTTTGAGCACCCTAGGCGAGACTTAAAATTTGCGCCGCAGTTCTATTCTGTTCATAATGTCGTAAAACCATAAAGAGAATTATGTTATAAATCAATCTCTTTTTCATTAAATATATTCTTAATATTTGATAAAATATTTAGATAATGTTATTTCTTTATTTAGAAATAATTATTACCTTATTTAATTTAAATAATTATTTTTTTTAACCACTAAAAAAACTAACATTTTGTTGGAATGCACCCCTAGAACCTTTGCATCTTAGGCGACTGCCTAGGTTCGCCTAATAGACAGACTGGCTCTGGTTACCTATACTCATCGCTTTGAATAATATAAAGTTTGTATGTGAGAGATGAATAATTTTAAATGTACATATTTTATACTAGACTATGTTAAAATATGAAATTGCTTTCTGCTTTTCCAATTTCAGCACTGTGGTATAAACAATGCACATATTATGAATAAGAAAGTGTTTAATCCGTGTCTTATCTTGGGTTGTGGATTGATCATCTGTTTAATTGTTCAAATATACAAGTTCAGGTAACCCTCGTATAACACGGTAGTTTGGTTCCTACAAATTCTCGTGTAATGCAAAACCATGTTATACGGGAGTAAGAACCAGTACAAAAAAGGGGGGTTTATGTTCCAAAAGCTAACAAAAATACACCTTTTTTTTTTTTTTTTTTTATAACCATCGGAAACTTGATTTTTATAATAGTAATAACTGAACAAATGTCTAACCTTACAAACGGTGATACATATATCTCAGATAATTTACGTTCATTTAATTTTCTTCCTCTTCATTGCTGCTAAGCACGTTCAAACGAGAACATTTTCTCTGTTGCAAAATATCTTCACCTTCTGAACTTTCTTCTGCAGCATCTATATTTCGTGTATCTTCTGCTCTCTTTAAAAAATCAGTAATCTGAGTTTATTTGCTTTTGCTTGATAGATCTTTGTAAATTTCTTGGCATGTGTCTAAACAATTTTGAAACTCCTTTTTGAACTTTGTGCTCCTTTCAGTAGAAGGATCTGCATTCAAAAATAAGATTCTAATTGCTTGGCTAAGTTTATGCCTTCCCATATGCTTTTTAGTGTAAAATTTGGAACTTCAGAATTTTCAACTGCGCTATCATCATCTGAATTGATTTAGTTTTCCTCCGATGCCATTTCCACCAAATCCGCTTCACCAGCCTCTTTTTCTTCCAATAATTTGTGAACATCTTCAGTAGTCATATCATCAATACCTTCCCTTACTACTGACTTAGCAAGTTCTACTATCACACCGATTCCATTTTCTGTCAGTTCAACCATATTTCCTGAATGCATTGACTCTGGCCATACATTTTTCCAACACGCATTTAATGTTGATGGTTTTGCTTCTTTGAGCGATAAAGCTATGATTCCGATACAGCCCACAATTGAAAAATGTTTCCATGACTCCATCACTTCAATAAATTTGGAATCAATTTTTTTCAAAATCCATTGTAACGATTTTCTGATGTGATGAGTTTTAAAGGTAGATATAATGCCTTGATCTAACGGCTGAATTAAAGAAGTTATATTAAGTGGTAAGAACATTACTTCAACTTTTGGATGACTTAAACCTTTTGGATGGCCTGGCGTATTATCCAATAGTAATAAAACTTTGAAATCTAGATTTTTCCACTTTTAATACTTTTCCACAAAGCTTGCACAAAACAATTTTGAAACTAGTCTTTAAACAAATTGGTAGTTACCCAAGCTTTTTTATTTGCTTTCCAATATACCAGTAACACATTTTTATTTACACTTTTCATTACACAAGGATTAGAGGATCTATAAACCACCATAGATTTTATCGTGTAATCTCCTGATGCATTACTGCACATAATGTTACACAATCTTTTGATGCCTTTAAAACCTGGTACAGTTTTCTCTTTTTGAAATAAACGTTCTGTTGGGTATTTTTTTCCACTATCAAAGACCTGTCTCATCGGCATTGAAAACTTGATGTGGTGTGTATCCTTGCTCTTCGATAATTTTTTGAAATTCCTCTGCATACTTCTTGGCAGCTTCATTATCAGCTGATGCACTTTCACCTTGAATTCTTATGTTATGTAACAAGAAGCAGTTTTTAAATCGCTCAACAAACACGATATGCAAGTGAGATGTGGAGTAAAGAGTTTCTGAAAATTTATTTATGTTTTTTATATGATTGAATATTTCATGGAAGGGGAAACACTTTTCACCATAATAACGTGAAAACCCACAGAATTCCAGCTATCAGTGCTATCGTAAATGCAATAAGATCAAGTTTGCCTGTTTATAATTGATTGCACTAACAGAAAAGCCCAATAAACCGGAAACTACAAATTGTTTTTATTGTTTTATGGTATGGTAGTGACCTCCAGAAATGTGCTTTAGAAAAATATCACGAAGGTGATAACGACTAGCCAGTCAACAGCAGAGATTCACAAAAAGGAATTGAAACAGAAAAATTACATCCAACATAATAGCAGGGTTTTTCCAGCACAAAAGCTCAAAATGCTTATGGTAATGACCCAGAAATGTGTCCTTTAGAAAAATATCACGAAGGTGATAACAACTAGCAAGTCAACAGTGGGGATTCACAAAAAGGAATTGAAACATTGAAAAATTACATCCAACATACACTGATGAGCCAAAACATTATGACCACCTACCTAATATGATGTTGGTCCTCCACGTGCAGCCAAAACAGCTCGTACCCGGTGAGGCATGGACGCTACAAGATTTCTAAATGTGTCTTGTGGTATCTGGTACCAACCTGTAACCAGCAGATCCTTTAACTCCTATAAGGTCCATGGTTGAGACTCAGATCAGAGTTGCTGTTCCAACACAAACCACAGATGCTTATTGGGATTGATGTCTTGGGAATTTGGAGACCAGGGCAATACCTGGAAGTCTTCCTCAAGTTCCCTGAACCAGTCTTGAACAATCTGGGCAGTGTGGCATGGCGCATTATCCTGCTGAAAGACAACACTACCAGAGGGTAAGTCAGTTGCCATGAAAGGATGTACCTGGTCAGCAATGATGTTTAGATAGGTGTAGACGTCAGCGTGCCTGGCACATGGAAAACTGGACCCAGGGTATCCCAGCAGAACATCGTCCAAAACATGACACCACCAGCTTGTTTTCTTCCCACGCTGCATCCAGGTGCCATCACTTACCCAAGTAAACGATGAACATGTACCCGGCCGTCCACATGGTGCAACAGGAAACATGATTCATCGGACCAGACAACCTTCTTCCAATTACTCAAGGTCCAGTTTCGATGCTCACGTGCCCATTGTAGACACTTGCCGGTGAACCGTGGTTAGCATGGGCACTTGGAGCGGCCTGCAGCTACGCAGCCCAATTTTCAGCATGGTTCGATGTACTGTGTGTTGTGACACATTACTCCCGTCACCAGCATTCCAATTACTGGTGAGTTCCACTGTCGCCCATCTGTTGCCATGTACCATGTGGGAGAGCCTTCGCTCACCTCGAGCATCGATGAGTCATGATCATCCAACACCTCGCCGGCTGTTCATGGGTTCCCCCTCCTCGGACCACTTTCGTTAGGTACTGACCACAGCTGACCATGAGCATCCCACCAGCCATGCCGTTTCGGATATGCTCTGACCCAGTCATCTGGCCATTACAATTTGGCCTTTGTCAAACTCGCTTAAGCCCACTGCTTTTCCCATCTGAAGAACAAGAGTAACACTGATTAACTGAGCTCGGTATGAGGTGTTTTTTATACCGTGTCCCAACCCACGCACGCGCTGTATTTCACCTGCAGTTGCTTCGATTTGCATAACGACTCGCTGGTCATAATGTTTTGGCTTGTCGATGTAATAGCAGGGTTTTCCCAGCACTAAAGCTCAAAAATACTGTGTTATGCAAGGTTTCCCACAATTCTCTAAGAGAATTGTGGGAAATTATTCTGACCATGTTAGAACGAAACAGTGTTATATAAGTACCGTGTTGTGTGAGGATTGCCACAATTTATCAATCGTGTTAGAGCAAAACCATGTTGTTAAGTGCCGTTTTACAGTGGTTGCCTATATATCTATCTTGCAATGTGAATTGTTCACTTTCTTGTTTTCTTTTATTGATTTTAAGGATAAGATAGTAGATCCTTAATGAAATAGCAATTAATATCTGAGCAAGAGCTACAAAAACAAATTGAACATCATACATAATCTTAAAAGATAAATGATTGTGGATATTCTTCCAGTGATGAAAGCTAAGGCTGCCACTTGGCAGTCTAAAATACTGATGGAACTGATATTTGGGTCCCCACTTATTAGTTAAGTACATCAAATTTTGACAAAATCTGGTTGTTCTTTGGTAACTAGATCTGCTTGAAACTTCACACACTTGTAGGACTATTTGCAGCCCAATTATATTTCCCATGTGCAAGATAAAAAAATACTGTGTGGAATGACCAACCAGGAATTTGTATTAGAAAAATGATGCAAGGAAATGTGCTTATGCAACATCAACTAAAAAATAATAAAATATAAAAAGGAACCAGCATCACTTTTCCTCCTTTAATTTACCTATTTCTCTGAAGTATTTAATCCCTCCTTAAATATAGATACTCTTTCAATTCCAGAATAGTAGAGAGGAGTTTATTCCAACGTTCAAGCACGCTCTCATTAACCTGGTTGCACCAGCGAATTTCTGCTCCAAAAGTTAGACATCTTCACATACAGTTATTATGGCTAAGGGCTTTTCTTCCCAATCAGTAATGCTTTCTGGCTTTGTAACATTGAAGCATCATCTGGAATCAAACTGTCAACATGCGTGTTTTGCATTTCATCCAGTGGCACTCATGTTAGTGACAAGTTGGTGTCCAATTGCATGCATTTGTTGAAGTGTGAGGGTTTTGATTAAAACTAAAGGGATTTTAACTTCAAAAATGAATAAAAAATTGATTTTTCACAGTTGCGTTTAGAAAAGATTGAAAATAAAGGTGGCATCAAAAAGTGAACAATTTGAATTATTTTTTTGTTGATTTTTCAAATGCCGTGAAAAATAAACAAAAAATATATCTGGGGTTAAAGTGATCCCACCCACCAACACACATACAGAGTAAGAACAACCCTTCGCACTACTGGTGAACTGGTTAATGATATCTGAAAAACTCAACCTTTGAAATGCAGAGTTTTTCCATTGGACTTGACACATGTTCTGTGACTGATTCATTTCTAATGTCCCTTTCCCCCCCCCCCACTGGTTGTTGACCTGCTTTCCTATAAACTGGGATCGGCACCATTAGCCAGACCACATAGGCATTGTAGGTATAATTTTTAGCTCTGAGACATCGAGAATTAGTTATCAAACATTAAGTAATGATGATAATTGGATGATGATAATTGAAATTTTGTATTATTATTTACTAGGTAATCAGAATAAAATCTTACCTTCTTTTGGAAAAATTAGCAATATCACCTTTATTCTGAACAAATAATATATTTATTAATTTAATTACCAAATCTGACAGAAAAAAAATTATGTACTTATTTTAGCAAACTACAGTGTTCAGAGTTCTTTTTATCTTAAAAAAAAAAATGTTATTCTAATTTCTTCCAACAATTGAGGTTACCTGAAGGAAGATGGGAGTACAGTTTGGTCATCTAACCAAGATTAAAGGAATGATCTATTATAGATTGTCACCATATGAGCAAAAGGCATTTGCTGGATTCTTTTCAAAAGGATTTCCTAACTTGTTAAGAAGAATTAGAAGCGAGATATTCTATATTGCACCTCGTACGTAAGATTTACCTAATACTTTTGTGTTGGTTAAATTCAAACAAACTTGACTTCATATTTTTTGTTAAATATTATAATTTTATAAGATCTTAATGTAATTTGAGTGTGGAAGTATTATAAAAATAGACCAGAGAATTGAGTAAACATTTATTGGTATATACAGTAGTTGAAATGTATGTTTATAGTTGTTGTGACATTTGTTCTCTAAGTAGTGCTATTATGTAAGCACTACTATATATATAAGCAGTATGGCAAATAAGTAATAGTGCTATTATATATAAGTAGTATGGTGAATTGGTTTTCAAAATATGATTATATTTAAAGCATTTGTTTTGAATAACAACTATAATATTTAAATAGTGCTTCAGAAACTCATTATAAACATTTTACTTTTTGTAGACAGCAGGCTTTCAACAACCACTAATAAATGCCAGGGCCTTACATTCTTTTATAGCATTAGCATTAGTACAGGCATATGATGCAAAAAAGCAGGCTTATGCAGCATCAGCCAAAAAAAAAAAAAAAAAATACTCTCATTTCATCCCTCCGTTTGTTCCAAATATCTGTCCAACTCAGCCTTAAATTTATTTAGGCTATCAACTTCCACAACAAAGGATGGAAGTCTGTTCCACCAACCAACTACCTGCTGGCTAAAGAAAAACTTCCGCACATCTATCCTACATCTGTTTTTCCTCAATTTGAATTTATGACCTCCCAGGTGATTATTCTGAGCAAGAGGAAGAATCCCATCAGCATTGAGCATGCTCAAACTATTCAAAGCTTTGTGAACCTCAATCAGATCACCTCGCAAGTGCCTAGTCTTGGGAAACTGTAAGTTGCAAAACTTAAGCCTTTCTTTGTAAGAGCAACCCTTTATTCCATTCACTAATCTTGTTGCCCTTCTCTGTACTCGTTCCAACAGCTCTACATCCTTCTTAAAATTAGGCCTCCAGACCTGTATACAGTACTCAAGGTGTGGCCTGATCATTGCTTTATACAAGGGTATAATCACCTCCTTATCCCTGCTAGAAAAATTTCTGTATATCATTGACAAGATACCATGATCTACTCTTGCAGACAGTCTGCACTTCTCAGAAAACTTCATATCTGCCTGCACAATACCCCAGGTCCTTTTCATTCTCTACCACTGTCAGTGTAGTACCATAGAGTTGATACATTACTCTGGGGTTACTGCATCCCATGTAGTACTTTACATTTGTCAATGATAAACTTCATTTGCCACCTCTCAGCCCATCTGCTCAACTTTTCTAGATCCTGTTGTTGTAGTGTCCTTAACAACCCTGCCAACCTTCATATCGTCTGCAAACTTGGATATTAAGCTTGATATACCATCATCAACAGTAGCATAGCTACCCTTTTTCAGGCGTGGAGGCCAAAAACATGTTCGGGCCCCTACTTAATTAATGGAAATTGCAAAAACAGTAGATAGCCAAAGACGCTAGGCCCTCTAAAGGACCAGGGCCCGGAGGCAATTGCTTTGCCTGCCTACATGATATTGATGATCAGTAGCGTAGCTACTGATCATCAATATCATACTATAATAATTAATGATAGACACCAGCCAGGAATTAAACTAAAAATTTACTATACAATGAAATAATATACAATGAAATATGATGCAAATAAAATAAAACACTGATTAAATTATAGTTAAAATATAGTTAAAAACAATAAAATTAATTAAAATAAACTAGGTTAAAAGCGATAAAACAATACAATCTGGAGCTTTCGGAGAACTGCCGTCTCCTTCTTCAGCATACTACCAGTGCTACAACACATCCTTAAGTAGCCGGTCCATGGCACTCATGCACGTGATCATCAGACACATGATCTACATTCTCCATGCGCGTATCGGAAATGGAAGTGGCTCGGGAGCGTGTCAAACAGAAACGGTCATCCCTTCTGAGGACAACTGCCTCAAACAGGGGGTGTAAACGGATCCCCCTGTCCCTATTAATAGTATTGTGACTGGATGAACCGATTCGCAAGCTCTCGAGCCACTTGCGTTCCCAAAATCCATGGGCGCGGTCGGTAATGACCGCGTCTTCAGGGGAGATCCGATGCTGCTTTTCCCAGAAATGCTCTGCCACAGCAGACCTCGCATAGTTAGCAGTCTTGATAGCGGTCGTGTGTTCCCCCAGACGGTCCTTTAAACGTCGGCCCGTTTCCCCCACATAACACTCCTCACAATCCGGGCACTTAATCTCGTAGACCACATTGCTAGTATGGTCCTGGGCTACGGGATCTTTAACTTGGGATATCACTGTGTGCAACCTCCGACCCGGAAGTTGCACACAGCGAGTCTGGCACTCCCGCAATGCCCGTACAATATGTTCTGAAAGGCCCGGATAGTAAGGAATGTATGCAGTAGCCACAGGGGCAGGCCACTCCCTACGATTGGACTCAACCCTATGAATATATTTGTCCAAGACCCTCTGGGGGTATCCACATTTCCTGAGGTCTGCCGTGACTTTGCAAATTTCTATTTCCTTTTCTTCAGGGGTACTACAGTGGGTCCCCACCCTATTCAACAATGCCCTGGCTACACTGTTCTTATGATGACAAGCCTGTGCTGAGCTATAATGAACAAATTGGCCACGGCACATAGGCTTTCTATAGATCGTTGTTTTTAATCTAGATCCATCTCTGCTCACCAAGACATCCAGAAACGGGAGGGACCCAGCTTCTTCCACCTCCGAGGTAAATTGTATAAATGTGCTACTTAAGGATGTGTTGTAGCACTGGTAGTATGCTGAAGAAGGAGACGGCAGTTCTCCGAAAGCTCCAGATTGTATTGTTTTATCGCTTTTAACCTAGTTTATTTTAATTAATTTTATTGTTTTTAACTATATTTTAACTATAATTTAATCAGTGTTTTATTTTATTTGCATCATATTTCATTGTATATTATTTCATTGTATAGTAAATTTTTAGTTTAATTCCTGGCTGGTGTCTATCATTAATTATTATAGTATGGAAATTCCCAGCCCCATAGGCCTGTTTCAAGATATAGTGAATAATTATGGCCATTTGATGCTTCGACACATCCGCGAGTACCAGAAAATTAGCATAGCTGAAGCTAAACAGAAGCAACATCTGAGATTTGCTCATAGGTGCAAAACACATGAGCTGGTTCCACATGGCTTTCGGGTGAGAATGCCTTTCAATGATGACCATCTGGGGAGAGTTACTAAGATCTATCAAAGAAAAGTTCTAAGTATTTGGATTTCTAAATTACATAATGATCTGAGAGGTATTAGAAGTCGTATTGGACTGAAGTTGGAATACATCAGTACCAATTTAACCCCAGTGCATGGTGCGTTGGTCTTGAGAGTAGTGGCAGATAAAGCAACTAGGGTTGCTGAGGTTTACAAGCGCAGGCAAATCAACAAATTTAATAGATTGTTAGAGGAATCCGTGGTGGTGCGTAACAGGGATACTGGCAACTTTATTCATAATCTTAGTGGCAAACAATTTACTAGAGAACAGGAGGAAGTATTGAGCCTGGGTCCAAAGTTTGCTTTGGTTCCTGCCAGACCTCCCATTGCAGAGATAGCTATGGGAGTGGAAAAAGCCATCAACAAGTTACCTGTTACCCAAGCTGATGAGATACGGGTTAGGGTTGCGGCTATTTTGAGTCAGACCAGGACAGCACATTCTAATCTCAGACATAAACATGAAAGAGCATTAAGACAACTCAGAAAAGATGAGGATATCATAATGTTACCTGCCGACAAAGGCAGATCCACAGTGGTACTGAATAAGGATGATTATTGTGCAAAAGCTCTGGATCTTTTACAGGACAGCAACATATATAAAGTTACCCATCGAAATCCGTTAGCTGGTTTGGAGAGACAAGTCAACAACATTATACAGGGATGGCATAAGGCTGGTAAAATAACCAAAGAAGTTTATTGGTCTCTTCATGCCTCAGGTTGTCGATTACCTCGGTTTTATGGCCTCCCAAAGACGCACAAGGTGGGCATTCCGTTGAGACCTATAGTATCATTTGTGGGTAGTCCCACTTATGCTTTATCTGGATTTTTAGCTGGAGTCATCTCTCCTATAGTGGAACGCTCCAGTTTAGTAATCAGAAACAGCAAGGAATTTGTGAACTTTATAAGAAGCCAATCTATAGGTGAAGACGAACTCATGATTTCGTTTGATGTGGTATCCTTGTTCACATGTATCCCCATTGAACATGGGGTGCATTGTGTAAGATCGGCCTTGGAACGAGATGATTGCTTTAGTGCTAGATCTTTACTAAGCATTGATGATATTTGTAAAGGTGTGGAATTTTGCCTCGCAAGCACTACCATGGTGTTTCAAAAAGTTATGTATAAGCAGGTCCATGGCACGGCCATGGGTTCCCCCATCAGTGCCATTGTGGCCAATTTGGCAATGGAGGAACTGGAAACTAGGGTGTTTCATCAGTTGAATTTCCCCATGCGCGAGTGGAGGAGATATGTGGACGATACCTTCACTATTTTAAAAAAGGGAAAGGAAGATGAGGTGCTCAATATGCTCAACAGCTTTTCCACATTTATACAATTTACCTCGGAGGTGGAAGAAGCTGGGTCCCTCCCGTTTCTGGATGTCTTGGTGAGCAGAGATGGATCTAGATTAAAAACAACGATCTATAGAAAGCCTATGTGCCGTGGCCAATTTGTTCATTATAGCTCAGCACAGGCTTGTCATCATAAGAACAGTGTAACCAGGGCATTGTTGAATAGGGTGGGGACCCACTGTAGTACCCCTGAAGAAAAGGAAATAGAAATTTGCAAAGTCACGGCAGACCTCAGGAAATGTGGATACCCCCAGAGGGTCTTGGACAAATATATTCATAGGGTTGAGTCCAATCGTAGGGAGTGGCCTGCCCCTGTGGCTACTGCATACATTCCTTACTATCCGGGCCTTTCAGAACGTATTGTACGGGCATTGCGGGAGTGCCAGACTCGCTGTGTGCAACTTCCGGGTCGGAGGTTGCACACAGTGATATCCCAAGTTAAAGATCCCGTAGCCCAGGACCATACTAGCAATGTGGTCTACGAGATTAAGTGCCCGGATTGTGAGGAGTGTTATGTGGGGGAAACGGGCCGACGTTTAAAGGACCGTCTGGGGGAACACACGACCGCTATCAAGACTGCTAACTATGCGAGGTCTGCTGTGGCAGAGCATTTCTGGGAAAAGCAGCATCGGATCTCCCCTGAAGACGCGGTCATTACCGACCGCGCCCATGGATTTTGGGAACGCAAGTGGCTCGAGAGCTTGCGAATCGGTTCATCCAGTCACAATACTATTAATAGGGACAGGGGGATCCGTTTACACCCCCTGTTTGAGGCAGTTGTCCTCAGAAGGGATGACCGTTTCTGTTTGACACGCTCCCGAGCCACTTCCATTTCCGATACGCGCATGGAGAATGTAGATCATGTGTCTGATGATCACGTGCATGAGTGCCATGGACCGGCTACTTAAGGATGTGTTGTAGCACTGGTAGTATGCTGAAGAAGGAGACGGCAGTTCTCCGAAAGCTCCAGATTGTATTGTTTTATTGCTTTTAACCTAGTTTATTTTAATTAATTTTATTGTTTTTAACTATATTTTAACTATAATTTAATCAGTGTTTTATTTTATTTGCATCATATTTCATTGTATATTATTTCATTGTATAGTAAATTTTTAGTTTAATTCCTGGCTGGTGTCTATCATTAATTATTATAGTATGGAAATTCCCAGCCCCATAGGCCTGTTTCAAGATACATCAATATCATGTAGGCAGGTATCATGTATCATGATCATCAGTATCATTTATAAATACAGAAAACAACAATGGACCCAACACTGAACACTGAGGGACTCCACTAACAACATTAATCCACGATGAGCAGTGTCCATTGATTACCACTCTCTATCTTCTCCCACTCAACCATCCCTTTATCTATAGCAGCAATTTGTTTCCATTGTCACTCTGCTCCAATTTGTTCAGCAGTCTTCCATCTGCAACAGTATCAAAAGCCTTTCTAAGATCCAAATATATGATAGCAAAGTTATTCCCTGCATCTAGTTCCTTTGTGACCACATCGTAGTATCCAATCAAATTGGTCAGGCAAGACTTTCCCTTAAAAAAACCATGCTGTGTCCGAGCTATAACTGACGTCTTGTCTAGATGATCCTGCAGTGCTTCTTTAACCAGTGCCTCCATTAATTTTTCTGGAACAGAAGTTAAACTCACAGGTCTATAATTACTTGTGTCGGCCTTTGATCCTCCTTTGTCAATTGGGGCCACATTTGCACATATCCAGTCTATGGGTGCCTCCCTGAGTCCAAAGAAGCTATCATAATGATGGCTAAGAGTTTGCTTACTTCCTTTGCTGCCTCCCTTTAATATAACTAGATAGATCCCATTCACCCCGGGTGCCTTTTTTATGTTTATCCTCAACAATTTCTCCTCCACTTTCCTCTCAGTTATTACAATATCATCTAGCTCACCGCCAGAATTTAGGTGGGTCGGAAAACAGCTAGCTTGGGAGATACAAGGACTAATAGATTAACAGTAACCACTGGCAGAGGTGAATGATTCTTGCACTGCTTCTGTTGGAATGAGCAGAAGCCTGAAAACCAAGATTCAGGATATTTCAGAGACTGCTGGGAATCTAGCTCACCGCCAGAGTTTACTTCACCTCTGGCATTCCCCTTACTGAATAACTCCTCATGTATGAATGTAGATGCAAAATACTTTAGTTTGTTATCCATCTAAGCAGGATTCTCAACTGTTGAACCATCAATATCCAGTGGGACAATCTCATTCATCCCTTTCCTTCTAGAGTTTACATAGGTAAAGAACTCTTGTTTTTCTTTGCATCCTTTGACCAAGGATTTCTCATAATCTGCCTTTGCATGCCTAATCTCCTTTGTGACTTCATTACAGACCAGCTTATACCTATCATAGGCTTCCATGTCACCCATTAATTTATACATATCCCATGCATTTTTCTTCTCTGCCATATGTCTCATTAGTTCATCTGACATCCATTTAGGCCTAAATCTTGAACAGTATTTCTTGGTTGGTATGTAAATCCTAGTTGTTTCCAAGATAACTTCTTTGAATGCTTCCCATTTTGAATTTGCTGTTGGTAGCACTATCAGTTGGTCCCACTGTGTAGAATTTAAATACTGTCTCAGAGCACCATAGTCGCCTTTACGAAAGCAAAAACCCTTCCCTTTATCCCTGATTGCAGTTACCTCTTTGAGTAAATCACAATTCAGCACACTGTGATCACTGCCACCTAGTGGTTCCTTTATCTGTAGTTTCTTAATGCATGAAGAATCACTACTGATAATCAGATCAAGAGTTTTACTTCCTCTAGTTGCCTCCTGAACATGCTGATGTAGAAAACAATCATCCAATAAATTCACAAAAGCCTTGCTAGTGTGTGAGTGACCAACCCACAAATTCCAGTCAATATCTTGGAAATTAAAATCCCCCATTATAAGACTCTCTGATGTACTGGCCCACTCTATTTCCCTGTACAGTTTCTTATTATACTCATCAGAGTCATTAGGCCTATAGCACACTCCTACTCCCAATTTTGATCTCCCAGTGCTTATGTCACACCAAACTGACTGACTCGACACTGCACTGTCCAGTGATGTCGACTGGCTTCACTTCCTTGGATTTTATGTGTTTCTTAACTAATAGCATAACGCCTCCTCCCTACCTATTCTGTCTATCCTTTCTGTAGATGTTGTACTCCCCAAATTCCAGTTCTGCATTCCTTATATTTGTGTGACACCACGTCTCTGATATCCCAACAATATCCGCCTTTGATGCTTTGAGCAATACCTCAAATTCATCAAATTTGTTTACCAAACTCCTGGCATTGGTATACACACAAGTATACATACACCTGTTCTTATTCTTAGCTACCCTAACACAACCCATGTGTTTACTTGTACCGCAATGACTCCCAGCAGTCTCTGAAATATCCTGCCTCTTGGTTTTCAGGCTTCTGCTCATTCCAATAGAAGCAGTGCAAAAATCATTCACCTCTGCCAGTGGTTACTGTTAATCTATTAGTCCTTGTATCCCCCAAGCTAGCTGTTTTCCGACCCACCTAACACTGCCTTGATAGCATCATTCTTATAGTTGAATGTCTGTTAGTGGCCAAACTAAGTCCACAATTTACCAAATTTATTTCTAAAAACAACAGCTGTGTGAAAAGCACACAATAATCTTTATGATACAATGTTGACAGGCATCTTAAATAAAGATGGACATGAAAAATGCACATAGGTGATACCTTGAAAATTGGCTGCTTTTTGATAATTAAAAAAAGACTAGTTGCTGTCTTTTTTGCTAGACCCCAAAACATCCAAATAATGATGGGTATAAGGGAGGATATATGCTGCTTTTATGCCCATCATTTTACTTATATCTCTACTTTGTTCTACT
Source organism: Mastigoproctus giganteus (assembly GCF_048544385.1). Classification (NCBI taxonomy): domain Eukaryota; kingdom Metazoa; phylum Arthropoda; class Arachnida; order Uropygi; family Thelyphonidae; genus Mastigoproctus; species Mastigoproctus giganteus. The sequence goes on along the minus strand of NC_143585.1, from coordinate 58,401,571 downwards.
CTAAATTTATTCCCTCTTCATTTCCCTTAATTCACCTTATTAATTTTACTTTGCTATACTTCATGTTAGAGCATGTACTTTATGTTAGAAACAGAGGGCACTATATTGTCATTTTTTCGTGCAAATCTGGTGGTTGATACTTGAAGAGACACCGTGATTGTTCAGTATGTGACAATATACTTATTTGTGTATATATTTCTATCTTATATTTAAAATGTATTATAATGTCTTTTTCTTTTTCAATTTCTATATAATCTTTACTTTTTTCTATAACCATACTACCTCTCATCTTTCCATTTTGTCTTCCCCTTCCCCCACTTTTTCTTTTCTTTTTTATTCTCCACAACTTTTAGGGCCACTGATAGTCAAAAAGAACCCAATCTTATAATGACCAAAATGAATATTAGTTAATTCTGTAAAAGAGGAAAGAAATATAGAAAAAGAGTAAAGAAATATGTGTTAAATCTACATATAATATATACACAAAAAAATACAAATAAGAGTATTTTTGGAAAATCCTTTTCAAATTCTTCGTAGCCTTTTACATGTTGTGGACATATTTTCTTCCATGCACCATTTAAACAACTTTTAGTAATTTCTGCCCAGGCCTTATTAATAATGGAGTGGTAAATATTGTAAGATTTCCAAAAGTCTCTCAACATAAAATTTTTCTCATCATCTACTGCAGACAATGCCTGAGCAAATGTTGTGCGTAAATAGAATGCTTTTAAATTCAAAATAACGCCCTGATCCATAGGTTGGATGAGTGAAATTGTGTTTGGCAGTAGAAATATGACTCTCACATTCGAATTGAAATCATCTAGATGCATAGGATGTCCGGGAACATTACCTAATAGAAGCAAAATCGTGAAAGGAATGTTGTTGTCTTTACAATATTTTTCAACCTCGGGAATCAAGCAGTATTTAAACCAATCCTCAAAGAGAGAGATATTGTTATCCATGCTCTCTGGTTCGATCGGAAATGCATGGGTAAGGGCGCCTCAGTTGGGCAGGAGCAGCAGTGCGTAGTACACGCTTCTTGATTAGACCAGGATTCGAGCCCGTGACCACCAAATATGGAGGATGCGGAAAGGTCAGGGAATGACCACTGCATATCCCCTGAGCAATATGGCCTTAGTTGCTAATGCTCCTAAAAACCAAATAGCAAACATAACAAACAGCATAGGTAAGGTAGCTTTATTAATGCCCTTAAATGCACGAGGATTTTCAGAATGGTACACAAGCAGTGGTATTAATCTATAATCTCCTGCTGTTTTAGCCCCAAGCAAGAGCGTGGCCCTATCTTTTGAAGCCTTGAAACCTGCCGTTATCATGCCGTTGTATTTTCCTCTTTTGCAGTGTATATTCAATCTGGCATTTTTTTCCAATACAGAATAGTCTCATCAACATTAAAAATTTGCTGCGTTGAATAGCCGTCTTCATCAATATTTTTTTCCAACACATCACAAAATTTCTCTGCAGCTGCAGAATTGCCACTGGCAACTTCACTGCATACTTTAATGTTGTTTTGGAAACCAGCGCGATGCTTGAATCTATTAAACCACCCGTTGCTTGCCATGAACTTGGCTTGGGGTTCACCGTACTTATCCTTAATATCTTCATAAATACTTTTTGCTTTTGCTTTGAATGGCCATTAGACTCAGGGGTACTTCCTTCTGAATCTGATTTTCCATCCATATCGTTAATAGCTGTTCCATCTTCGATATAGCACCTGAACACTGTTTTTGATCACTGTTGATCACAAAATAGTCTTCAGGTGTATTCACTGTTGAAGCAGCGAGACCTAATTCCCTTGCTATAGGTGACAAACTTTGTCCTGCTTCGTACTTCTTAATCATTTTCATCTTCATTTCTAAATCAATTTTGTTTTGTTTCTTGACACTGCCAGCACTTGCACTTTCCGTTGGTCCCTTTCCCTTCATCATTGTAATACGGAAATAGGAATGAAGGGAAGTTTCTGAAAATTTGTTTTTTATATGATTGAAGATTTCAGTGAAGGGGAACACATTTCACCATAACGTAAAAACCCTCAGAATTCCAGTTATCGGGATTATCACAAATGCAATAAGATCATCGAGTTTACTACCTGTTTATAATAGATTGCGCTAACAGAAAAGCCCAATAAACCGGAAAGTACAAATTGTTTTTTGGCTATGATCTCCAGAAACGTGCTTTAAAAAATATCACAATGGCGTTCAAAATTGATTCTTATAACAGAACATATGATAATGATGAAAGTGTAGTGCAATTTCCATTATAAAAATGAACTTTTAGAGAGATAAATAGCTTAGCAATATAGCAAAATTTTTAACTTCTAAGGACTTGGAATGAATTACAAAGAAAAAGAAAAAAAAAATCAATATATTATTGGGTTCACATTACAATATTTTCACAATACCTATAGAATTTATCCCTATAAATGCAAAATATATTTCCATATTTTTTTCAGTTTGCACCGGCTGGCAAAAATTTACATAAAGTCAAATTTGTGTAAGTCGAGTATTACATAAGTCAGGGAGTTCCAGTATATATATACAGTAAACCCCCGCTATTCGTGGTTTCGCGTATTCGTGATCGCCGATTTAATATAAAATGAAACCTAAAAAAATGTGAATTTTAAAGTGCTGTGAATATTTTCCACCATAAAAAAACATGGGCGTGGCTAAAATTATCTTTCCCGGTCAAAACAGCGCTCAGTGGGTGGGGGGAGAGGAGTGACAAAATCGCGAGCGTGGATGTTTCTCGCTAATCCTTGTTCAGTATGTGTTATGCGCTTGTCATGGAAGGTTTCGTCATTTGCTTTTAATTTATGTTTATAAATTGAATAAATTGATATGCTTACAAAAATGATAGATCTACCGTTTTGCAGTGTAAAACAGACTTTTTCGAGTGTGTTAACGGAAGAAAGTGACTTTATTGTGGACAAGGTCTTTTTAATCCCTACAAAAATATGGGCCGACCAGGCTAGCCGGGTGGTGAAAGTGCCTGCCTGGCAACCCAAAGGTCGCGGGTTCAATTCCTGCCTCAGGCTTGGATCAAAGTACTGCAAAACACTTGGGAGTTGCATTATGGCCACAGAAGCTTATGTGCCAACAACTGCCAAAAAAAAAAAAAAAAAAATGTGGCTATGAATAACAAGAGAAATGTGAAAATATCAAAGAAGGTGATGACATTAGCGAATAAAATTGAGTTATTAGATAAAATTTCTAATGGTGAAAGTGTCTCCTCAGTGGCAAAACATTATAAAATGAATGAGTCAACGATACGATCAATCAAAAAATCGGAAGAATCCGCCGTAGTGTCCGTGAAAACGCGCTAATTGCTTCAAAAATTTGCTCTGTAACTCGTGATGTTAAATTAGAAAAAATGGAAAAGGCTTTAAATCTGTGGATAGAAGACCGAACTCAAAATAAAATTCCGTTAAGTTCACTCATCATTCATGAAAAGGCAAAACTCCTTTATCAACACTTTAGCGAAACTGGTGATGGCACTGGCGGGATAATTTTTTAGCTAGCAAAGACGCTGGTTTGAAAGATTTGTTTGAAATTTCTAATAAATATTACATTTAATATTAAATTGTTTCTTATTTTCATTTCGATGCCATACGCTTGCATTTCACTATGTACTGTCATATTATGAAATCATATACATAGTCATATTATGAGGGTACATATAATACATACATAGACAAATGTTTAGACTAGTTTTTCTTATATATTTCATACTTTGGAACGGAACCCCTTTATTACTATGGGAGCCATAACTCAGTATTCGCGTTTTTGGTATTCGCGAAATTTCTCAGGAACGTAACCCCCGCGAATAGCAGGGGTTTACTGTATATAAAATATTCAAATAAAAATAGATGAGAATACAGTTGTATAACACACAACTTTGCTGTCATTATCAAGAGTCAACCATAAAAACTGAACGAAAAGACAACAATATAAAGTCTGTTTCTGATGTAAAAAGCACATGACGGGAAATAATGATAAAACAAAAGATTAAGAAATTAATGCATTTAGATTGAATTTAATGAATTCAGAATTTATGAGGTTAAGATCAAAAGGACTATATACAGATAACATTAAAAAGGACTATATACAGATAATTACAGAATGCGATCAATAGGCATGCGGATTATGGTTGATTACTGCTTTCCCTTTTTTGTTCCTCTATAGAGGAACAAAAAAAGGGAAAGCACAAAAAAAACAGAAAGGAAAGTAGTAAAAGTGCTCACTGCAAGCAACTAAAGTGAAAAAGTTAGACAATAGAGACCAAAGTGAGAAGGGGGGAAAAAGAAGTATGTAGTAAAATTCGTGATAAATACAGCCCAGAATAGGAAGTAAATAATACACAAAGTAGCAAGAAAAGGGCTAAAACTTTGAGAAGCAGAAAACAAATATAGGCCGACCGGGCTAGCCGAGTGGGTAAAGTACCTGCGTGGCAACCCAAAGGTCGCAGGTTCGATTCCCGCCTCGGGCTTGGATCAAAGTACTTCAAAAAACCTTAGGAGGTGCAATATGGCCACAGAAGCCGATGCGCCAACAACTACCAAATCAAAAAAAAAAAAAAAAAAAAAACAAATATAGTTTCTCACAATGCATTCATAAAACTAATGGCTCTCATCAGAAATAAAAAGTACAATATAGGAAAGTAAAGGAAATGTAGAAAAGAAAAAAAAATTGGACATCTCAGGCAGTTTGGAGTTGCAAATCCTGTTCCTTTAGATAGAACTTTGAATGGAGTTCTGAGAGTATGAATCACAAATTTAAAGCCAGTTACATGTAAATAAGAATTATATATATATACAGTGAAACTTCCCTTTAACGGACAGCCATGGGGAACGAAAATGTGTCCGTTAGAGAGAAGTGTCCGCTAACAAGAAGTCTGAGGGAGAAAAAAAAAAGAAAGAAAAATCGTTAAACGTTTAATGTAAAATTAAATTAAAATATATACAGATTTTGCACAATATTTTTGTAAATAATATACATACAATTGTGCTATGCATATTATGACTTTATCTTAAGAAAAATACATACAGTAATCACTTATTTTCTTCTGCACCTTCTTCTGTCTGATAATTTTGTTTTCAACATTTGTTTGGAGTGAAGAAACCATCGAAAGTCCTTCAGTATCTTCTTCAGCGGCGAAAAACATTTTTAAACGATTGATTTGTATGAACGCTTCTTCTATTTTCATCGGCGGTTCGTCGTTAATATGTTCTTTGACAGAATGACCTTCTTCCATTTCTTCATCCTCATGAGGAACTTCTTGAAAAATATCGATGATAATGTCGTTGATATCTAGAGCACCATCTTCTGTAGTGAGGTTCGAATCTATATCTTTGTAGCCAGGGTCATTTGTAGCTGAAGTATCGTACGTTATCAATAGATGTTTAAGTTCTTGTTCTTCTTGGTGCTCCACATTGCTGTTCACAACTTCAATTTTTGCGTTTGAGAAGCCAGACTTTACAAAACAGTTCACGGCAGTTTGTTTACTAATTGCGTTTACTGAAGAAGAAATCCATTGAATCGCATCTAGGATGCTGATTTTCTTTGCAAGGTCACTCGCACATGTTACATCGTTCATGTTTGCAATGAGATGCCTTAAAACACGTTTTATGTAGTGAAGTTTAAAATTTTTTATTATCCCTTGATCCAAGGGCTGACACTCTGCAGATGTGTTTGGTGGCAGAAAAACGATTTGAATGTTGGACAATTCAATGTGCAGGTGAGATGCAGCATTATCCATGAAAAGAATAATTTTTCAGTTTTGACGAATCATGTTTTGGTTAAAGTGACTTATCCATTCGCTCATGATATCTCGTGTCATCCACGCTTTTTTATCAACATTCAAAAGATTCAACTTTATGCCCTTGAAACAACGAGGATTTTATGGTTTTCCTATAACAAGAGGTTGTTCAAAGTCTCCCAGCATATTTGTACACAATAGTACAGTCAAGCATTCCTTAGAAATTTTTCCGCCCTGGCACTTTTCGTTTTTTAGACTCATTGTTTTTTCAGGAAGAGCTTTAAAAAACAACCCTGTTTCATCACAGTTGTAAATATCTTTAGCTTCAAAATAACGACATAACTCTTCCAATTTGACGGTCCACTCTGTTACAACTCCAGTATCAACAGATCCACCTTCACCACTTACGGTTTTCCAAGAAATTTTATGCCGAGTTTTGAACTTGTCTAGCCATCCCACAGAAACTTTGAACTCATTTACTCCCATAGATTTCGCAACCTCCAAAGCCTTTTCCCTAATAATAGGCCCATTAATGGGAATTTTTTTAGCACGTGCGCGACAAAACCACTCATACGTAACATTGTCAATTTGAAGTCCAACAGTTTTCGGGAATGATTTTTGAGCATGATCATTTCCGTGTTGCCAAAATTGTTTGAGCAGTTCATTTTTTTTCTTTAGGATGTCGTTTACCTGCGTCTTCCCGATTTTGAATTTTGCAGCGAGATTGTGAACACTATTTTTTTGCCGATCATACGCATTAATGAGTTCGACTTTATCTTTTAAAGTTAAATGTTTACGAGAAGACATTTTCACTTCACACGACACTGAACAAAACTGAAAACTGAAACTCAAAAGATGAAAGGCCAACCAAATTCACCCCGCCCCCTGCACACACCGAATTCATCAGAAGTTTTACACATGCCTTAAAAATTCTTGAAAAAGGGTTTACAACCGCGACGTAAACCTTGATAAAATTCAGAGAATCGGAAATAGAAAATAGATTGAGGCAATATGTGGAAGAAAAGTTCCTAGAAAAAGGGCCGTGTGCTCTCCCGCAGTCCGTTATGGGGAGATCAAATTAAGTGCTAATCTAAACGAAACAGTGCAGATTGCCTGTCCGCGTCCGTTACAGAGAATGTCCGCTAGACAGAAGCTGAAAACACGTTAAAACCAATGGAGGTGAGTTGGGGAATTTGAAAATGTCCGTTGTAGAGAGATGTCCGTTAACGAGAGGTGTCCATTAGGAGAAGTTTCACTGTATATTAAATTTTATATTAAAAAACTATAAATATACACTTATTTTTGGAGCAAATCAATGAATGAGTACAAACTTTCTACACTGTAAGACACCGAAATGATGAGGTGTATATTTACAGAATGTACAAACCAAGAATATGAGATAGGGAGAAGGAAATAAATTGGACAAAAAACAAAACGTAACAGAAGCAAGACAGAAATTTCATTTATATAAATATAAATCAGGTAATAATTTTTTAAAAATGATAATATTTTGAGAGCCTCATGAATGTAATATGCAGATGAGTCGAGGGAAATAGGTTGCCAATAAGTTTAAGATAGAATTTTCTAACGTTAGTAATAGCAATATTGGAATAACTACAAATAGTGGCAATCCTGATACACTGAGAAAGAATGATATTGGAAAGAATGATTTTCGAAATATTAGATAGTCAATGTGAAAAGTTAACCATGTCAAAAGTAAAAATTAAAGGGATCATGTTTATTATAAAGGTTAATAATTGCATGAAGGTTAATAATTGAAGTATGCAGCATTGCATTTTTATTAGGTAACATTGCCAAGTTAGGTTTAAGTAATTGCTTAATGTTTTTCCAGGTATCTGAACATAACTATTTCTGCAGGAGGCTATAAATGTGAAATTTACAGGTGTCTTTGTGAAATTCAGGAATAAAATATACATAATTATTTATGATTATTATAATGTATTTATGAAAATTATAATTATTTATGTGTAATTTCAATTTCTTGTTTAATGTCAATATTTGTTTTGGTAATAATACTGAGAGAGGAGAAAAACAGGTTTATAAATATCATTGGACTGAAGCGCTCTGTTTTTTTTTAATGTAGAAGCATAAAAAGCTTCACAGTTAAAATCATTCCAGATAAAAGCATAATTATCAGAAGCTTTGTCTATGGGAGTAATAATAAAATGTTCTTGCAATTCCTGCATTTTAGCTTTATAAAAATTCTGTCTAAAAGATTTGTGAGGGAAAGATTTGAAGTACACTTTTAAATAGTTTTTAGTATTAGTATTAGTAATGGCCACATGGTGCAAGGAAGCTATGGCTTATGCTGAACCAGCCAAAAAAATAAAAAAATAATAATAAAATAAAATAACAAAAATTAAAATAATAAGAATAGAAACAAATTAATAATAAGAAGAAGAAAATAAAAATTTAAAAAAAATAAATAATAATAACATTTTAAAAATATAATAATAATAAGAAAATTTTAAAAATATAATAATAATAAGAAAATTTTAAAAAATAATAAGAAGAAATTTAAAAAAAAAGAAGAAAATTAAAAAAAGAACAATAATTAATAAGAGCAAATGAAATGGACATCCTATGCATTTCCCTCCTCCCTTAGGTAATCCGGCTGACCTTTGAATTTCCCCAAACTGTCAGCCTCTACCACCCATGTAGGTAACTTATTCCAGTAATTTATAACTCGCTGGCTAAAATAAAACTTCCTGCAATCCAGTCTAAACAACTCCCCTCCCCCAATTTGAAATTATGGCCCCTTGTTCTAGAATCATTTATAACCGTGAAAATTTCGTCCTTATTCATTTTGCTTATGCCTCCCAGAGTCTTAAACATCTCAATCAAGTCTCCTCTAAGGTGCCTAGTTTCCAAGTTCTGCAATCCACATATTCGAAGTCTTTCCTCATATGGATGCCCTTTTTGCCAATCTCTTCAGGCGAGTTACACGTCTTTGGACCCTTTCAAGAAGCACAATGTCTTTCTTCAGGTGCGGTCTCCGTACTTGAACACAGTATTCCTAGTGTGGTCTAACAATAGCCTTATATAATGGGATCATAATGTCCTTATCTCTACTAGCAATTGTTTGATAAATCATCGATAGGACACCATGGGCCCCTCCTTGCAACCAGTCTACAGTGCTCGGAGAACTTCATATCTGATCGTATTGTAATACCCAAGTCCCTTTCCTTCACTACCAGCTTTAGTTCAACTCCGCCAAGTGTATAAGTTATTTTGGGGTTACTGTTCTCCAGGTGCAATACCTTGCACTTTTCTGGATTAAAGCATAGCTGCCATTTTTCTGACCATCTCTGAAGTCTATCTAGGTCATTCTGAAGAAGCCCTGCTTGGCAGCAATCATTAACTACTCTATCAATCTAGAGAGATGGATTTTGTGAAATTGCATCGGCAATGGTGAAGTTTGAGAAGATGGATCCTGACAGCGAACGATTCTTAAAAGTTAACAGAGGGGTGAATATATGCTTGCTTGCTACAAATAAATCTATGATGAAAAGAAAAAAGCAACTGTCCAGTCATGCATTAATATGTTCTTTCGTAAGGTTGAGTGGCCGACGCCTTCTAAATATCCACAGCCCTCAACCTCCGCAGCGCCGTACTTATCAGCTGAAGATGTCGATTCTGGCAATGATGCTCGAGAGGTAAAACTTACTGACGTTATACCTGTCTCATCTTTTTTTTTGTAATTTTATAATTTTGAAATTTTTTTTTAAATTGCATGCTTTTTTAATTCTTCCTGCGCATGAGATAAAAAATTTAATAAATACAATAAATAATTCTATTTACATGTTCGTCAAACATTTCTTTTTTGATTCAATCAATTCAGCGAGTACAGTTGCAAGTGCTGCACAAGCATGGGGGAAATTCCGACTTATGTAGAGTTCCATGGAACACAACCCTTACGTTAATCGGGGAGTGGCTGTACATAAAATAAATCATATGTCATAAGATAACATTAAAGGGGAGGGGGGAAAGGAAACATTCCTAAAATAATTTAGAACAAGCCAAAAGTTACAATATTACATAAATTAATTTAAAATCTAACTGAAGGTAATTAAATTGTACCCCCAGAATGGCACCCTTTTCCAAATTATGTGAAATATCGCTTAAAAATGAAATGAAAGCCAACTACAATATTGGACCAAATAAAATCATTAACAAAATGAAAGACTGACCATTATTCCCCATCTCGACAGAGGACCACAAGGCCAGTAATGGTCAGGGAATCACTGCATTTCGAACATAGACAAATCCAAGCATACATGAACCAATACACTGATTGATCTGAGATGCAATGGATTTGAATAATGGTAGTCCTTATACAGTGAAAAATTGTAACACTCAAGTGGCAACACCATACCACTGACACGGTAACTGTTGAACTGAAACATAAAACAAAACTTAGAATATAGAGAGCAGAATGAGCGTGCCTTTACTAACAGACTTACTACTACCTTATAAAATATATTGATTAATTATAATGTTAAGAATATTAAGAAAATTGGGAAAATTAAATTTAAAAAATAAGAATAACAAACATCGGGACAGCATTAATGCCTAAACTACCGCATATCGCTTAAAATACAAAATAAACTAATTCAATGCCAGTAGCATGGCAAACCAAATGAGCGAAAATAAAATAAACCATATATCATAAGATAACATGAAGGGGGGGGGGGAAGAGAGAAAGAGTATTGCAGAAGGAAACATTCCTAAAATAATTTAGAACAAGCCAAAAGTTACAATATTATGTAACAACTTATAATTTAGTATTAAAATTGAAAATAATTTAATGGTGCCCCCAGAATGGTACCCTTTTCTGAAAGACTAATAGATTTTAACAGTAGCCACTGGCAGAGGTGAAAGTGATTCTTGCACTGCTTCTATTGAAATGAGCAGAGGTCTGAAAAACAAGATGCAGGATATTTCAGAGACTGCTGGTAGTCATTGCGGTACAAGTAAACACATGGGTTGTGTTAGGGTAGCTAAGAATAGAAACAGGTGCATGTATACCTGCGTGTACACCAGTGCTAGGAGTTTGGTAAATAAATTTGATGAATTTGAGGTATTGCTCAATATTGTTGGGATATCAGAGACGTGTTGTCACACAGATATAAGAAACGCAGAACTGGAATTTGGGGAGTACAACGTCTACAGAAAGGATAGACAGGATAGGAAGGGAGGAGGGGTTATGCTATTAGTTAAGAAACACATAAAATCCAAGGAAGTGAAGCCAGTCGACATCACTGGACAGTGCCGTGTCGAGTCAGTTTGGTGTGACATAAGCATTGGGAGATCAAAATTGAGAGTAGGAGTCTGCTATAGGCCTAATGACTCTGATGAGTATAATAAGAAACTGTACAGGGAAACAGTGGGCCAGTATATCAGAGTCTTATAATGGGGGATTTTAATTTACCAGATATTGACTGGAATTTGTGGGTTGGTCACTCACACACTAGCAAGGCTTTTGTAGATTTATTGGATGATTGTTTTCTACATCAGCATGTTCAGGAGGCAAATAGAGGGAGTACTACTCTTGATTTGATTATCAGTAGTGATTCTTCATGCATTAAGAATCTGCAGATAAAGGAACCACTAGGTGGCAGTGATCACAGTGTGCTGAAGTGGGATTTACTCAGAGAGGTAACTACCATCAGGGGTAAAGGAAAGGGTTATTGCTTTCGTAAAGGCGACTACCATGGTCTGAAACAGTATTTAAATTCTATACAGTGGGACCAACTGAAGATGTTACCAACAGCAAATTCAAAATGGGAAGCATTCAAAGAACTTATCTTGGAAGCTACTAGGTTTTACATACCAACTAAGAAATATTGTTCAAGGTTTAGGCCTAAATGGATGTCAGATGAACTAATGAGACATATGACAGAGAAGAAAAATGCATGGGATACATATAAATTATCACGTGACACAGAAGCCTATGATAAATACAAGTTGATCTGTAACCAAGTTACAAAGGAGGTTAGGCAGGCAAAGGCAGATTACGAGAAATCTTTGGCAAGGGATGCAAAGAAAAACAGCAAAGAGTTCTTTACTTATGTGAACTCTAGAAGGAATGGGATGAATCAGATTGGTCCACTTGATATCGATGGTTCAACTGTTCGTGATCCTGCTCAGGTAGCTAACAAACTAAATCAATATTTTGCATCTACATTCACACATGAGGAGTTATTCAGGAAGGGGAATGCCATAGATGAAGTAAACTCTGGCAGTAAGCTAGAGAATCTTGTAATAACTGAGAGTAAAGTGCAGGAGAAATTGTTGAAGATAAACACAAGAAGGGCACCTGGGGTGGATGGGATCTATCCAGTTATATTAAAGGGAGCAGCAAAGGAAGTAAGCAAACCCTTAGCCATAATTATGAGAGCTTCCTTGGACTCAGGGGAGGTACCCACAGACTGGACATGTGCAAATGTGACCCCAATTCACAAAGGAGGATCAAAGGCTGACACAAGTAATTATAGACCTGTGAGTTTAACTTCTGTTCCAGGAAAATTAATGGAGGCACTGGTTAAAGAAGCATGGCAGGATCATCTAGACAAGACTTCAGAAATAGCTTGGACACAGCGTAGTTTTGTTAAGGGGAAGTCTTGCCTGACCATTTGCATTAGCATTAGTAGAGGCATTTGATGCAAGAAAGCAAGCTTATGCAGCATCAGCCAAAAAAAAAAAAAAAAAAACCAACTTCCACTTCACCCCTCTGTTCGTTCAAAATACCTGTCCAGCTGGGCCTTAAACTTATTTAGGCTATCAACCTCCACCACAAGGGATGGAAGTCTGTTCCACCAACCAACCACCCGCTGGCTAAAGGCAAATTTCTGCACGTCTATCCTACATCTGTCTTTCCTCAATTTGAATTTATGCCCTCTCAGGTGATTTTTCTGAGCTAGAGGAAGAATCCCATCAGCATTGAGCATGCTTAAACCATTCAAGGCTTTATACACCTCTATCAGATCACCTCGCTGGTGCCTAGTCTCCAGACACTGTAATTTGCAAAACTTAAGCCTTTCTTCGTAAGAGCACCCCTTTGTTCCATTCACTAATCTTGTTGCCCTTCTCTGTTCTCGTTCCAGCAACTCTACATCCTTCTTGAAATGAGGCCTCCAGACCTGTATACAGTACTCTAGGTGTGGCCTGACCATTGCCTTATACAATGGAATAATCACCTCCTTATCCCTGCTGGAAAAATTCCTGTATATCATTGACAATACTCCATGAGCTACTCTTGCAGCCCGTCTGCACTGCTCAGAGAACTTCATATCTGCCTGCACAACCACCCCCACGTCCTTTTCATTCTCTACCACTGTCAGTGTAGTACCACAGAGTTGATACGTTGCTCTGAGGTTGCTGTTTCCCATGTGTAGTCCTTTACATTTGTCAATGTTAAACTTCATTTGCCACCTCTCAGCCCATCTGCTCAACCTTTCCAGATCCTGTTGCAGAAGCATAGTGTCAGTAGTGTCCTTGACAACCCTGCCAACCTTTGTATTATCTGCAAACTTGGACATTAAGCTTGATATACCATCATCAATATCATTTATAAATACAGAAAACAATAATGGACCCAACACTGAGCCCTGAGGGACTCCACTAATAACATTAGTCCACGATTAGCAGTGTCCATTGATTACCACTCTCTGTCTTCTCCCCCTCAACCACCCCTTTATCCATAGCAGCAATTTGCCTCCAATGTCACACTGCTCCAATTTGTGTAGCAGTCTTCCATGTGCAACAGTATCAAAAGCCTTTCTAAGATCCACGTATATAATATCAAAGTTATTCCCTGCATCCAGTTCTTTTGTGACTGCATCATAGTATCCAATCAAGTTGGTCAGGCAAGACTTCCCCTTAACAAAACCATGCTGTGTCTGAGCTATAACTGAAGTCTTGTCTAAATGATCCTGCAGTGCTTCTTTAACCAGTGCCTCCATTAATATTCCTGGAACAGAAGTTACGCTCACAGGTCTATAATTACTTGTATCAGCCTTTGATCCTCCTTTGTGAATTGGGGTCACATTTGCACATTTCCAGTCTATGGGTACCTCCCCTGAGTCCAAGGAAGCTCTCATAATTATGGCTAAGGGTTTGCTTACTTCCTTTGCTGCCTCCTTTAATATAACTAGATAGATCCCATCCACCCTGGGTGCCTTTCTTGTGTTTATCTTCAACAGTTTCTCCTCCACTTTACTTCCAGTTATTTCAAGATTCTGTAGCTTACTGCTAGAGTTGAATACACCTCTGGCATTCCCCTTGCTGAATAACTCCTCATGTGTGAATGTCGATGCAAAATATTCATTTAGTTTGTTAGCTACCTGAGCAGGATCATCAACAGTTGACCCATTAATATCAAGTGGACCAATCTGATTCATCCCCTTCCTTCTAGAGTTTACATAAGTAAAGAACTCTTTGCTGTTTTTCTTTGCATCCCTTGCCAAGGATTTCTCGTAATCTGCCTTCGCCTGCCTAACCTCCTTTGTAACTTGGTTGCATATCAACTTGTATCTATCATAGGCTTCTGTGTCATGTGTTAATTTGTAAGTATCCCATGCATTTTTCTTCTCTGCCATATGCCTCATTAGTTCATCTGACATCCATTTTGGCCTAAACCTTGAACAATATTTCTTAGTTGGTATGTAAAGCCTAGTAGCTTCCAAGATAAGTTCTTTGAATGCTTCCCATTTTGAATTTGCTGTTGGTAACATCATCAGTTGGTCCCACTGTATAGAATTTAAATACTGTCTCAGTCCATCGTAGTCGCCTTTATGGAAGCAATAACCCTTACCTTTACCCCTAATGGTAGTTACCTCTTTCAGTAACTCCCACTTCAGCACACTGTGATCACTGCCACCTAGTGGTTCAGTTATATGCAGATTCTTAATGCATGAAGAATCACTGCTGATAATCAAATCAAGAGTATTACTCCCTCTAGTTGCCTCCCGAACATGCTGATGTAGAAAACAATCATCCAATAAATCCACAAAAGCCCTGCTAGTGTGTGAGTAACCAGCCCCCGAATTCCAGTCAATATCTGGGAAATTAAAATCTCCCATTATAAGACTCTGATTTACTGGCCCACTCTATTTCCCTGTACAGTTCCTTATTATACTCATCAGAGTCATTAGGCCTATAGCACACTCCTGCTCTCAATTTTGATCTCCCAGTGCTTATGTCACACCAAACTGACTCAACACTGCACTGTCCAGCGATGTCGACTGGTTTCACTTCCTTGGTTTTTATGTGTTTCTTAACTAATAGCATAACCCCTCCCCCCTTCCTATCCTGTCTATCTTTTCTGTAGACGTTGTACTCCCCAAATTGCAGTTCTGCATCCCTTATATCTGTGTGACACCACGTCTCTGATATCCCAACAATATCTGCCTTTGATGTTTTGAGCAATACCTCAAATTCATCAAATTTATTTACTAAACTCCTAGCATTGGTGTACACGCAAGTATACCTGCACCTGTTTCTATTCTTAGCTACCCTAACACAACCCATGTGTTTACTTGTACCGCAATGGCTCCCAGCAGGCTCTGAAATACCATGCATCTTGTTTTTCAGGCTTCTGCTCATTCTAATAGAAGCAGTGCAAGAATCTCTTTCACCTCTGCCAGTGGCTACTGTCAATCTATTGGTCTTTGTCTCCCCCCAAGCTAGCAGTTTTCCGACCCACGTAACACTGCCTCGATAGCATCAGCAAATATTCTTGCACCCTTTCTATTTAAGTGTATCCCATCCCTGTAGAAGCAATCTCTCCTGTTAACAAGTACAGTCCAGGCTGAAAAAAATTTTACCCCTTGAGCCTTGCACAATCTTTCCAGGGCCGAATTGATCGACAAGGCTCTCATTATATACTCCCTCCTATCGTGTCTGGGCAGAATTGCAGACACTTTCAAATTCAACCCTAATTCTCGGCTTTTGTTCAACAGTGACCTGTACTTGTTAAGTAATTCTGCCGGTCTCCTACTCTTAATATTATTTGTGCCAACGTGTACAACTATATCACCTTTTGTGCCCTTAAAAGATGATATTCGCTCTACAACGTCATCAACCTTTGCCCCTGGCAGACATACCCTGGTCCTGTTCCACCTATCTTTTTTACAAAGCATGTTCCCCGTTTCCCTGACAATAGAGTCACCAACAACTACTAGTTCCTTCGGGACCAGCGCATTCTACCTTGGGGGTTGTCTCTGTGTCACGCGATGCCCAAGTGCAAGCTCTGGCTTTGATGTGGGCAGCTGAGAGCTTGATGGGCCCCTCAATTTAGTTTCTTCGAGGGCATCCCCCCTGGCCTTCAAGCTCTCATATAGGCCCACAAGAACGCCGAGTTGTTGCCTGATATCGATACACTCCTTGCATCGCGCACACACAAAGACATCCCCCTTGGCAGTATCATGTCCCGTACCCGATTGCTCTGCAAACATCAAGCAAACAGTGCATTTTATAAGGCTGTGAGTCAGAGGACAACTGCCCCCCTCAGTTCTGCTCTGAGCCACAGCACTTCCATTAGCTTGAGCCTTTTGCTTTGCTGCTCTGGTCTGAGTCATGATTCTATTAATTTATTAATTAATTATAATTAATTATGTTATGTTATGAATTATGTTAAATATAATTAATTATATTATGTTTGTAATCTAAGTCGTTATATATATTTATTTAAACTTACAATTTAACTGCTAACGAAGTTCAACTAACGCTATCTAGTACGGTATATAACTGTCGTATCACAAGGGTGGGAAAATTACGAAAGGTAGCAGAGTTGAAACACGTGGAAACCTTTACCGATACGTTTATGCAATTACAAGGCCGAGTAAAGAATAAATACACCAAATTAATCAGAAAATCACAAAATAATGTTATACTACTAAATTTAAATCAAAAGTTTTAGAAAAACAATAATTTCAAATCGATAAATAAGAAAAATCTGCTTAGCGGCTTTGAACACGACCGTCTCTAGTAGCCTCGTCGTACCAATTCGATTGGATACTATGATGCAGTCACAAAAGAACTGGATGCAGGGAATAACTTTGATATTATATACTTGGATCTTAGAAAGCCTTTTGATACTGTTGCACATGGAAGACCGCTGTACAAATTGGAGCAGTGTGGCATTGGAGGCAAATTGCTGCTATGGATAAAGGGGTGGTTGAGGGGGAGAAGACAGAGAGCGGTAAGCAATGGACACTGTTCTTCCTGGACTAATGTTATTAGTGGAGTCCCTCAGGGTTTTCAATGTTGGGTCCATTGTTGTTTTCTATATATAAATGATATTGATGATGGTATATCAAGCTTAATGTCCAAGTTTGCAGACGATACAAAGGTTGGCAGGGTTGTTAAGGACACTACTGGCAGTATGCTGCCGCAACAGGATCTGGAAAGGTTGAGCAGATGGGCTGAGAGGTGGCAAATGAAGTTTAACATTGACAAATGTAAAGTACTACATATGGGAAACAGTAACCCCAGATCAACGTATCAACTCTGTGGTACTATGCTGACAGTGGTAGAGAATGAAAAGGACCTGGGGGTAATTGTGCAGGCAGATATGAAGTTCTCTGAGCAGTGCAGACTGGCTGCAAGAGTAGCTCATGGTGTCTTGTCAATGATATACAGGAATTTTTCTAGCAGGTGTAAGGAGGTGATTATTCCCTTGTATAAGGCAATGGTCAGGCCACACCTTAAGTACTGTATACAGGTCTGGAGGCCTCATTTCAAGAAGGATGTAGAGCTGCTGGAACGAGTACAGAGAAGGGCAGCAAGATTAGTGAATGGAACAAAGGGGTACTCTTACGAAGAAAGGCTCAAGTTTTGCAAATTACAGTGTCTGGAGACTAGGCACCAGCGAGGTGATCTGATAGAGGTGTATAAAGCCTTGAATGGTTTGAGCATGCTCAATGCTGATGGGATTCTTCCTCTTGCTCAGAATAATCACCTGAGAGGGCATAAATTCAAATTGAGGAAAGACAGATGTAGGATAGATGTGCGGAAATTTGCCTTTAGCCAGCGGGTAGTTGTTTGGTGGAACAGACTTCCATCCCTTGTCGTGGAAGTTGATAGCCTAAATAAATTTAAGGCTCAGTTGGACAGGTATTTCGAACAAATCTAGGAATGAAATTTAAAGTGTGTTTTTTTTTTTTTTTTTTGGCTGATGCTG
This sequence comes from Mastigoproctus giganteus, assembly GCF_048544385.1. Taxonomy (NCBI): domain Eukaryota; kingdom Metazoa; phylum Arthropoda; class Arachnida; order Uropygi; family Thelyphonidae; genus Mastigoproctus; species Mastigoproctus giganteus. The sequence continues at coordinate 58,383,594 of NC_143585.1, read as the reverse complement.
CATAAGCTTGCTTTCTTGCATCATATGCCTCTACTAATGCTAAGGTGAGATATCACTTAAAAATGAAACGAAAGCCGACTGCAATATTGGACCAAATAAAATCATTAACAAAATGAAAGACTGACCATTATGCCGCATCTCGACAGAGGACCACAAGGGCAATAATGGTCAGGAAATCACCGCATTTCGAACATTATACAAATCCAAGCATACCCGAACCAGTACACTGATTGAGCTGCAAATGCAGTGGATTTGAATATGGTGGTCCTTATGCAATTAAAAATTATAAATTATGATTTGTTACGTAATATTGTAACTTTTGGCTTGTTCTAAATTATTTTAGGAACATTTCCTTCTGCAATACCCTTTCTCCTTTCCTTCTCCCACCTCTTATGTTATCTTATGATATATGGTTTATTTTATTTTGTATTTTAAGCAATGTGCGGTGGTTCAGGCATTAATGCTGCCCTGATATTTGCTATTTTTATTTTTTTTATTTACTTTTCCCAATTTTCTTAATATTCTTAACATTATAATTAGTCAATATATATATATTGACTAATTATAATGTTATACAGGATGTCTCAATAATATTGGTACAAACATTTAGGGGAGGTAGGTAACATCTAAAGGAATGTGAATCGCATAGGAACCCATAACCGGAAACGTCACGGAAAAGTAGTAGCAGAGGCACAAGAAGCAGAATTGACACAAGACAGTAATTAGTGGCAAACATTTATTTGACATAATATTAACAATGGAGTACAAGATGGGTGCATATCATGATGTTACAACAGATGCTCGAAGGTTCCACCGTGAGACGCGATGCATGCGTGACACCGATGCAGCATGGTTTGGTGGACACGGTCGAACACACCAGGAGTTTCTTTGACAGTAGCAGCAGCACAGACGAGTCTCGCCACGAGATCCATTTCCTTCTGCACATGCAATTTATACATGATGGATTTGAGGCCCCCCCCACAGAAAGAAATCAAGGCTCGATAAATCAGGTGAGCGTGTGGGGGGCCAGGCAACGGGTCCACCACGGCCAATCCATTGACGCCCAAAACGCCTGTTCAAATGGTCACAAACCATAATGGGCAGGCGCCCCGTCATTTTGAAACCAAATGTTGCATCTCACATTTGCTGGAACATCGTCAAGTAACCCTGGTAGAACTTGTTCAAGAGAGATCCGATATTTAGCGGAGTTCATGCGGGATGGTAACAGGTATGGGCCGACTAAGCAGTCACCAACCATACCTGCCCACACATTTATTGCGAAGCGATGTTGTGCCGCATGGGGCACAACATCGCTTCGCTCAGGGCTCACGACAAACCACACACAGTGTGGTTTGTCGTGAGCCCACACATGAGCATTGTGCTGATTGAATAAGCCTTCCCGAGTGAAATAAGCCTCATCCGTGAACAAAACACATAGCCTGGTAAATTCAAGTCTTGAACACTTTCTTGGAGAAACCACTGCGCAAAAACCACACTTGCAGGATGACCTTGGGGGAGCAGTAATTGAACCCTTTGGAGATGAAGGGGGTGTAAGGAATCGTGGTGTCAGACACGCTGTACATTGCAACGAGACACTCCTAAGGCAGAGGTAACAGCACGTGTGCTGGTAGTAGGATTATTCATGACAGCATTCATCACACTTTTTTCCATGGCGGGAGTTCGCGTCAAACATGGTCTGCCCACACTACTCCTGTTACCTCTAAATGGCCCATAATCGCACAAATTTTGATGCACACGCACAAACTAGCGGTGGTCTGGTACATGTCTGTCTGGGAAGCGTTCTCCATAAATTTATTGAGCAGCTCGTCCATTGCCCTCTGCTAATCCATACACTAGGTGCATCTCTGCCAGCTCACAGTTCACATATCGATGCATGCTCTTCGTGCGGCAACTACTGCTTGAATGAGTAACCCAGAAATTTTCCCTCTCGCGAACTGATGAACGGTGCCGTGTACCGACTTACGGTGACATTTCCGGTTATGGGTTCCTATGCGATTCACATTCCTTTAGATGTTACCTACCTCCCCTAAACATTTGTACCAATATTTTTGAGACACACACACACACCATGATTTCTTTCATTCCTTTACTCTTTTTTATATCTCTTCAAACTGTTACATCACTTAACTGAAAATATACCGTATTTCCCCATGTATAATACGCACCTTTTTTCGAAAAATTTGGGGTCTAAAAACTGGGTGCATCTTATACAGTGGTTGTAGATTTTTTTACTTGCATTTCCCGCTTTTTTGCGCTTGTTGTCGTTGCGCTCATTGTTTCGCACTTGTTACCGGTATATTAGGTTACGTTTTGCCACGTTCTGCCCAGAAATGGCTCAGAAAAGATTTTCGTACAGTGCTGAATTCAAGTAATGAGGAGTTGTATGAATTTTATGATGAATAAAACTTGAGTTCAATAACTTTATGTAATACATTTTTTTTTTTTTTTTTTTTTCAAATTTCGGGCCCCAAAATTAAGGTGCGTCTTATACATGGGGAAATACGGTATATATTACAAACACATAAAATATATATATCACACACACACTGCATAGTGCTACAATTTTACAATAATTTTTTTGAATAGACAAAATAAAATACAGAGAAAGGGCAAAAAACATACTGCATCTAATAAAAGTAACAATACAAATCACTGGTCGACAAAAACATTTCATGTTGCTGAACACAAAAATCACATTGAAATTTGTCGATTGGCTCTTGTTTTCAAATTAGTTGAAGTCTCATATTAGTGAATTACTCTACATTCTCAATTATAGCTCTCAGCAGAATGCATGGCAACACCACAGTTTCAGTAGCACCATGTCCTTATCATGTGATCGCCAACTGACACCTTGCTCTTCACACGTGATAAGTTGTCACCTCAACTCTGTTGCAGTAATCCTCAAATACGACTAGGTACTGGGTGATTTGTTCTCTGTGAGATTCCTCCTTTTTGCACAGTATTTGTGTCATGTAAGATTAAAATGCCCTGTAATTATGTAAATAGTCTGGATGACTTCTGTTACGTATGTGCAAATCACGTTAACTTCAAGAAAGCATCCCTTAACTCGAGCCTTAAAAGCCTACTTCTTGTACTTTACACCTAAAGTACAAGTAGCCTATTTCTTGTACTTTAGGTGTAAAGTTGGCGACCAGGACAAGAACTTGGCTCCACACATATGCTGCACTACCTGTTCATCAAAACTCAATGTGTGGGTGAATCAAAAGAGATATTTTATGCCTTTCATAGTGCCCATGATGTGGAGGGAGCCAATAAATCATGTCACAGACTGTTACTTCTGTATGATGCCTCCTGTTAGAAAAGGGATGACAATGAAGAAAAAGTGAACAGTAATGTGCCCATATATACTATCTGCAATTCATCCCATGCCTCACGGTGAAGTACTACCTATTCCTGAACCATCTGCCTGTTTTTCTGTACACTCTGATGAACATCAGCTTGATATACGTGAACAATACAGCGCTGTCTATATCAAGGGATCCACCAATTTGTCCAAACTTTTATCCTGAACCACATAAGATCACAGAAAGGAAGCTTTATGACCTCATCGGGGATCTCAAACTGCTGAAGAATAAGACAGAGCTTTTGGCCTGGTAGAAAAACTGGAGTGCGACATGTCAATGAAGATGCATTTCTTGCACTCACACCTGGATTTCTTCCCACCAAACTGTGGTGCCGTCAGCAATGAACATGGTAAGCACTTACATTAAGACATAGCGATGGAACAAAGATACAAAGGCAGATGGAGTACCACCATGTTAGCCGATTGTTGTTGGATGATGAAAACTGATGCTCCCGAAGCTGAATACGAGTGAAAGGCTAAAAGGTCCCATGTTTGATACAGGTATGTTCGTAGCTACATCTTACTGCCATATATAAAATTAAAAAAAAAATACCTTATATACAAAGGGTACTAGGAAAGTTTTGCAATACAGCTTTGTTTATTTAATTTTTTCAAAGTAATTTCCTCTACATTCAATACACCTCTCCATCCTCCGAAACCAATCTTTAAACCAGTTCTGCCAAGTTTCACTAGGGAGTAAAGCACACTCATTGTCCCAAGCCCGTAGAAGGTCCTCATCACTGGAAAACTGCCTCCCTTTTAGCTTCATTTTCACATGCGGGAACAGTGCAAAGTCGCAGGGAGCAAGGTCTGGCCTGTAGGGAGGGTGCTTGAGAAGTTTCAGTCCTGTTGTGGTCAAATATTCGGTGCAGGCTTTGGCGCGGTGAGCTGGAGCATTATCGTGATGGAGGTACCAGGTGTCCATTCTTGACTTTGGCCGCAGGTTCTTCATAGATCCAATGACTTTAGGCAGGCATTGTTCAGTATACCACTTAGCTGTGACTGTCTTCTGCGTGTCCAAAAAGACACGTTCCACAATTCCACTCGATTTGAAAAATACAGCTATCATTTTCTTCTTTACAGATCGGGATTTTCTGACAATTACGGGTGTGTCGTCATCGCCAAAGACCCAAACTTTGTTTTGAGCCTTGGTCGGCAGATCATAATAGTACAGCCAAGTCTCGTCACCTGTCATGATGTTGTTCACATACCGAGATTGTCCCTTATCAAACTTTTTTAACATCTCCCAGCACCAAGTCACACGTCGTGTCATCTGCTCTTCAGTCAGTTGATGCGGCACCCAGAGAGAACAAAGTTTCTTCACGTGCAAATGATCTTGCAGAATCGAACGAATTGCTGGTGCATTTAGGCCCAAAGTATCCTCTATCTGTTGGTAGGTCACTCGCCTGTTTTCGTCAAGCATTTTCCTCACAGCAGTAACGTTTTCCTCCGTAACTGACGTTCGTGGCCTTCCTGGCCTCTCAGAATCCTCCAGAGTGAAATTTCCCCTTTGGAATTCTCTATACCACCTGAATATCGTACGATGTGGACAGTCATTATCTAGTGCAAGAGTCATTTCTTCTAAGCACTGGTCTATGGTTAAACCACGCACGAAATTATACCGCAAAACTGTCCTTATCTCATTTCGTGACCACGATGCCATCGCAAGCACTTTACACTCTTACTACTAATGAATAACTGAGCCCATCGACTTGGCGCGGCGGCTACTGTGCACGTATGAACATGTCTCAACATGCAGCAACAAGCAGCTTCCTGTGATTCGTTGTTGCATCATATTGCAAAACTTTCCTAGTACCCTTTGTATATATAAAAAACTTCTTTTTTCGAAAACAAGACCCAATCTGCCATTTTAAGCACTATTTCTGTGTTTAGCACCCCAAAATCTATAACTTATTATTGACTTACTTTCATTTTATCCATAAAGTATTACTAACTTACTTTTATAACAAGATTACCCCAGGGGCTCACATCTGGTGAGTATGGGCTTGGCACACCCAGGGTCTGAGCTGGATATCATCATTCTTCTCTTTCTTGGTGATTCCCTTCTACTTCTCTCTCTCTCTCTTAGGGTAACTTGGGAATTTTTTTTTTGGCTGGTACAGCATAAGCCTCAGGCTTCCTTGCACCATATAGCTAATAATAATAATAATAATAATAAATATGACCCAAAATTTGTTGTTCAGTGTAATAAATAATAGCATTTTTTTAGCATTAGTAGAGGCATTTGATGCAAGAAAGCAAGCTTATGCAGCATCAGCCAAAAAAAAAAAAAAAAAAAAACCACTTCCACTTCACCCCCCTGTTCGTTCAAAATACCTGTCCAGCTGAGCCTTAAACTTATTTAGGCTATCAACCTCCACCACAAGGGATGGAAGTCTGTTCCGCCAACCAACCACCCGCTGGCTAAAGGCAAATTTCCGCACGTCTATCCTACATCTGTCTTTCCTCAATTTGAATTTATGCCCTCTCAGATGATTTTTCTGAACTAGAGGAAGAATCCCATCAGCATTGAGCATGCTTAAACCATTCAAGGCTTTATACACCTCTATCAGATCACCTCGCTGGTGCCTAGTCTCCAGACACTGTAATTTGCAAAACTTAAGCCTTTCTTCGTAAGAGCACCCCTTTGTTCCATTCACTAATCTTGTTGCCCTTCTCTGTACTCGTTCCAGCAGCTCTACATCCTTCTTGAAATGAGGCCTCCAGACCTGTATACAGTACTCTAGGTGTGGCCTGACCATCGCCTTATACAATGGAATAATCACCTCCTTATCCCTGCTGGAAAAATTCCTGTATATCATTGACAATACTCCATGAGCTACTCTTGCAGCCCGTCTGCACTGCTCAGAGAACTTCATATCTGCCTGCACAACCACCCCCAAGTCCCTTTCATTCTCTACCACTGTCAGTGTTGTACCACAGAGTTGATACGTTGCTCTGGGGTTGCTGTTTCCCATGTGTAGTACTTTACATTTGTCAATGTTAAACTTCATTTGCCACCTCTCAGCCCATCTGCTCAACCTTTCCAGATCCTGTTGCAGCAGCATAGTGTCAGTAGTGTCCTTGACAACCCTGCCAACCTTTGTATCGTCTGCAAACTTGGACATTAAGCCCGATATACCATCATCAATATCATTTATAAATACAGAAAACAATAATGGACCCAACACTGAGCCCTGAGGGACTCCACTAATAACATCAGTCCACGATGAGCAGTGTCCATTGATTACCACTCTCTGTCTTCTCCCCCTCAACCACCCCTTTATCCATAGCAGCAATTTGCCTCCAATGTCACACTGCTCCAATTTGTGTAGCAGTCTTCCATGTGCAACAGTATCAAAAGCCTTTCTAAGATCCAAGTATATAATATCAAAGTTATTCCCTGCATCCAGTTCTTTTGTGACTGCATCATAGTATCCAATCAAGTTGGTCAGGCAAGACTTCCCCTTAACAAAACCATGCTGTGTCTGAGCTATAACTGAAGTCTTGTCTAAATGATCCTGCAGTGCTTCTTTAACCAGTGCCTCCAATTAAAATTAAATTAAAATCTCCCATTATATCTCCCATAAAATCTCCCAATAGTAAGGTAATTATTTAATAATAATGAGGTAGCACTCAACACAAAATATCATACTAAATAATAAAAAATACGCAATAAATATGAATTTAAAAATTGAATTACATAAATAAAATGACAAATGACATTACTGTGAATGCTGAATTGTAAAAACGTATTTTTACTAACCAAATAGTAAGAGGGAATATCATCAGGCTCATTTTTATTTATTATTAAACTAGGCAGTTCCAGCCAGCTTTTCTGGCAACCCCACCGCTATACAGCCACTACTTGGTCACCATGGCACATTATGGCCACAGATGCCGATGTGCCTAATAAATCCCCAAACAAACAAACTATTTGGTCGCCATCTCTGGCAAGTGAAGTCAGGCCAGGAGCTTACCATCGATCAAACAATTCGGATATATACACAATTCAAATACATGCCCTCGACCATTAAAAGCCATGTAGTTCTGCTTTTAAGAGGCTGACAGTTTGGAGAAATTCAAATGTCAGCTGGATAGTTACCTACTAGAGGAGGGAAATGCATAGATTGTCTATTTCCTTTTGTTCTTTTATTTTTTTTTTATTATTTATTTATTATTTTTTTTTATTGGTTGCTACAGCATAAGCCATAGGTTTCCTTGCACCATGTGCTCACTGCTAATACTAATACCCTCAGAACATCTTATCACCATCAGCTTTTATTGCAACAAACAATAATTCTTGAATACTATTATTATTACTATTATGTTTTATGTTGAAAAATTCAATTGTTACTAATATCTAGAGATAAATAAGTAAAACTGCATTATGAAAGTATTGACAGTATACTATAATTGTTTAATTTATTAAATGAAAGCCAGAAGTGTGTACAGGGCCTCAACTTAGGATGACATCGACATCCGATATTCTCAGGAACCGATATAGCTCGAACGATACCTGGATGAAAATTTTCAGATGTGTGCTACATGGAACATCGCTCGTATGATTGTTTCAGATCTATGACAATCTAAAACTTAAAGCTAAGCTCCATCAACCAGTGACATTGCTGTGTGCTTTGAAGCCAGCAGAGGCTGGTTCGAGTGCTTCAAAAAAAAGGGCGAATATATCAAAAGTTTGAAAGGCATGGGGAGGCATCCAGTGCTGATAAAAAAGCAGCTGAGACCTTTAAAATTGAATTTCAAGAGTTTGTTGATCAGGAGGGTTATTTTTCCCAGCAGGTTTTTAACATTGACGAAACCAGCCTCTTCTGGAAGCGAATGCGCAAGAGAACGTACATCACTAAGAATGAGGATAGTTTTCCTGGCATAAGCCTATGAAAGATAGGCTCACTCTCCTGTTGGGTGCCAATGCCTCTTGAGAGTTTAAGCTGAAGCCTTTGCTTGTGTATCAATCTAACACCCCCAGAGTATTTAAACAACCAGAGGTCGGCAAAGGCATGCTGGGAGTGTTTTGGTGCAGTAACAAGAAGGCCTGTGTTACAGGATATGTCTTCAATGAATGGTAGCTTGAAGTTTTCTGTCCTTCAGTGAAGAGTTATCTTGAGAAAAATAAGCTTCCTGTGACGGTACTGCTCCTGCTGGATAATGTGCCAGGCCGTGATCTCAACACCTTGTTCAATCTCTTGAGGCACAATTGAACTTTGTTCAAGTCAAAAATTGGACCAGCAGATGATTGCAAACTTCAAGAAAATCTACACCACAAAAATGTTTGCAAGTTGCTTTGCAGCGACCTCTGGTGAAAATCCTATCACCCTCAAAGATTTTTGGAGGCCGAAGTTCAACGTGCTGGATTGTGTGAGGCTGATTGTAAGTTGTTGGAATGATGTTCTACCAGGTGCTTAAATTCACCCTTGAAAAACATATGGCCTTTAATTATCCATAATGTTGATTAATTTGAAGATGATGGTGCTTTGATAAATGATATTGTAACTCTTGATAAATCAGTGGGTCTGGAGGTTGGCAAAGAGGATGTGGAGGACCTTATTGGCGCTCATGGGCCGAAGCTAACAGCAGAGGGGCTACAAGAGTTGGAGAGAATTACGGAGAGTGACACTGGAGAGGAAGAAAAAGACACCCAAAAAGTGTCAGCTGAAGAGTTAAAGACTGCCATTTCTGTTGGGAGCATTTAAGAGAAGTAAAAAAAACACCCTGACATTGAAAACACTGAACTCATGATGTGCAAAATCGAAGACAAAGTCATTTTTTACTTCAGGAAGCTACAAAAAAGTCATAAAAAACAGTCCACTTTGGACAGTTTCTTTGCCAGTAGCAGCAAAAGACTGAAAAGACACCTGACGCTTGATCTAGTCCCACCACTACCACTATGCCACCATTGATTTCATCAGCTGTGCACTCTTCAAGTCTAAGGGAAATGCTAATTTATTGTTTGTTTTTTTATTTTAAGTTGTTTTATGACCATTTATTAAATAATTTTCATTTTTAATCATCTTCGTTTTTAATGTAAAGATGAAGTATAACATGTATAACCTGAGAATGAATTACAAGAAATCAATGTATTATTGGTTTCAACTTATGATATTTTCAACATACAATGGGTTTTGTGGAACGAATTATCATCGGATGTTGGGGCCCCACTGTATTGCAGTTATGACGGGAGGCATGTGTAGTGAAGTGAAAGCAGTTGCTTTTTTTTATTGTCAGTTAATCAATTAGTAATTAGCTGCTAACATGATAATTAGTTATTTACATTTTGCTTCTGTTAATCACAAAAAAAATTAATTAATTTAAGAAATTAAATATAATGCACCTGAATGCACTGCTTAGATTAACTAACTTGTTTCTCTTCCTTTGACCAGTTCCAACAAATCTGCTTCTTTCCTAAAATGAGGTTTCCAAACTCCTATGCATTATTTAAGGTGTGACCTTTAATAATGCAATGGTCAAAAGTAATAATACTTTTGACCATTGCTTCATACAGTGGGATAATCAGCCCTTTGTCCCTGCTGGTAAAGTTTCTGTATATCTTTAACAGAATTGCAATAGCTGTTCTAGCAGCTTGTCACTGTTCTGAGAACTTCCAGGTGGATTGTACAAACTTAAAGTAGTTAACAGTTGACTACCTTAAGTTTTGCTCTATTAAAATTGTTATTCCAGGATTAGTGTTATCCAAATGTTAGTACCTTGCCTTTATCAATTGCAATTTTTTGTTCCGTCTGTCTAGTACATCTGAATTTTCTTGGAGTAGCATATCCTTCCTATCTTTGTATGATGGCAGGCTTAGGCAATAAACTTGAAATACAGTATAATGACTGCTTACTGCTGTCTTTTTTTTTTCTTGAAGAACAGTTTATCCCATTAATCCAAAATGTGTGTTCTGGTCTCAAATAAGCTAAGTCATTTTAGCCATCTACATCATTATTACCAAAGTCGCTTTACCAAAAACAGATAAGCAATATCTGTTTGTGTTTAATCAGGTAGCAGTTTAATCAAGATTTTCACATTCCTATTATTAAATAGTTTATCACATGCAGTGTTTTTCAAACTTGTTTAGTTATGGCACAACCTTAATATCTTTAATACTGGTAAATAATGCATTTTACAAATTAAATAAAAATTCAATAATAAAAAAAATTAAGAAACATTTGCTGTGAACTCCTTAAAACACTTTGCTGAACCATAATAATTCACAAAACATAGGTTGAAAATCGCTAGTTAAGTGTGTGCAAACAAAGAAACTATCACATCTGTAAAAATATATAATACGACAAATTAAGCCATACCTATGAACCAGTCTTTGAATCATATTAACTAAGCAATGGGAAAGATGGCCAGAATTTTATGTGGCAAATAGCTGTTATGTGTCAGATAGAAATTGAAGAGACAATAAAAAGTATGTTTTGAAGTGTTTAATTTTACCCACATTCTCAAGGTATATCCCAGTACAAAATATGATGTAATGTGAAATTTTTCTTTTTCAGCATTTATAATAGCATATATGGTTTATGACTGGGCAGAAAAGGAACATGTACGGCTAAGTCGAAAAAATCCTTCTGATTATGCAAATGATGAGTGAAAAACCAAGGAAATAACTGTAGCACAGTTTCAAGTATAAAAGTAACTTTTGTGGCAAAATATATGAGCATTGTAGTCAACCATTATGTAAATATAAATAATAAAAAAGTGAAGTAATCAAATTGTTTTGAGCTTTTTATGCATTTAAAAACAGAAAAGAAAATGCTTATCAGATGCTTTGAAAAGATATGCGACTTTTCACAAAACATTTAATGAAGATTATCCATTTAGCTTAATGTTTAACTACAGAAATTGCTTATCTGATCTTTTGATATCTTCTTGGTATTTTGAACCAAGAAAGATGAACCTGGAATATTGGCTATTCTCATTGCATAAGTTCCATTAGTAAGTAACAGTTTGCTATCTTTCTTCTTTTCTGGAGTCATCCCAGCAGTAAGTAGAAGATCAGATTTAAAATTCATGAAACTTTAATTATTATTATTATTATTATTAGCCATATGGTGCAAGGAAGCCTGAGGCTTATGCTGCACCAGCCGAAAAAAAATAAAAAAAATTCTGAATTACTCAGAGAGAGAGAGAGAGAGAGATAGGTAGAAGGAAATCACCAAGAAAGAGAAGAATGATGATATCCAGCCCCAGGACCCTGGGTGTGCCAATCCATACTCACCAGATGTGAACCCCTGGAGTTACTATCCATCTTGAAATTATAATATTGCATTGAGTATTTCAGAAGTTATTACTCATAATAAAATTCACAGCTATATGATTGTTTTTGCTGTTTCAGGTAATTGAAATGAATGAGTGTTTTTGTACAGCTGATATTATTAGTCTAAGTTATCTTTCTTGGTCTACCAATAGGCCCCACACTGTTGAATGGCTGAAGGAAACTATTGAGCATGAATGCACCTTGATTTACTTCAGATGCCCTTAATCATGTTCGGTTATCCTTCCACAGGAGAATGCTTAAACGTAAGCAGTACAGTCAGTCCTCGTATAACACGTGTTTCCACTACACGAATTCGATCATACACAAATTTATAAATAGGGGAACAATATCTTATATAACACGAACCAAATTCGCTTCTGCACGATTCGCCTTTGTGTTTACAAGAAATGGCAGTCGAACGCAGAATCACCCCAACCGAACGCAACACGATAGGAATGAAGAGAAGATTCTGAAAATGTATTTGTTTTTTATATCAGCGAAGGGAAAACACATTTCACCATAATAACGTAAAAAAACCAACACAATTCCAGCTATCGGTATTGTCGCAAATGCCATTAGATCGAGTTTACTACCAGTTCATAACAGATTCCACTAGCAGAAATGCAACTGAAAATTGCTTTTATTGTTTTATGGTAGTAATCCCTAGAAATGTGCTTTAGTAAAATGTGAAGTGTTAATAGTGTATCTGCCTTTACGATGTTGTTTATTCAGTTGCTACACGTGCGCAGCTTTGTTTATGTGTATCAAACGTGGCCTCATACTATGGTTTATTGTCAAAATCACACCGGCCTCCGGCCCACCGGGGTTTCCCCGGTAAGACTTATGGCCAGTCCGCCTCTGTCGATAGAGAAAAAATATGAAATTGTGAAACACTTTGAGCGAAATGAAAGACCATGTGATATTGCACGTGCTACAGACCTAAATGAGGCAATGCCGAGAATTACAAAGAATGCAGAGAAAATAAAAAAAACTTTCATAGCAGGAACAACTCAAAGTGTAATTAAAATCCATTAGATTAAGACACAAAGAATTGGAAGAGATGGAATGGCTGTCATCTGTTTGGATAGAAAATCAAACAAAAAACAAGTTTGCTTACGATAGAAGCAAAAGCAGTAGCAATGTTTTATTACGTAATAGTCGTAATAAAATACGAAATTGTGTTTGGTAATGTTTTGGTTACAAATGTGTGTTCAATCTTGGGTGGTCGGCACCTAACCCTATTTTTCCCCGTAGGGCCTGTTGTTTATGTTGCACAATTTTGCATTGCACGAGGGTTTCTAGGAACACAACTATCGTGCTGTAAGATGACTGACTGTATCAATATGACATGTGATTTGTATATGCAATTTTCCTATGAGTAAAGTATTTTTGAAATACCCAGAATCCTGTTGCAGTAGTGTCATTAACAACCCTGTAACATCTGCTGGACATTAAGCTTGATATACCTTCATTAATATGGTATACTTTCATTAATATGACTGACTAAATACAAAAAACAACAATGGGCCCAACACCGAACCCTGGGGGGGGGCTCCACTAATAACATTAGTCTACGAAGGGCAGTGTCCATTGATTACCACTCTGTCTTCTCCCACTCAGCCATCCCTCTATCCATAGCAGCAACTTGCCCTTAATGCCATACTGTTCCAATTTGTACAGTAGTCTTCCATGTGCAACAGTATCAAAAGCTTTCTTAAAATCCAAGTATATCAAAATTATTTTTTGCATCCAGTTCCTTTGTCACGACATCATAGTATGAAATCAAACTGGTCAGACAAGACTTCCCTTTAACAAACCCATGCTGTGTCTGAACTATTGTGTGGTCTTGTCTAGGTGATCCTGCAATGAATATTTAACCAGTGACACCATTATTTTCCCTGGAACAGAAGTTAAACTAACAGTAATTACTTGTGATCCGCCTTTATGAATTAGGGATAAATTAGCACATCTCCAATCCATGGGAAACTCCCCTAAGTCCAATTCGCTTTCATAATCATGGCTAAGGGTTTGCTTACTTCGTTTGCTGCCTCCTTTAATATAACTGGATAGATCTCATCCACTCCAAGTGTCTTTCTTATGTTTAAACTCCTTGTGTGAATTTAGATGTAAAATACTCATTCAGTTTGTTGGCCACCTGAGCAGGATCATCAACAATCAAACAACTATCGATAACAAGTGAACCAATCTGATTCATGCCCTTCTAGAGTTTACATAAGTAAAGAAGTCTTTGCTGTTCCTCTTTACATCCTTTGCCAAAGATTTCTCGTAATCTGTCTTCGCTTGCCTAACCTCTTTTGTGACTTGATTACAGACTAGTATATATCTACCATAGGCATCTGTGTTGCCTGATAATTTATATGCATCCCATGCATTTTCTTCTCAGCCACAAGTTTCATTAGTTCATCTGATACCCGTTTAGGCCTAAATCTTGAACAGTATTTCTTAGTTGGAACAAAAAGTCTAATAGTTTTCAAAATTACTTCCTTGAATGCTTCCCATTTACAATTTGCTTTTGGTAACAGCATCAGTTGGTCGCACTGTATAGAATTTAAAAACTGTCCAAGACCACTGTAGTCACCTCTATGAAAGCAAACACCATTTCCCTTACCCCTGATGGTAGTTACATCTTTGATTAAAACCCACAGCAGTACACTTTGATCCCTGCTGATAATCAGATCAAGAGTTATTACTTCCCCTGATTGCCTTACGAACATGCTGCTGTAGAAAACAGTAGCATGTTCGAGAGGCATGTTTTACCATCCAATGAATCAAAAGTCTTGCTATTGTGCAAGTGATCAACCCACAAGTTCCAGTCTGTATCTGGGAGTTAAAATCCCCAATTATAAGACGATTGATTTTCTGGACCACTCTATTATCAGCATAATCCAGAGTTCTACCAAAATTCCATAAATGTCCATTTTACTACAGGTTGACCCTCACTAATCCGGCATCTGGTAATATGATTCCACCGCTAAACTTGCTTGCATTTGGCCCCAGCCATGGTTCGAGTGCATAAAGGAAGTGCTTCTCATGGTGTAAAGTGCAAACACCATACATTGTCCATAACAGATAAAGTTGAACTTCTGAAAAACTCGACAGCGGTTGCCTGTGAGAAGTTTAACTCTGCTTAGTTGTAAATTCCAGCAACTTCTCTCAGTTCCTCTTATTAGTAATTTTCTTTTAACCATTCCTTTTTAGATTTTTTTTTTACAACGCACTTGTACAAACTTCTGGAAAAACAACACAATATGATGGATAATATGGTGCGCTAACGAACTTGTTTTAACAAAATCTAACAATACTGACAAACTTATTGTGATGTTTGAGAGTATTTTATCGCAGTGCTTCCTGCGTGTGCAAAAAAAGCTAATCACAACCGACCTTCATGTGTGTGCCATAATAGTGTCTCACGTATGTGGGCCACGTCAGCCACATATAGGCAACACAAAAGACACTTTTTTATATATATTTTAAGCGAAAAAATGACATTTACATTACAATATTTATTTTAGAATTACTAAAATTATTTGCTAAATATTTTTGGCCCCTGGGGAATTTTCTTAAACTAGCTTGGCAGTCGATGTGTTAAAGATAGGATGAGCTGCTTAGATGTTGGGTAAACTATGTGGAAATTTAACCACCAGTGATCTGGCAAACTCACTAATCCAGCACCCCATGGGTCCCAACGCTGCTGGATTAGTGACTGTTGACCTGTGCTTGTCAATGGAAGGGACACTTATGAAATATAGATAAATGCTTATGTCAGCTTCCTCTTTGGAGATTGAAAAACATTTGAAGTTTTTCGGAAACATACAATTGTGCCCCCTCCCCCCCATATCTGCTGATTCAGTTAGTCATAGAAAAAATGTGGAATATTCCTGAAATAAAACGGTTCCTAAGTTTCAAACCGCTCAACAATTGGGTACAGGCTGTAATGTGGTGAAGTCTGCCAGCCCAGTACATGACTCATCTCCCTTTGTCCCCATACCCATGCTCCTATGCAAACCTTTCCCCCAATCTGCCTTGAATATTCTCGCTGATTGCATTCGTTGTTGCGTTATTGCAGTGCCTTTGTTTAAAAAAGCCCTTATTTACTGTAATAATGGCACCAAAGTGCAGGAGTAGTGTTGTTGGTAGTGCTTCTAAGCCAAAGAGAAGCCATGAAGTGCTTCCCATTAGTGAAAAAGTAAAAATTCTTGATATGATTGAAAAAGAAAATCGTATGCGAAGATTGCTAGATTGTATGATAAAAACGAATCGTCGATTCATGGAGTGGTGAAACTTAAAGAAGAGGGCAATGCTTGTGTGCCATTGTAGGCATTCACTGTGAACCATGGTTAGCATGGGCAATTGGAGCAGCCTGCGGCTATGCAGCCCCATTTTCAGCAGAGTTCAATGTACTGTTGTAACGCATTACTCCAATTACCAGCAAGTTGCACCAGTCGCCCTTCTGTTGCCACATACCATCTGGGAGAGCCTTTGCTCACCTCGCACATCGATGAGCCGTGGTCATCCAACACCTTGGCGGTGGTTCGTGGGTTTCCCTCGGACCACTTTCAGTAGGTACTGACCGTGAGCATCCCACCAGCCATGCCGTGCTGTTTTGGATATGCTCTGACCCAGTCGTCTGGCCATTACAATTTGGCCTTTATCAAACTTGCTTAAGTCCGCTGCCTTTCCCATCTGAAGAACAAGAGTAACACTGATTAACTGAGCTCGGTATCAGGTATTTTTTATACCGTGTCCCGACCCAAGCACACGCTGTAGTTCACCTGCAGTTGCTCCAATTTGCATAATGACTCGCTGGTCATAATGTTTTGGCTCATCGGTGTATTGGTGGATGCCACCACCTAGGCAGCACCGTTTAAAAGCTAATTGGCTTCTCATCGGTAGGTGGGCAGGTATCCTGGTATTGCAAGTAAAGCGTTTCTTATTTGAGGTAGTGCAACACATAGGCAACTCAGGTAGGATGAGTAGATATGGTGTATCTACACCAATATATACAGTAATGTTTATATGTACTTGTACACAGTAAAAAATGGATTCAGGAACTGAAAGATCAGAAAATTATTTTATTAGACTTTATTATGTTACACAATGTAAGGTTAAGTAAAGTTTTTTTTTTTTTATGTAACCCCAAACACGAGAGGTTTTAGAAGCTATAGTTTTTAGTACCGTGCATGGGTTTGAGGTTGAGAAGACGAAAGAAGATATTTGTTGACATTGGACTTGAACTTCCATAGACTAATTTTCAGGAAATACGTATGAAGGAAAGTTGTTCCAGAAAACGGCAGTTGAATGAATAAACGAGGAAGATGAAAAGTTGGTTCGGTGAGTTTGGAGTTGGACAGTAAATGGATGTTGGCTGGTGGCTGCACATGTTCGGACTGTTTTGAAAGGGAGCTGGAATTATAGAAACGAATTCAGAAGAACAGTGCCCATGGAAGTATCTGTAGAAGAGGCATGTAGCAGAAACTACATCTATGAGACAGTGAGCGGATAGGCTGTTAGAGATGAATCATTAATTAACCTAACTGCCCTCTTCTGAATGGAATCAAGAAGCCTGAGAGAGATTTTGAGGGTGCCACCCCAGATGTGGGAACAATATTCCATGATAGAGCGGATTTGCGATTTATACAGAGACCAGCTCTTTGGAAGAAAAGTAACGCCGAAAGAGAAAACCAAATTTTTTAGATGCAGAGGAAGCAATATTTGTAATTTGCTTGTACCAAGAGAGATTAGAAGTCAGGGTAATTCCCAAAAGAGATACAGTATATCATTTTGCCTAGAAATCAGAGTGTCACCAAAGATAAGTATAGGAGCAGAAGAATCCTTTTTGCCAGGTATAAAACAAGACTGAGTGTTAGAAGGATTGACATCAACTAAGTTGTCATCCCACTGGAGAAATACCTGCAGATCGGCATTTAAGGAATTTGTAGAGGTTATTCAAGAAGTTGAAGCGGATTAAGCAGGGCAATGTTTCTCAAACTGGAAAGTGGAATGCAATGTGCTACCATCAGCAAAACTATGGATAGGAGTTGCAGTCAATGGAAGAAGGTCATTAATATACAAGAGGAAAAGAGTGGGGGAAAGAATTGAACCTTGGGGAACACCAGCAGTAGTGGAGATTTTACAAGACAGAGCCATCTATCATCACTCTCAGTGAGCGATCAGAGAGAGAAAAGTGGATAACCAATTTAAAAAAAAAACAGTTGGCAAACCATAAGATGGAAACTTGTTTAGAAGACTGCCAAACACGATCGAAAGCCTTTGAGGTGTCAAGAGCAACTACTTGTGTTTCACCGAACCTTTCCATTGAATTAGTCCATAAATGGTAACATAAGTCAGAATACCACCAGTGGATCGACACTGACGGTATCCGTACTGGCGATCGTTGATCAGATGGAAAGTTTCTAGGTAATTTAAGAGTTGGCGGTTAATTGATTTCTCCATTACTTTAGAAAGAGTAGAAGTAATTGCATGGGAAGGATTTGTCACCCTTTTTAGGAACTGGCTGGATATGAGCAAATTACCAAGCAGAAGGAAAAACACCTTTGGAATAAGAAAGTGAAAAAAGGCGGCAAAGAATAGGAGTAAGCTCAGGAGCACAGGTTTTGAGAGCAAGTGGAGAAATACCATCGGGAACTGGAGCTTTCTTAGCATGAAGATTCGTCAACATCCTTTTGACAAAAGACCACAGGAGGCATTAAATGGAGCGTGTTGGGAATGGTGGGATTTGTTTTACCAAGATCATTAATACATAAGTTGGCAGAAAAATGCGATGATAGCTGGTCAGCTTTATCCTTGGCTGAAGTGACAACAGAACCATCTGGTTTGGACAGGGGAGGGAGCAGAGTTGGGCAAAAGTTGCGGCCAATAGCTTTGGAAGATACCAGAATGTTCGGCTACCATTAGGGCAAGAAGCAAGTTTTCTACTCTTAGCCTGTTCAAACTCTAGTTTGGACTGATTAATAACTGCTTTACAATTGTTGCGAGCTTTGGTGTAGGCAGAAAATGAAGCTGAAGAATTAGAAACAAGCCAATTACGATACGCAACATTCTTCTCTTGAATAGCCTTAGCACATTTATTAGAAAACCAAGGTTTAGATAAAGGACGAGATTTTAAAGTTGAGTGTGGGATATAGGATTCCATTCTTGCAAGAATAATTTCACTGACACAATCTGATCAAACGTTGACATCAGAAGTTTTGAAACAGTAATCCGAACAAGGAAAAGAAGAAAAGAAATATCGCAGGTCATCCCATTTTGCATTCTTGTAATGCCAAACAATAAGAGGTTGGGAATAGCCATGAGATAAAGGCTCCATTGGAGAAGAGACAATCGCCAAGTTGTGATCTGAAGTGCCTAAAGGAGCTCTCACTTCGACCGTGTCCTTAGAAGGGTTGTTTCTGAGAAAAAGATCAAGCGTGTTGGTTAGGATTGTCCAGTTTATTGAAGTTACACTATTTTTAAGTTTTACGAATAAAGAATGAATCCACAGTTCGTTTTTTTTTTTTTTTTTTTTTTTTGTCATATTTTTTCAGATAAAATTGTGTAATATCATTTAGTTATGTCTTTAACTTCGCGCTTAACATTTGTTGCACGAATATGAAAAAGATCGTTCTCACAAAAAAAAAAATTGGTCAATTTTTTCAAGGGAAAAAGGTTTATTAATTTTCAAATCCTTTAACTGTCGGGACTTGGATAATAAATACTCGGATACCGGGGACCCCCTGTTTTACAAAATTATATTTTATATCCTTCCACCTGGAAGTGTTATGGGAGTGGGTGTGCTCACTAGTGGATTTCAATTAACTCAAGTTTATTAGTGCTGTTTACAAAACTTCTCCGGGAACTATTTCTTCCAGACAAGGAGACTCCTTCGGCTGCACACCACCCAGCAATGCCATTTCCAGTCCAGTCTGATTTTTGGTCAGTTCTGGTCCCAATTATTTAAGAGCTCAATGGGAATGCCACCTTTGTATCGGCACTGATCAGGTGACACTTCTTGATGCCAGTGTATCCCGACAACTATAATGTCTATCATTAAGATGTGCCATGCCACAAAGTGAGGGATGTTGTTAAGTGGTTTCAGGTACATGAGAATGAATCCTCCATCCTGTCATGGCCACCCAACTCACAGCTTTCAACTCAGTGAAGCATATTTAGGAGCTGCAGAAAGCGAACATTCAATGCTACGACAATTCACTTGACAGGTGTGAATTAATGGATGCATTACAAAAGGTAACTGTCGGGACTTGGATAATAAATACTCGGATACATGGGTAGCTTTACCGCAGGAGATTGGAAGCACCTTGTGGAGTACATACCAAAATGTATATGGACTATATTGCCACTAAAAGATGGCTCCATGATGTATCAGGTAAACGTTGCTAAAGCAAAACGAACATGGTATATATATCAAAAAAAGTCCTACACCAATGAAGGAAACAAATAATAAGGAATAGGAATGGAATGGATCTCCTCAAGACCCACAACATATCAAAGTAGAGACCAATCAACCTTGTGGCAAGCACCAACTACCTCAGTCAGTGAATAATACTGGATTACTTCAACAAAAACGAATTAACACTAGGCAACATCCACACAGTCATTACTGTGCCACTGTAGTAACCACCAGGATGAACAGAAGAGAAACTAGAGACCAACACACACAACTTTAAAAAAAACATAAAGAAAAGAAACCACCGAGGCTACAGCAAAAGAAAAGAGATAAGAGCCAACGGATCCAGTTGGTCTATCTTCACACTTTGTATTCTTAGTTCAGTACCAATGAGGTAACAGAAATAAGCGCATCAGTTTACCTTACAGAAGTAAGTTCGTAAGTGAAGACCATCAAGAAAGACAACATCCACAGCAAACATGACACCTGTAATCAGGAAGAATATCTTGAAACCCTCAAGCAGAAACCCTTGGCACTCAGTAAGAGACTTTGCTATCAGAGGGAGAGTGCCCAGAGCAAAACACAACTGGATATTTGATGAAAACCAGAGAGCCTTCCACAGGAAAATCGGAGAAGAAAGGCAATGGATCCCCCAATCAAAATACATTAAAGGAGTTCTGGAACAACTTGTGGGAAAGGGAAATTAGTCAACATGGCCAATGGAAGAAAATCGAGGAAATACAACATATAACAGAATAGGAGATCCAAGAGGAAGAAGTACAACAGTCGATCAGTAAGTCCCACAACTGGTGAACCTCAGAGATAGACAACATCAACAACTACGGGAACAAGAAATTCAGCTGCACACAAAGGCACACAGCAGGCAGTTCACTCAGATGGTAAGACCCGCTGACACAATCCCAGAGTTTCTGACTCGAGGAGTCACTTATCCGAACGCTAAAGACAAATTCACAACAAACGCAGCGAAGTATAAGTCAATCCTCCCAACAATGTACAAGATCCTGACAAGCTCTATAATCAAGATATCAAAAAAAAAAAAAAAAAATTATATTAGTATCACACCTAAATGATTACCTCTACCCATATATTTATTTTGTCTGTAAATTGCGTGTGTTCTACTGTCGATTTGCCTGCTGCTGGTCGAAAAAAAAAATAGTTTCTGGTGGTGGGAGAAACCTTGCTATATACACCTGAGACCGACTAACTCAGTCACGGAGTGAAAGAAGCCCATTAAAGTTCCTCGCATCTTCAACAGGATTCGAGCCTGGGCCTTTTCACCCAGTGTGGGGAGGACGGTGACGATACCACTGTGCTACCGCGCTGCCATAATCAAGACTTCAGACCAATTGGAGAGCCAGAAAGTCATGGCTAAGCAGCAGAAGGGTTGTAAGCAGGGCTGTAGTGGAGGGTATATGCGGGTATACGTATATTCCTCTGGATTTTTTTAAGTGAATAGCGTATGCCTTCTAGTTTATGAAAGACTTGAAAAAACAAATATTATTAAAATATTTAACATTAAACATTATAACAATTATAGAGTATACCTTTTGATAATTTTACGACTACAGCACTGGATGTAAGCAGATAAGCAAAGGATGCAAGGAACAGTTGACCATTGATTCAACAGTTATGGAGCAGACCTACAAGAAGCACTGCATCCTGTACACAGACTACATTAACTATCGCAAGAACTTCAACTCAGTGCCCCATACCTGCCTAATAGAGACACAAACGATCTACAAAGTAAACCCAACTGCGACACACTTTCTAGAAGCAACCGTGGCGACATGGAAGCCCATAATGAAGTTCAAGAACATTACGACCAGACTGATACCCATCAAAAGAGGAATATTCCAGTGAGATGCCCGAAGCCCACTAAGGTACTGTCTAGCACTGAAACCAGTGTCGTTCATGCTCAATAACAACAAGCACAAATATAAACTAAAATAAGGGAAGAAGAACCTGTACACCCTCTCTCATCTAATGTACATGAATGACAGCAAACTCTATTCCACAACCAAGAATCAACTACTCCGGATGACCAAGAGCAGCACTGCCATCAGGATGCAATTTAGTAGACAAATGCAAGACCCATGGTTTGCATCAATGACATTCAGTAGGTTGAAACAACAACGGAAGACCAATGAAGAGATTGAAGCAAAGTAAAAACCTTTCTAGAGATGATACCAGCTCACCAGTTAGAAAACAAGAATATCAAGGCCTGGCTGACTGAGATATATTGTCAGAGGCTGAGAAGCGAGCTAAAATCATGCCCTAGGTGCTAATATGGGGCAGCGCTGATCGTTGGTGAGTAAATTGACAAATTTTTGATTTGTGATATTGTTGATTGTTCACATTTTTGTTGCCAAGTGGGATCAGTCGGGCAGCAAGAGTTCAGGAGGAATAATTAAAAGGAAACGAACTGACCATAGCAAAGAAAGATCAAAGTTACCAAGAATTTGAACATGTAAAGTAAATTAGAAGTAGGATGAAGGCATATTTATTCGATATACACAGCAAGATTCCAACTGCCGCGATGTGGACAATCCTGGATTTGTGGGATGTGTTAGAAACTAAGGCTGTTGGTATGCATATGGAAAATCTGTTATTAAAGCAAAGATTGGAAAAAAAGTCTCGAGATGTAGTAACATATGTCACTGTAGTGCAAGAGAAACTTAAAGAAGTGAAGAAGGGTTCAAAGGTTGTCATGATCAAAGCTGCCAATGAAAAGTTTAAAACTAGCAAAGAGGTGAAAAGAGAAGTCCTAAAAGAAGTAAGACCGTTGTTAAAGGAAGTGAGAGTGAAGGATATTAGGACTTCAGGGATTGCAGTGTCCTGGTGGAGAGAGGGGATAATGACATTAACAAGATTAGAGGTTGCTTACGTATTTACAGTGCCAGAACTAGGCAATCCTACACCTCGGCAAAAGTGTTATGTGTACGCCCCCATTATATGCAGGTAGTCAACCTTTCGGTCGCGTAACTAGGGTCGTGGATGCTGGGGGAATCTATGCCTTCCTAGAACCCCTGATTGTGACAGATAATTCCTTCTGTTTGCACCCTGAAGCTCGACGGCCGTGGGGGGGGGGGATGTCTCCCCCATGCACCCCCTTGCTAGGCCTCTGCAATCTTTATGAATTTATAAAAATTACTATTGCAACGGTCTACGATTTGCATATAATTATAAATAAAATAATTTAAATAATACAATGAATATAACAAAAAATATATCAAATCAAAAGAAACTTACAAATATTCGTTTATATCCACAAAGAATTTAATTCTATATAAACTACAAAGAAATTAGAAAACCAGACAGTTTGTTTATATATTCGTTATAAAATCATAGAAACAAAATATTGCGAAATATAGTACTTTTAACATTATAACATAAACTAAAATTATGCAATGAAGGTATGTAACTGAATTTTTCTCGCTTTGAAAGACCTTTCACGGGATGGACCTTGACGCGATGATCGGGATGGTTGTCACTTGTTGCATATGCCACATCTCTTTGATCTCCTGTCTTAGGTTCGTGTACTTCCTGATTTTTTTCCCATGTGTTTTCTGCAGGTTGCCAGTGTTGGGTACTGCTGTGTCAATCAGATAGGTAGCTTTTTTCCTTCTTGTCCACAAGCGTTATGTCCGGTCTGTTGTGCGGGATTTTCCTATCCGTTATTATGGGGCGGTCCCAGTAAAGCTTGTGGGTTGGGGTCTCTAGTACTGCCTGGGATTTGTACTTGTAGTATGATACACTTTCTTCAATCAACTGGTATTTCCTTGCTAGCTTCTGATGTATTATCCTGGCTACCTAGTCGTGTCTATGAGTGTACTCGGGCTGGGTGATCACCTTGCACCCCGCGATGTATTTTCTATAGTTTCTGCTGTTGATTACCTGGTCTTGGATGGCGAGCATGAATCCTTCAGTCTCGGGGAAGAGTGTCCCGCTCGTGAGCCATGCATTGGAAGAAATTTTATTTATGTGATCTTGATGGAGATCATTGTAGTGTCTGCCGTGGAGTGTCTTCTCTGCCCATCTTGCTAGCTTCGTTTGTGTCTCCTGGTTGGGAGGACTCCTCGCTTAGGTTGAGTGGGGTATACTGCTTGTCGATCTTCCTTATGGCCTGCTGGAGTGCTGCTGTGTATTTCTGAAAGTAATCCTTCAGGTTAACTATCGCGGTCTTCTGTTGCTCAATGAGCTCTATCAGCCCCCTTTCTCCTTCTTTCCAGGCAATTGTCAGTCTCTCCACGGCAGATTTCGGTGGTGTTGGCATCATTGTCCTTGTCTTTCTCATGATATCCTCCAGCTCGGTGTTAGTCCGATCTATGACCCTGAAGGAATATGTTAGCACTGGGGCTGCATAGGCGTTTATGGCTTTAACTGTGTTCTCTCCGTTCATCTTTGCTTTCAGCAGGCTTCTGAGTCTCTGATGGTATTTTTCGGTCAGGTAGGCCTTAATTTCCGTGTGCTGTAACTGCTGAGCCTGCATCATCCCCAAGTATTTGTAGGCCTCTCCCATTGCCATGGCTTCGAGATCTTTACGAGTCTGCAGCTGGTAGTTTCGGTTAACTAATTTTCCCTCGCTTCATTGCCAGAGAGATGGCAATGGCATTTCGTGAAATTGCATCCGCAATGGCGCGGTTTGAGAAGATGGATCCTGACAGTGAACGATTCTTAAAAGTTAAAAGAGGGGTGAATGATATGCCTTGCTTGCTAGAAAGAAATGTACGATGAAAAGAAAAAACCAACGTCCAGTTATCCATTAATATGTTCTTTCGTAAGGTTGAGCGGCCGACCTTTTTAAAATCTCCACAGCCCTCAACCACCGCAGCGGCGTACTTAGAGAGAGGAAAAAAAATCTTTATTGCAACTAAATGAATACAATGTACATATATAGATTTAAGTGAAGTTGCACTTGTCCCGTCACGGCCAACGACCAGGGGCTCACATCAGAATAGATAATTAGTTAATAAATAAAAGATAATGCACATAGATAATAGATAATGCTCACATCAGAATAGATAATGCTCACATCAGAATAGATAATGGTCACATCAGAATAGATAATGGTCACATCAGAATAGATAATGCACACTGTAAAATTAAAATGTAAAATGTAAACATGTCATTACACTTCCTCACATTATGCAGTATTAACTATATTTACAAGTTACATCATACGGTTATATTTACAATGAAATTTACAATAAAAATATCTTATTTACAATTTTATTATTTAAAAATTTTATTTACAATAAAATATCTAATATACATGAATGAAATTCAAACGAATTTCATCGTGGCACAGGAGAGCTTGGCAGATGGTGTGGAGGGCGCACGAACTTGCTCTTATTCGATTTTGGGATTGGAGCGAGTTGCTAACACTTGTTTCCTGTAGGTTTTATTGCTGCAAAACCTCTGCAAGTCAGCGTCGAGGTGCTGTACTTCCGGTAGCATTTGGCTTGGAAGGAAGCGGTCTGAGATATGAAGCCTAGTTATCAGGTGAAGACGTCGATTCTGGCAACGACGCTCGAGAGGTAAAACTTACTGATGTTATGCCTGTCTCATCTCTTTTTTTTGTAATTTTATAATTTTGAATTTTTTTTTTAAATTGCACGCTTTTGTTGTTTTTCCTGTGCATGAGATAAAAAATTGAATAAATACAATAAATAATTCTATTTACATGTTCGTCGAACATTTCTTTTTTGATTCAATCGCTTCAGTGAGCAGAGTTGCGAGTGCTCACAAGCTTTGGGGAAATTCCCCGACTTACGTAGCGTTCCACGGAACGCAACCCTTATGTAAGTCGGGGAGTTCCTCTAATTTTTTTTTTTAGGCCCTTGCCGCTGAAATCTTCGGAAATTAGGTGGCAAAGTACTTAAGCGATCCCTCTTCTGCTTGACCTACCTCCTCGAGGCTAAGTGTGGGCAACGGGGGGTCCCACTAGGGTACCCCTCGTTGCCCACACCAATAAATGATCAGAAGAGCAACATAACACGACCCTACACAATGCTAACACACACATTACACTTTTTAAACCTCTGGCCTCCACAGAGTTCTGTTATAGAGTACACAATGAGGTGATGGGGAAACCCCCTGGGGCCTTTACACATCGAACACTTTACACTTTATCGATATTTACCCCATCAGAAATTAAAACTGAAAAAAAAAATGTAATATTTATTTAAAAATAACAATAATAAACTCATTACATCTTAACATAAATAACATTTTTTTATGAAAAATAACTATATTTTCCAAAAGAAAAAAAACAAAATATAGTGAGAGCAGTAGCATTCTTTTATATTTTTTCAAATCTCTTTAGTGAATAGAAAACAGCTGGATCCTCATGTCTGCTTCTTCATTCAATCTGTTGCGATGTGTTGTTTTGGTTGAAGTATATGAAGAAAATCCGGCCTCACACAGATATGCAGTTGGAAAAGAGAGAATTTTAATAGCCTTTTCAGATAATTGTGGATATTTCTTTGATACTTCTCAGATAATTCTTTGATACTATACCAAAACTCGTGGTTGTTTCTTAAAGGTTAGTTGCAATGTGGAATCTGAAACCATATCAATGAACTTTTCATACATACTCTGTTACATTAAAATCCATTGGTCTTTCTTGCACTTTGAATGGATCTTTTACCCAAGCATGATTTTGTAACATCATGCATTGGCCATTTGGAAAATATTGGTTCATTGAGTTATGCAGATCTTCCAAATTTGACACAATTCATTATACAACATCAAAAAACCACATCCCTTAATGTCACCACCGATGTCATCAGAAAAGTCTATAAGTATTGGGAAGCTGCTAAGCTCGCTTTGGCGGATACAAGTTTTCCAAAATTCTAATTTTTGCTTGAAAGCTCGAATTTTGTTATTGTCAACAAATACTGTCAGTTGTTTTCCTTGAAGTGACAAGCTCTCTTCGTTCATTTTCGAGAAAATGTCTGCCGAATACCAAAGTCTGAATAACCATAATCTGTCTGTCTGTCAGTCGTTCTTTCAAGTAAAAATGATGTTCCATGAAAAAAGCGGCTAGTTCAGCCTGCAACTCACACAGTCGCACAAGTGCTTTTCCTCAAGACAACCGTCGTACTTCGATATGCAGCAGAAGTGTTTTATGCGTGCTTCCCATTTCGTCACACAGAATATTTGATTTAATAAAATTAATAATTTTTATAGCTTCATCAAAGACATTCTTAAGTGAAACTGACATTTTTTTTTTACTGACAGTGCATGGCGGTGAAGAATACAATGACTACTATATTCGTGCTAAGGCACCAGCAGTTTTTATCCAGCAACAGTTTTTTTTTTGTTGTTGTTGTTTTTTTGCAGGGACTCAGTAGGGTTTTTCCCCCTCTGAGTGCGGGATGATTTTATTTATTTATTATTTTTTAAATTTATTTATTTTATATTATTTTTTATTATTTATTTATTTATTATTATTTTTATTTATTTATTTTTTTTTAATTAATTTATTTTTTTAATTTATTTATTTACAGATGACGAAATGGCGCCCTTCTATGATGTCGAATCAAGATGAAAGGGCGGGGTGAAAATTAATTTTCACACGGCGATTCAAGCCTGCCTGCATCCTTACATATGAGTACATACTGCATAGCATCATAGATCTATTTGCTGTCTAGAATGTAACTTTGAAGGGACCAATCAGGCGATCGCTTCATCAGGGCATGCTCGAATGCATAGTAGTTGTTCGCAATCCAGGCATTGTGTACAAACTGAATAAGTTATAGGTTATAACTTATTCAGTGTTTTTGAGATTTCTGTACAAACAGGTAATAGTGAATATTGTGATTTATGATTTAAATAAAACAATGAAGGCCAAATTAATTTTAGACATGCCGCCAAAGAAAAAAAGTGGACATCAGTATCACGTAAAAAGACTACATAAAGAGAAAATTACAAAAAACATTCCGCTAGTTTACAAAACTAGCGGAACAAAACAAAGAAAACGAACATGATTCGAATGAAGATAAAACAAATGATGATGCCACTGAAATGGAAGTCCAAGAAAAAGCTCAAACAGTTGAAGTTATTTTAAAAGAATTAGAAAGTGTGGACAATAAGCAACAACAGTTGGCAGAAGAAAATGATGGCAGCAATAACATTAACATGGAACATGTAAGTGTGAATTTTAATGATCCGACCACATGGAATTTTAATACCCATAAAAACAGATCTCTTGTGGTGCAACACGGTCCCGAACATATAGTCTTGAATATGTATCCTGTCACTAATGGCCAATGTTTCAATAATTTTTGGAAATACAAAAATGAAGGTATTGAAAAAAAAGAGAGTAATTGGTTATTTTATTGCAAAAACAAAGATGCAATATATTGTTTTCCGTGCCTCTTATTTGTATTTGGCACAAATAACTTTCCATTTTGCAGCTCAGATTGATTTAAGGATTGGAAACATCTAAATCCAAACATTCTTTTTCATGAGAATTCATTACAACACAAACAATTTCACAAATGGAAATTATTAGAAAAGGGTCTTCAAAAAGGTGGACTAATTGAGGACGCTGCACAAGCAGCAATAAGAAGCGAAATTTTGAAATGGCGTCATATATTGAAATATATATTGTTCTGTGCTGAAAATAATTTGGCGTTTTGTGGACATGCTAGTAATATCGATACAGAAATAAAAAATTGTGGCGTATTTTTAAACTTGATAAAATTTGTCAGCCAATTTGATAACGTTGGTATGAAAAATGCTCTGGTATCGCATATAAACACCACACTAATTATTTATCTCCAAAAATTCAGAATGAATTTATTAATTTGTTAGCCACAAAAGTACGAAGTGCTTTTATATAATAAAAGTAAATATTTTTTTTTATTAAAAATAATAAAAGAAATCAAAATCGCTAAATATTATAGTGTAATATTTGATAACACTCCAGATGTATCACACAATGACCAATTAACGGAAATTATTAGGTATGTAAAATTTTCAGACGATAAATATATAATTGAAGAAAGGTTCATTATTTTCATAAACACAACAGCAAAAACGGGAGAGGGAATTGCATCAGAAATTAAGGAAAAATTAATTCAAGACGGCCTATTCATTGAAAATATAGGTGGTCACAGCTATGATAATGGCGCCAATATGTCAGGAAAGTACAAAAGTGTTCAAAAGGAGAATTCCCTTGCTCGATATATTGCATGTTGTGCACATGCAGCCAGCATTAATGCAGATGTCACATTTTTCAGAACTGTACAGTCATTGTACAATTTCTTCTCTTCGTCCACTAGCAGATGGGAAAAACTATCATCGGTCAAAAAATCAGCCCAAAGAGACATACCGATACAAGATGGTATTCGAAAGTAAATGCCATACGTGCCGTTTATGGGCAACTCAAAGAAATTATTTTAATATTAGACCAAATGAAAGATGATTATTTACTTGGTGACGCATTATCTCTTGCCAAATCATTGCACAGGATTGAAAAAGGAAAACTTCCTGTATATCATTGACAAAACCCCATGAACTGCTCTTGCAGTCTGTCTGCATTGCTCAGAAAACTTCATATCTGACTGCACAATTACTTCCATGTCTTTTTCATTTTCTACCACCCTAAGTGTAATACTACACTGTTGGTATGTTCCTCTGGGGTTACTTCTACCCATATGCAGTACTTTTCATTTATCAATGTTAAGCTTCAGTTTCCACTTCTCAGCCCATCTTCCAAAATTTTCTAGATCCTGTTGCAGTAGCACACTGCCATTAGTCATTAACAACCTTGCCAACCTTTGTATCATCTGCAAACTTCAACAATAAGCCTGATACACCTTCATCAATATCATTGATAAATATACAAAATAACAGTGGACCCAACACCAAACCTTGTGGGACTCCACTAATAATATTAGTCCACGAAGAGAAGCGTTCATTGATTATCACCCTCTGTCTTCTCCCACTCAGCCATCCTTTTATCCATTGTAGCAACTTACCCTTAATACTATTCTGCTCCAATTTGTAGGGTAGTCTTCCATGTGCAACTGTGTCAAAAGCTTTCCTGAAATCCAAATATATGATGTCAAAATTATTTTTTGCATCCAGTTCCTTTGTACCCACATCATAATATCCAATCAAATTTGTCAGACAAGGCTTTCCCTTAACAAACCCATGCTGTGTCTGAATTATTGCTGCAGTCTTGTCTAGATGATCCTGCAATGCATCTTTAACCAGTGACTCCATTATTTTTCCCGGAATAGAAGTTAAACTAACTGGTCTGTAATTACTTGTGTCACTCTTCGATCACCCTTTGTGAATTGGGGATATATTTGTACATTTCCAGTCCGTGGGGACCTCCCCAGAGTCCAAGGATGCTCTCATAATTATGGCTAAGGGTTTGCTTAGTTCCTTTGCCACCTCCTTTAATATAACTGGATAGATCCCATCCACCCCAGGTGTCTTATCATTATTATTATTATTATTATTATTATTAATATTAGCCATATGGTGCTAGGAAGACTGAGGCTTATGCTGCACCACCCAAAAAAAAAAAATTTATTTTGAATTACCCAGAGAGAGAGAAAGAGAGAGAGAGAGAGAGAGAAGGGAATCACCAAGAAAAAGAAGAATGGTGATATCCAGCTCAAGACCCAGGGTGTGCCAAGCCCATACTAACCAGATGTGAGCTACTGGGTTTATTCTTTTTGTTTAACTTCAACAATTTCTCCTCCACTTTGCTCTCAGTTATTTCAAAATCATTAAGCACCCTGCTACAATTTGATAACCTTCTGCCTTTTTCAATCCTTAAAAACTCCTCATGTGTGAATGTAGATGCAAAATACTCATTCACTTTGTTTGCTATCTGAGCAGGATAATCAACAGTCGAACCATCGATATCAAGTGGACCAATCTGATTCATACCCTTCCTTTTAGAGTTTATATAAGGAAAGAAATCCTTGCTGTTTTTCTTAGCATCCTTTGCCAAAGATTTCCCGTAATCTGCCTTCACTTGTCTAACCTCCTTTGTGACTTGATTAGAAACTAGCTTGTATCTGCCATAGGCTTCTGTATCGCCTGATAATTTATATGCATGTTTCTTCTCTGCTTCTCCCATGCATGTTTCTTCTCTGCTACGAGTCTCATTAGTTCATTTGATAATCATTTAGACCTAAACCCTGAACAATATTTCTTAATAGGTATGAAACTTTTAGTGGGTTAATTCCACGATTAATTCCTTGAATGGTTTCCACTTAGAATTTGCTGTTGGTAACATCATCAGTTGGTCCCACTGTATAGAATTTAAATACTGTCTCAGACCACCGTAGTCACTTTTACGAAAGCAAAATCCCTTCCCTTTACTCCTGATGGTAGTTACCTCTTTGAATAAATCCCACATCAGTACATTGTGATCACTGCCACCCAGTGATTCCTTTATCTGCAAATCCTTAATACACGAATGATCACTGCTGATAACCAGATCGAGTATTACCCTCTCTGGTTGCCTCTCGAACATGCTGCTGCAGAAAACAATCATCCAATAAATCCACAAAAGTCTTACTTGTGCGCAAGTGACCAACCCACAAGTTCCAGTCAATATCTGGGAAATTAAAATCCCCCATTATAAGACATTCTGATTTAGTAGCCCACTATTTCTCTATACAATTGCTCATTGTACTCATTCGAGTCACTAGACATATAACACTCCTCTTATTTTTGCTTTCACAGTGCTTATGTGACACCAATTTGACTCAACGGTACGCTGTGCATCTATATCAACTGGATGCACTCATTTTGATTTTATGTTTTTCTTAATTAACAGCATAACCTCTCCTCCTTTCCTGTCCTGTTTATCCTTTCTGTACACATTGTACTACCAAAATTTCAATTCTGCATTCCTAATACAAATGTATCTGTGTGACACAACATCTCTGATATCCCAACAATATCTGCCTTTGATTACTTGACCAACACTTCAAATTCATCAAATTTATTTACTATACTTCTAGCATTGGTATACATGCACCTATTCTTATTCTTATTGTTACACTAACACATCCCATATACCCTCCTGTTTCACGATGACTGCCATCAATTCCTGAAACCCCCCAGCTTCCCTCCTTGCAGGCTACTGCTTATTCTTAATAAAAGTAGTGCAAGAATCACATTCACCTCTGCCTGTGGCTACTTTTAACTTTTTAGTCTGCGAATCCAATCCCCAAGCTAGCAGTTTTCCAACCCACTGAACACTGCCTTGATAGCATCAGCAAATATTCTTGCACCCTTTCTACTTAAGTGTATTCTATCCCTGTAGAAGCAGTCTCTCCTGTCAACAAGCACAGACCAGGATGAGGAACTTTTTACCCGTTGAGCCTTGCACAATCTCTCCAGAGCCGAACTGATCTACATGGCTCTCATCATATACTTCCTCCTATCGTGTCTGGGCAGAATTGCAGACACTTTCAAATTTAACCGTAACTCACGACTTTTTTGCAACATTGACCTATACTTGTTAAGTAAATCTGCAGATCTCCTACTGTTAATGTCATTGGTGTCAACGTGTACAACAATATCATACTTGGTGCCCTTAAAAGATGATATATGTTTCACAACATCATCAACTTTTGCCCCTGGCAGATATACCCTGGTCCTATTCCATCTATCCTTTTTACACAATATATTATCCTGACAATAGAATCACCAACAATAATTAGTTCCTTTGGGACCAGCGCATTCTGCCTTCTAGATTGCCGCTGATTCCCAGGAGTGAGCTATGGCGTTGAGTTGGGCAACTGAGAGCTTGACGGGCCCGCTCATATTAATTTCTTCGAGGGCCTCTACCCTACACCTCAAGCTCTCATAAACGCCCACTAGAATGCTGAGTTGACGCCTAATTTCTAGACACTCTCTGGAACTGGCACACACACACACGCACACACACGCACACACACGCACACACACGCACACACACGCACGCACACGCACGCACACACACGCACGCACACACACACACACACACACACACACACACACACACACACACACACACACACACACACACACACACACACACACACACACACACACACACACACACACACACACATCCTCCTTGGCTATATCATGTTCTGTCCCAGAGAGTATGGTAAACATTTCACAAGTTGCATATTTTTTTAGGCTGTGATAAGTTGGAGAATCGATCCCCTCAGTTCTCCCCCGAGTCACCACACTCTTGCCACTTGGTGCCCATTACTTTCTGCTATAGTGTGGGGCATGATATATTAATTTAATAAGATCAATAAAATTAATTATTTAATAAATAAATGAATTTTCTGTTTATACTCCAGGACGACCAAACGGTCAGAGGAGTTCACAAGATAGACAGATTACAAGAAACAGTGCCGTATTTTTAAAAACGAACCTAGTTACCACAATTAAAAATTTGAATTCCCTACCACTCTCTATGCAAAAACAATGGTTGCAATATTCGAACGAAACAACAATTTTATGTATATTAAGTAGTAATCTACAAAAACTCTTATCTAAATTAAAAATAAAAATAAGCAGTATAACTAAGTCTACTTATCAAGTACAATGTAAAATAACAATTAGGTAAATAAAACAGCAAACGCTTATCGCTTTTTCGGAGCCAGTAATTCACAGCTGTAATTTTTAAGAGTCAGCACTCTGTTTTTGGGTAAGTCTCTCTTCCCACATATTTAACTATGGTTCACCACTGTTCTCTAGCACATATAA
Source organism: Mastigoproctus giganteus (assembly GCF_048544385.1). Lineage (NCBI taxonomy): Eukaryota > Metazoa > Arthropoda > Arachnida > Uropygi > Thelyphonidae > Mastigoproctus > Mastigoproctus giganteus. The sequence goes on along the minus strand of NC_143585.1, from coordinate 58,349,736 downwards.
CGATCCCCCTCTCTTTCGGCCTGCCAGCCGACCGGGCTAGCCGAGTGGGTAAAGTACCTGCCCGGCAACCCAAAGGTCGCGGGTTCGATTTCAGCCTCGGGCTTGGATCAAAGTACTGCAAAAACCTTGGGAGGTGCAATATGGCCACAGAAGCCGATGCGCCAACAACTACCAAATCAATCAAATCAAATTCGGCCTGCCTGCAAAGAGAGGGGATAAATATGCCATTAAAAATCCTAACAAATGAAACTTAAAGTAAAGCTGCACTTACTTGTCCATCAACTCTAATCTTTAGTTCTCCAAACCCTTTTTGGATACACTACTGTTCTCTTAAAAAGCGATTTAGTATTTATATTCATAAGAATAAAGATAGGGAACTAACTACCTTATTTACCTTTGATTGGAAGTGTGTGTGTGTGTGTGTGTGTGTAGTGACCCTCATTGATTCAAAGTGGAATAAAGTCAAATAAATGAAAGTAAACAGAACTCATTCTGCACTAGTTGTCCCCACTCATAAAATCTTTTTCTGTAATGTTAGCTTTGTCAGTTAAGAAGCATTGCCATATTTCACAACTACCTATACTTTCTTTTATCTATTAAACTTATGTTTGTAGTTACAGCTATTGTTTCTGTTGTCTTATTCAGCACAGAACTCGAATTTTAATAATTTAAATTTTAATTGAATGATAAGGCTAGACACAAACTAAATAAACCTTGACACCAAACAAGCACAAGGAAAATTAATAAGTTATGTAGTCAAACTGACCAGGAAATCTATATTTTAGAACCTTGAAATTATCTGGGTTAATACAGGCTTTATGAACCGGGACTAGGGCAAACCCCCGTAACACAGAAAAAGGGATAAAAAGACAATGCCAAACTTATGAATCTGAACCTCCAAGGAATACTAGGACTCTTCTAATGGGGAGCAGATTCGTCCCAAACTCAAGTGCAAGTTAAAACCACTGTCCCGCTGTTGCAGGTTCGTTTTTGCCGCTTTTTAGTCACGCCACCTCAAAATAATGATTTAACAAGTCAAAACTAAACAAACAGGCATCTATCAAGCCCCCGAACCTCCCAACATTTGTACATGTTGGTGAGTCTTTTTTACTTGAGCACTCTGAGCAGTGCCTAAAATGGGCACAATGCCTGCATGAAGGGTCCTCTTTGCATGTATCTGATGTACAGTATATCCATACAGTAGACAACACAAACAATCGGTTGCAATTAGTTATGTTGCTATTAGTTAAGAAACACATAAAGTCGAAGGAAGTGAAGCCAGTCAAAATCGCTGGACAGTGCAATGTCGAGTCAGTTTGGTGTGACATAAGCATAGGGAAATCAAAATTGAGAGTAGGAGTGTGCTATAGGCCTAAAGACTCTGATGAGTATAATAAGAAACTGTACAGGAAAATAGAGTGGGCCAGTAAATCAGAAAGTCTTATAATGGGGGATTTTAATTTCCCAGATATTGACGGGAATTTGTGGGATGGTCACTCACACACTAGCAAGGCTTTTGTGTATTTATTGGATGATTGTTTTCTACATCAGTATGTTCGGGAGGCAGCTAGAAGGAGCAATACTCTTGATCTGATTATCAGTAGTGATTCTTCATGCATTAAGAATCTGCAGATAAAGGAACCACTAGGTGGCAGTGATCACAGTGTGCTGAAGTGGGATTTACTCAAAGAGGTAACTATCATCAGGTGTAAAGGGAAGGGTTTTTGCTTTCGTAAAGGCGACTACGATGGTCTGAGACAGTATTTAAATTCTATACAGTGAGACCAACTGATGATGTTACCAACAGCAAATTCAAAATGGGAAGCATTCAAAGAACTTATCTTGGAAGCTACTAGGCTTTACATACCAACTAAGAAATATTCTTTAAGGTTTATGCCTAAATGGATGTCAGATGAACTAATGAGACATATGGCAGAGACAAAAAATGCATGGGATACATATAAATTAATGGGTAACATGGAAGCCTATGATAGATATAAGCTGGTCTGTAACCAAGTCACAAAGGAGATTAGGCAGGCAAAGGCAGTTTATGAGAAATCCTTGGCAAAGGATGCAAAGAAAAACAGAAAAGAGTTCTTTACATATGTAAACTCTAGAAGGAAAGGGATGAATCAGATGGTCAACTAGATATTGATGGCTCAACTGTTGATGATCCTGCTCAGGTGGCTAACAAACTAAACGAGTATTTTGCATCTACATTCACACATGAAGAGTTATTCAGGAAGGGGAATGCCAGAGGTGAAGTAAACTCTGGCAGTGAGCTAGATGATTTTGTAATAACTGAGAGGGAAACGGAGGAGAAGTTGTTGAGGATAAACATAAAAAAGGCACCCGGGGTGGATGGGATCTATCCAGTTATATTAAAGGAGGCAGCAAAGGAAGTAAACAAACTCTTAGCCATCATTATGAGAGCTTCTTTGGACTCAGGGAGGCACCCATAGACTGGACATGTGCAAATGTCACCCCAATTCACAAGAGAGGATCAAAGGCTGACACAAGTAATTATAGACCTGTGAGTTTAACTTGTGTTCCAGAAAAATTAATGGAGGCACTGGATAAAGAAGCACTGCAGGATCATCTAGACAAGACTTCAGTTATAGCTCGGAAAACAGCATGGTTTTGTTAAGGGAAAGTCTTGCCTGACCAATTTGATAGGATACTATGATGCAGTCACAAAAGAACTGGATGCAGGGAATAACTTTGATATTATATATTTGGATCTTAGATAGGCTTTTGATACTGTTCACATAGAAGACTGCTGCACAAATTGGAGCAGTGGGGCGTTGGAGGCAAATTGCTGCTATGGATAAAGGGATGGTTGAGGGGGAGAAGACAGAGTGTGGTAATCAATGGACACTGCTCATCGTGGACTAATGTTATTAGCGGAGTCCCTCACGATTCAGTGGTGGGTCCATTATTGTTTTCTGAATTTATAAATGATATTGATGATGGTATATCAAGCTTAATGTCCAAATTTGCAGATGATACAAAGGTTGGCAGGGTTGTTAAGGACACTACTGACGCTATGCTACTGAAAAGGATCTGGAAAGGTTGAGCAGATTGGTTGAGAGGTGGCAAATGAAGTTTAACATTGACAAATGCAGCAAAGTACTACATATGGGAAATAGTAACCTCAAGCAACGTATCAACTCTGTTGTTTCATTCTCTACCACTGACAGTGGTAGAGAATGAAAAGGATCTGGGGGTAATTGTGCAGGCAGGTATGAAGTTCTCTGAGCAGTGCAGACGGGCTTCAAGAATAGCTCATGGTGTCTTGTCAATGATATACAGGAATTTTTCTAGCAGGGATAAGGAGGTGATTATTCCTTGTATAAGGTTATGGTCAGGTCACACCTTGAGTACTGTATACAGGTCTGTAGTCCTCATTTCAAGAAGGATGTAGAGCTGCTTGAAGGAGTACAGAGAAGGGCAACAAGATTAGTGAATGGAACAAAGGGTTGATCTTACGAAGAAAGGCTTAAAAATTTCAAATTACAGTGTCTGGAGACTAGGTACCGGGGAGGTGATCTGACCGGGGTGTTTAAAGCCTTGAATGGTTTGAGCATGCTCAATGACAATGGGATTCTTCATCTTGCTCAGAATTATCATCGGACAGAGCATAAATTCAAATTGAGGAAAGACAGATGCAGGATAGTTGTTCGGAAATTTGCGTTTAGCCAGCGGGTAGTTGGTTGGGGGAACTGGCTTCCATCCCTTGTTGTGGAAGTTGATAGCCTAAATAAATTTAAGGCTCAGCTGGACAGATATTTCGAACGAACTCAGGCGTGAAATGGGAGTAGTTTTTTTTTTTTTTTTTTTTTTTTCTGGCTGATACTGCATAAGCTTGCTTTCTTGCATCATATGCCTCTACTAATGCTAATGCTAATGCTAATGCTAAATGTCAGTGAAGGAGCGGTATTTGTGACCATTCCAGCCCATATAAATTCTGTGGTTCCCATGACAAAATTCCACACAGAAAAAAACCCCACTGTCATAAATGATCACAAGAAAAATGCCCACCTTGAAAATTGCTCACACGGATAAATGCTCACCTAGAAAAAATGCTCACCTTATTTTTAGTATACAAAAAACAAATGATTTCATATTTCAAAATGCAACAAAATGTTGAATTTATATATTTTATTTCTACTTCTATGCGATGTATTTTAATATAACTTTTGATTTTTATATAAAAAAGAATATTTGGATGGAAATATTTGTAAGGGTATTTACAGGAAATAAAATTCTCTGGTTTTATTTCAACTAAAGCCTTTTATTTTGTTTATAAAAATAAATTATTTTTTCTCTCTCTCTCTTACAAAGCCAACGCTTTTTGATTTTTTTTTATCAACAAGTAATTCAGACATATTTCAGTGATTTGTTTGTTTGTCAAGGATTTGAATATAATTTTCATTACTGTAAGTTAGCCAATGTCTGCAAGTGTTTGTAGTGAAATTAGGAATTAAATGTTGCGAAATCCCTCAACGTTCAACAGCTGCATCATCATGATGCCATATTCTTATTGGAAACTGGGGATTTCTACCTGCACCCTTAATTGTCATTCAGTTATGAAAACTGAAGATGCAACATAGTACAACAATCAACCTAACACTGTTCTCAAAAAGCAGAAGCCAATGTTGCCAGAAGCAAAATGAGGCAATACATGAGTAGTTAGTTCTACTCCTCGCCGTGTGATGGGGAATGTGTTTTCAGAGTTGAGTAACGATGGACTGGCCCATATGCCCTTATTAGAAATTTTCTCAATCACAGAAAAGACTGTCATTTGCCTAATCCAACAACAAATTTTGACATTCCTGAGAAGTACGGTCAACTGATACTTCATGATTCAGGTGTGGATGATCCAGACAGAATTCTGGTTTTAGTTGATAAAGAACTCTTAGTTGAATTTAACAAAGATACAATTTATGGAGATGACACCTTTGATAATGTTCCAAATGTGTTTTACCAACTGTATACGTGGCATGCCAAGGTGGGTTACTTATATCCGCCATGTATTTACATTTTGTTACAGAAAAGGACTTGGATACTTATAATAGAATGTCTGAAATCATGAAGCTGTTGGTTCTAAATCTGGTGCCTCAAAAGGTTTTAGTGGATTTTGAGAAGGTTTGCATGAATGCAGTGAGGATTGCCTTTCCACATACTGAGGTCAAAGGGTGCTATTTCCATCTGTGTCAATGTCTCATCAGGAAACTCAGCAATGTTGGCTTGAAGAATGAATTTGAAACTGATATAAATATAAGACTCAAGCTGAAGTCTCTTGTTGCATTAACCGTTGTCCCAGTCCATGATGTGAGGGTCTTTGATGAGCTTGTCGCCCCATTTCCAGACGAAGATAGTTACAATGAGGTGCTCACATACTTCTTTTCCACATACATTGAGGGTGCAGCAGGTAGAGATCCCCAGTTTCCAATAAGAATATGGAATCCTCATGATGCAGCTCTTGAACGGTCGCCGAAAACTACAAACTGCTGTGAGGGATTTCACAATGCACTTAATTCCCTATTCCATTGCAGTCAGCCCAGAGTGTGGTTTTTGTTTGATGGACTGAAGAGGAACCTGGCTTGCCACAGATTGACACTGGCTAATGCAAACGGAAGGTCGTCTAGAGGTGAAAAAGAGAAGCACTGCATGATATGGTTGCCACTTTTGTGCAGGAATATGAGCAGGTAGAAGACAAACTGAAATACTTGCAGAGATTGGCTAACTTACAGTAATAAAAATTCTATTCAAATCCTTGACAAATAAATAAATGACTGAAATATGTCTGAGTTATTTGATTGTTGATAAAAAAACAAAAAAGTGTTGACTGTTCACTTTGTAAGACAGAGAAAAAAAATATTATTTTTATAAATAATATAAAAGGCTTTAGTTGCAATAAAACCAGAGCATTTTAATTTCTGTAATTTCCTTCACAAACATTTACATCCAAATATTCTATTTTATATTAAAATCAAAAGTTTTATATCAAATGTTATATTAAAATACAGAGTTGTTAAAATTAAAGTACGTATCCCTATGAAGAGGGCTTTGGAGCGAGTTCTAAGGCTCGTACTGAAAAGATATTTGGACAACAGGTACAATAGAGAATGCACCATTTATTGGGAAAAAAAATTAGTTATAAAATTTGTCACTGTATGGTGCATAACTATCTTAGTTATGATTATACAAATAACTTACGTTAATTGGAATCTCTTCCAAATCATACAGTAGATGTTTTTTTTTTTCTTGCACTACAGCAGCAATGCCAACGTTGCAGGAAAAGGCACTGTTAGTGAAGCTGTACTGTCAGAACAGCAAAAATTCAGCTGCGGCTATCAGAGAATTGCGGCATCAGAAACGCATAAGGCGTGGACCTATCACTGTTTGTGCTGTCCGTAAAATGATTGCGAAATTTGAAACGACAGGACATCTTGGTGTTCAACCAGGTAGAGGTCGAAAATGAGTGAGCTTCTCTCGCGTTGAAGATGTGGCCATGGCTGTCGTGGATTTATCAAGTCAATCACCATGTGGTAGCGCAAGTGTGCTAGCTGTTTCTCGTGAAGTGGACATCCCGTATTCCACTGTAAGACTATTGATGCGTCAGGTGTTGCAGAACGATCCTCACAAGATGCACATGCTACAGCAGCTAAAGCATGGTGATGCAGATATTCGTTTCTCATACGCACTTCAGTTTCTGGCACGAATGCCAGTGGATATCACTTGGCCAGGGAACATCCTTTGGAGTGATGAAGCCCACTTCTGCTTAAATGCCAAGTGAATACACCCGACTGTCGCAGAAAACCCTTGAGTTATCCAAGAGGTCCCATTGCATTCTCCAAAAGTGACAGTGTGGTGTGGATTTATGGCCACAATCATGATTGGGCCATATTTTTTTGAACAGGTAACACCGACTGAACCCCGCATCTGTTCCGTCACTGGACAGCGATATTATGAAATGTTGGCAAATTTCGCAATACCAGAGCTGCAACGTGGGTGCCTTCAGGATACATATTCATGCAAAGTGGTGCACCACCCCACATCCACCGTTGTGTCCAAAGATTGCTAAGGCAACACTTTACAGACGAACGAGTCATCAGCCTTTGTTTCCAGACATCTTGGCCACCCCGATCACCGAACCTCACTCAATGCAACCCCACAACTCCTTGTCTGTGGGGTTTTTTTAAAGAACCAGGTGTATTGGGAAGGATGTCAAATTCTGGCAGATCTGAAGAAAATGCTGTTCTTCGAATGGAAACAGTTGTTGACCAAAATGGAGGACACATTGAACAATTGTAGCGCTGTTCAAGAGATTTGTATTGCCACAGCGCCATATAGTGACAAATTTTGTAACAAAAATTTTTTTTTCCAATAAATGGTGAGCGCATTCTTTATTGTACCTGTTTTCCAAATTTCTCAGTTCGAGCCTTAGAACTCGATCCAGAGCCCTCTACACAGGGATACTTTAATTTTAACAATCCTGTACATCATATAGAAGTAGAAATAAAATGTATAAATTCAACATTTTGTTGCGTTTTGAAATATGAAATAATTTGGTTTTTTTGTAAACTAAAAATAATGTGAGCATTCTTCCGTGTTAGTATTTTTCATGTGAGCATTTATGATAGTGGGGGTTTTTTTGTGGAGAATTTTTGTGGGCTTTTTTCATGTGCACATTTATTTGGTCACCAAATTCTAACCACTGACATGAATATGGAAAAAATTCGAAAGATATCCCCTAAACTAAGTTAGATTAGATCCGGAAATGGGATTTAGTTTTGGAAAAAAAAAAACAGAAATATCCATTTCTTCCCTTGTAAATTCTTATAAAAGATATCATTCAATATTTCTTTGATAAGATCTTATCTGCATCACATGTCAATATGGTAAGAGGAAATTCTTTTGGAGCTACTGATGAAAGGCTATTATCATTAAATACCTGAGATGAGGAAATCGAATGTAGCTTTTCCTCACTTTGTCCGTATAATTATTCCTTTATTTTAATGAAGGTTAAAGTTCTGATTTTAATTGATTTGATCTAACTTTTCAAGTCTTTAACCTCTTTATGCAAGGCTAGTTGCGATTGTAGTTTTCAGAATTGAGTTGTTTCTAAATAGGTTTTGGAAATTTGAGAATCCTGATGTTTGTGATACGAGGTGTGGAAGTGAAGTTCCCGGAGTGGTGGAATAAAAAGAATATAAAGTGCAGAACATCAAAAAAAATTTTTTTTCATTCAAAGTAAACACCACCTGATTGAATGCATTTATCACAGCGATTTAAAAGTACCTGAAAAGAGCCAGCAAAGGCCTCCAAGTATTCAGTTCAGCGGTTGTTTTTCTTTATGTCCACAACATCCTGAAATAAATTTTTCATTTGAGGGTAGCTTTCATCTTGGGAGAGAGGAAGAAGTCCCCTGTTGTGGGGTTTTAGGAGCTTTGGCGACTAAGGCCACGTTGCCCCATGTACCGGGTGGTTATAAAATAAGTTTCCCTATTCAGGAGATCCTAGTGTCAAAACGGTTAGAGTTAATGCTATGAAAATCGGTGGGTATGTCATTTAGGGTATGGGGAAGCGATTTGTATAGTATCTTATGTAGGACAGCACCTGAATGGCTGTTCAACTCCACCTTTGTATACTGATGAATACAGAGTACTGTAAAAGGCCAGAAATGTGTGTATTTGTGCTGTGTGTTTAGTTGTTTCTCGCCGATTTTTCACCAGGCAGGCGATCACTTGGAAAGCCTGCCCAGTGTCTGTCTACATCACGGGGAGGCAGACCACAACTACGTATGTACCGGGCCCGGCCTTGGAACCCTTTGGCTTACCTGCTCTTACTGCCCTAATATCAGAGAAAAAAATAATAATAATAAAAAAATAAAATAAAATAAAATAAAAAATAAATAAATAAAAAAAGACCACGTGAGGTACAAGAGTGTGCAGTTAGTCGACCTACGTAGCAGACATATAGTTGGTTCAGTATGTAATAAAATTCTGAGCATGATGGGTAAAAGGAAGGATTTATCGGACTTTCATAAAGGACAGATTGTGGGAGCTCGACGAGCTGGTGCCTCGATTTCCTAAATGGCTGAACTGGTGGGGTGTTCGAGAGCTGTTGTTGTTAAAGTGTACCAGGATTAGCATTAAAATGACCTGACGGCAACACTGCAAATGTAGCGAAAGGTTGATATTATAGGTGAGCGCTGGGTCCGATTCATGCAGGCAAACAGATGCAGCACCGTTGAAAAGTTAACTACTCAGTACATGGGTCAATCCAGAACAATATCTGGCATGACCATACGTCGCACGCTCGCACATATGGGCTATACAAACAGATGACCCCTATGGCATCCTCTCCTAACAAAGGTTCATCAGCATAAGAGTTGCCTTGTGCAGAGCATGCAAGTTGGACATTAGAAGACTGAAAGGTGTGCTAGTCGGATGAGTCGTTATTTACTCCAAACCATGGATGGTCATGTACAGATTTGGCATCAACAACATGAGGCTCTTCATACATCATGCATGGCATCAAAAGTGCAGGACGGTGGAGGGGGTTGTATGGTGTGGGGCATGTTTCACTGCCAGGAACTTGGACCCCTGGTGCATGTGGAACAACATATCACCGGTCTCCGCTATCATCAACTGCTTGCTGTGTACATCCTGCTACATTACACTTTTTCCCAAATGGTGATGGTGTCTTCTAAAATGACAATACACCAAGCCATCGGGCACTTGATAGGCAGGAATGGTTTGAGGAACACAGTTCTGACTTCCAGCATATTGATTGGCTTCTGAACTCCCCCGATATCAATCCCATAGAGCACTTGTGTGACACTATCGAAATGCGTATCAGGCATCTGGATACACCAATCACCTCCATACCTGAATTGCTAGCCACATTACACAACTTGGTTGGCCATACCTCCCACACGCTTCCAACGTCTTGATGAATCAACGCCACGTCAGATAGCTGCTGTACTGAGGGCAAAAGGAGGACCTACAAAGTATTAGGTAGGTGGTCATAATTCAGTGATCACTATGTGTGTGTGTGTGTGTGTGTGTGTGTGTGTGTGTGTGTGTGTATATTAAAATAAAATAATAAATTTAAATAAATAAAAACAAATAAATATATAAATAAATAAAAACAAATAAATATATAAATAAAAACAAATAAATATATAAATAAATAAAATATATATATGTAAGCAAATAACAGAAACTAATAAAATTCCATTCCTCAGGTGGTCCAAACCCACAGTACCAGACAAAGTAAATACAGTAAATAAAAATAAAAATAAAAATAATAAAATAAAAATAAAATAAAATTAGAAAAAAAAGGAGAGAGGGGAAAACATAGTGTCTTTAGACATACACTATGCTGCTACTTTATTAGGTGCAACCCTGTTGTGCACACAAATGGTTTGTCCCACAACACTGCAAGTCACACGACCACAGTTGTGGATATAAATGCAGCAGAACAACCTTTCTAGTATCAGTTAAGTGTACAAACCGTAGCAAGAATGGGGAAAAGGAGTGATCTAGCAGATTTCGAACATGGCATGGTAGTAGGTGCTGGACAAAGCATCTCTGAAACGGCAGTTCTCCAGAACTTTTAATGCACCACAGTGTCAAGGATGTATCGAGAATAGTGCAACGAACAGAAAACATCCTCAATGGCACTCCATGGAAGAAAATCGCTGGTTGATGAGAGAAGTCAGAGGATGACTAGAATTGTGCAAACAAACAGATGGGCCACAATGTCGCACATCACGTCAGAATACAACCTTGGTGCACAGGACAAAATATCGCAATGGACCACTAGTCGCGAATGGTCTACAACAGCCGACGGCCACATTGCGTACATATTATCGATGAAGAACAAGAGAGCACGCCTCCTGTGGGTACAGCAACACCAGCAGTAGACTATTGAGGATTGGAAAACAGTTGCTTGGTCTGACGAGTCGAAGTTCCTGGTGCATCATGTTGATGGAAGACTCAGAATTTGGCGAAAACAACATGAATCCTTGGATCCATCATGTCTGACGACTACTGTGCAAAATGGTGGGGGAAGTGTTATGGTGTGAGGAATGTTTTCTTAGCACATGTTGGGTCCATTGATATCCATAGATTCATGTCTGAATGCCACATCGTACCTAAACATCGTTACTGACCAAGTGCATCATTTCTGTTTACAGTTTATCCTCAGTCAGATGGTTACTTCCAGCAGTATAATGAGCCGGTGAATAAAGCCCGAATTGCTATGGAATGGTTCCAGGAACACGATAATGACTTTTCTTTGCTGCAGTGGCCCGCTCAGTCCGCAGATCTCAATCCTATTGAATATCTTTGGGATGAGCTGGAAAGGGCTGTTCGCTGCAGGCCTACACCGCCATCGAATCTCAAGTAACTGCGTGACACTCATGTCTGCATAGTACTCCATTCCTACATCTTGTACAGTCCATGCCTAGACGAATTCAGGCTGTTTTGAAGGCTAAAAGAGGCACAAAATGCTACTAGGTAGGTGTACCTAATAAAGTGGAAGCACAGTGTATATATATATCTCTAATTCCGCAGGAGTCTCAACTAGGAAGTATTCCGTAGTTGTTGAGTGAGAAGGCATGACGAGCAAATTCTTGCAGGGACTGGAAATTTTCTCTGGTGCTCAAGGAAGTCCGGCTCATTTCCGGGGACAGTGACACTAGTGGAGAGAGAAGGTTCTGTCGAAGGTCTAGGTATTCCTGGCAGGGGTATAAAATATATTCCCAGTCTTCTGGAGTGCCACAAGAACAGAGAGGTGATTCAGCAAGGTTGAAAGTTGGAAGTTTGGCATTAGGGGAGCCATGCCCAGAAAGTAAGTTGAGTGTACAGACCAGGGTGAAACCATTTCTGAGAGGACTCTAACATGGTGACATTAGGGATGAACTTTAAAGTAACAAGACCCTTAGAGGTAGCAGACCATGTTTTGCCAATGCTGCATCAAATTTCAACAGCGTGGTTTCTCAGCTTTGGGATCCAGTGACAATAATAGTAATAACCGGGAAGGTCACAGGGATAGCTTGCCTAATGTAGGATTTGTAGAAGAAGCAAAAATTTGTTCAAATTTCCGAAACCAATGGAAAAACGGCACTGCACATATGTAAAAGTTGGCATTCCACACTGCTTACACAAATGACATCTTGTTAGATAAATGCAGAAAGACCATTGCCATCAATAACCATTGTGGCTCTTAAAAAAAGGAACGTGCTCTTTTAGTAAAACTACCAGAATAATAGTAACACTAATGCATCCCTACGTGAATATCGGAAACCTGAAGGTTTGTGTAAAGGACCTTTGACATCAGTGGGGCTTCGAAAACTAATAAAAAAAATTTGAAGCGACTGGGGAGTTCGGTGTAATTCCAGGCAGGGGACGACCATGTATCGGGGCGGAGGTAGTGGATGAAGTGGCGGCTGCAATGTCCTCAGGTCAAAATGCGAAACACTACCAGTCAGTAGTTAGCGCCAGAGGATTGAACCTTACTTGGTCTACTGTACGTAAAGTGCTTTGAATAATTTTACGCTGGTTCCCTTACAAGATTCACATAGTGCAAGTCTTGTGATCAGCAACAACGAATAGACTGCTCTATGATTTCTGGCTCGTATGGAACTTGACGATACGTGGGCTCGAATGATCTTGGGTCTGATGAGGCACATTTCACTCTTCGTGGGGCTGTAAATGCACAAAACGGCTGAATATGGGGAACTTCTCATCCATCTGCTGTGCATGAAAGACCACTACTACATGCACACATGAAAGTAGCTGTCTTTCATGCAGTGTTTTTCTTTGAAGTCTACACTCATGGCCTCATAAGGTGTACAGTAACTAGTGCATGGTACTGCACTCTTCTAAGAGATCACATTATTCCCACTCTGCAAGAAAAGCAATGCTTGGAAACTGTAGTGTTCATGCAAGATGGTGCCCCTCCCCACGTTGGTCAACAAGGAACTGCTCCATTCAACATTTGGAAACGAACACATCATTTCTAGAGGCTTTCCGCAGTTCTGGCCAGCCTGATCACAGATCTCAATCCTGTGATTTCTGGCTATGGGGATAACTGAAAGACAGAGTTTACTGTGGCAGCACACAGATGCTTGTCGATTTGAAAGCAAGCATTAAACAGCATGTAGCCAATATCCCCAATGAGATGCTACGCGAAACTGTCGCACACAATCCTGTTTTCAGAATGTCATCTCAAGTGCAACATCTGTCGATTTCTAAGTTCTGATATTAAAATCTAATCCTAAGTATTCCATCTCATGTTTACAGTGCCAATTTCTCCCCTAGTGGCAGAAATTTGAACAAAATTTTTTTCCTTCTGCAAATCGGTTCCCCCTACCCGATTCAGCACTATCTCTAACCGTTTTGACACTAGGGTCGGAATAGGGAAACTTATTTTATAACCACCAGGTATATTGTCTAAATGGCATGTTCTAAGGTTAATTTTCTGTTTGCTGGATAAAAAACCCGAGTTTCCAGGAGAAAAAACCATGCTACCCTAGTCTGAGACCAACAAACTCTGCCACATTGAAAAAGGGCGCCTCTGTAGCCAGGTGGGCAGAAGCAGCAGTGCGTAGCACACGCTTCTTGATTAGACCGGGGTTCGAGCCCGTGACCATCAAATACGGAGGATGCGGATAGGTCAGGGAATGACCACCGCATATCCCCGGAGCAATATGGCCTTAGTTGCTAATGCTCCTAAAAAAAAACAAATAACAAATAACATTGAAAAAGATCCATAAAAATTCAACCTACCATTGTTGGATCTCAACCCGTCTTTGCCACTGGTATGGGGAGGATGGTGATTCTACCAATTGAGCTTCCCACGCGGGCTGAGTCCCATTGCCAGATCAGGAGAATATGCTAGATGGTTCATCTGTACAATGGCATGTTTTGTTTTAGAGTGGGACGTTGTCATGCAACAAGGACCAGCTGCCTCTCCAAATTGTGGTCTCACCCAGGAAATGCATTTCAGTTACATTTGAGGTTCCTGCACATAGAACACAGTATTCTCTCTTGAGGTACAAATTTACTTGTGAATTACACCATTTGTCAAAAAAACATGATCAGCATTGTCTTGATTGTGGGCTTCTGTAAACAAACTTTTTTGAGTCTTTATGATTTTGAAGTCCATTGCATTATCTGACACCTCTTCTCAGCTTCACATTAAAACACTCAACTCCAGTAACAATAGGCAAGGAAATTAGAAATTTCTTGACAATTCTGGATGAAGTCCTCAAACAATGACTCTTCATTGCTTCTGCTCATTCATGAGGCTGTGTGTGACATGATCGCCTTGTAATCTGGGTAATTAGTTTCCCAAAAAATTACCTGAGTTAAAAGCCAGTCCAAGCATCTCATCTCTTCCAAGCTAGCCCAAGGATTCTTCAAAATAATCTAGCGGCAACTTGCAGAAATTTGATGTCTAAGAAAAATTTCTTCCATTTTTTTTGTAAGCGATGGGAATTTAGTGCAAGCAGCTTAAACAATTTCCTGCATCCCACATTTGGACAAACTATCGCATTAAATCTTTCATTATGCAAAAGAACAGCATTCTTTCTACTAGTGTTATAAATTACTGGAATAAGTTGCCTTCATGGGTGGTAGAGGCCGACAGTTTGGGGAAATTCAAAGGTCATCTGGATAGTACTTTCGGGTAAGGGAAGCTAATAGGATGATAGGTTTAATTTCCTTTTTATTTATTTTTTATTTTATTTTATTATTTTTATTTATTAATTATTATTATTTAGTTATTTATTTATTTTTTGTTTTTATCATTGTTTTGTGGGGATTTTTTTTTTTTTTTTTTTTGGCTGGTGCAGCATAAGCCATAGGCTTTCTTTCACCATGCGGCCGTTACTAATACTAATACTAATGCACCCGTTTTTTGAATCTGGTGTCAAAGAATGTCATGGTGGCACACTTTCCTTTCCCAATGCTCACTTCTTGACTATTTAAGTTGCACAGAAAGTAATGCATTTTTGCATACCAAGTTGTTGGCTGAGAAACAGCCCAATAACTTTAAAATCTCCACACACAACCATGATCCTTGCAATTTTTTCCAAAAGAATTTTTAACAATTTATTTTTTTAAGTGTGCTGAATGGGCTACAGGAATTTACGTATACTTGTTTCCATTACGCAAAACTCCTTAGGCCTTTTCTTTAATGAGTCAATAATGGCCTCTATTCTGTTGATTGGGAAAAAATTCCAAAAACATTTATAACTGCAGGAAGGTTGTTGCAATATCATTTGGAGTTCAGAAAAATGGGAAACCAATTCTTTTTCACAAGGACTGGTTCCAGGATTGGCAGATAATTGGATTTCATTTCTGACCCTAAAAGCCTTTGGATAGATTTAAATCTCCCATCAGATTGGATTCACTTTATCTAAACAGTTGTGGTTCAGAGTTGAGAATTTCATCACAACAGTTTATACTGTTCTCTAGATCTCAGATTCAGATGGCAAATGTTCAAGAACAACAGTAGTTTAGGTGCAATTGGGTGCTAGCCTTACAACTGAAGTTATGTTGTAGGGATATGCAATTCTCTGCTTGTTCTTCATATAACCTACATTTTAAAACAAAATTGGCAGTCATTAAATGTTACCTCCATACCATGGGATTGGCAAATGTCTTTCTTTTTATATTTATACAACTGCAAGCCCTCAGCACACAATGGGGGGAAGTAAGGGAGAAGGGGTTCAAACTTTTATCTTGGTCACCAAATTTAATTCCAACATATGCAGTACATACATTTTTCACAAATGTTGCTGTATCCTTTCTTTTTTTTCACCCCAAAACAATTCTGCATACGTAAAAAAAATATTTGGATTGCTCACACGAATTGCCATTGTCAAAAACAATGTGAAAATCATGTTAGAAGCAAATACTCTTGGCACGACTGCACCAGAAAACTGAATGTGGAAGAAACAATTTGCAGATTCACATAACCTAACTTGCAGGTCTCGACACATCTAAATACATACTGGCACATCTATATCTATCACAAAGGAAGTAGTAATATGCAAAACTAAGAAAACAATTTTGTAAAGAACATTGTCCATGATATATAAAAATGTTTGGATTTTTACAATTAACACCAAAAGTATATTGAATTTTGAAAATATCAAAATCTATGCAGATGTATTATCAAGAGCAAATCTTCATGCATTGAGAATCTCCACATAAAGGAACCACTAGTTAGCAGTGATAAGATATTTATGTGGGATGTGCTTAAATATAACTACTGTCAATGGCAAACGTGATTTTTATTTCATAAAGATCTGTCTAAAATGGCTATGTAGGTGTAAATACTTTAACAGGTTCAACTGTAAATTCTAAAGCATTCAGGGGAAACAATCACTGAAGCTATTAATCATCTCATACTAATTAAGAGACACTGTTCATGGTTTAGACCTAAATGGTTGCCAGAAGGTGAACTAAGGAATCACATTAACTCACTTGACATGAAAGGCATAACTATTGGTTCCATTCAGGTTGTGGACAAACTATTTTGCATATACGAGTACATTCTCATAACAAAGTTTTTAATCGTGGGAATACCAGAATTATACTAAGTTAAAACTGGGAACTAAATGATTTTGTGAAAGTGGAGGAGAAATTGTTGAGGACAAAAGTACACCAATGTGGTACAATGGCTGATAGAATCTATCCACCTTCTTGCATGACAGACGGCTCTACAAGCTGGAACCAGCATGGCACTAGGGAAAGTTACTGCTGTGGATAAACAGATGGTGGTGAGAGAGGGTGGACTTAAACGGGCACTGCTCTTCTTTAACTAATGTTTTTAGTACAGTCTCTCAGGGTTCTATACTGGTCCATTTATTGTTTTCAATATTAATAATACTGATAAGATATATAAATCTTATTTTCTAAGTTTACATGTAACATAAAACGGTACATATTCTCTGAGCAGTACAGACACTACTAAACAGCTCGGGGGGATTCTGCAAATGATATAAAGAATTTTCCAGCAGGGATAAGGAGGTAATTATTCCACTGTATAGAGCAACAGTTAGGCCATATCTTGAGTACTACATAAAGGTCTGGAAGTTTCATTTTAAGAAGGGTGTGGATTTGTTGAAACGAGTGCAGAGAAGAGCAACAAGATTAGTAGGAAAGAAACAAAGGGTACTCTTACCAAGAAAGACTTCATTTCTGCAAAAAAGCTGCATCTGTAAACTAGACACCTGAAAGAAGATCTGAGCAAGGTGTGTAAAGCTTTGAATGGATTGAGTAAACTAAATTTTGGCATTGTTACTCTTGTTCAAACAACACAGACATAAGGGGGTCATAAATTGAAATTGAGGATGATTTCATCCGTCCTCAAATTCAATTTAGATGTGCAGAAATTTGCTTTTAAAAAGGACAGTTAATTTTAGAAATACAGTGAAACTTCTCCTAATGGACACCTCTCTACAACCGACATTTTCAAATTCCCCAACTCTCCTCTATTGGTTTTAACGTGTTTTCAGCTTGTCTAGCGGACATTCTCTGTAACGGACGCGGACAGGCAATCTGCACTGTTTCGTTTAGATTAGCACTTAATTTGATCTCCCAATAACGGACAGCGGCCGAGCTCACTGCCCTTTTTCTAAGAACGTTTCTTCCACGTATTGCCTCAATCGTGTGTTTATTTTCTACTTCCCATTCTCTGAATTTTATCAAGGTTTACGTTGCGGTTCTAAACCCTTTTTCAAGAATTTTAAGGCACGTGTAAAACTTCTGATGAATTCGGTGTGTGCAGGGGGGGGGAATTTTGTCGGCCTTTTGTCTTTTGAGTTTGTTTTCAGTTTTGTTCAGTGTCGTGTGAAGTGCACAATGTCTTCTCGTAAACATTTAACTTTAAAAGATAAAGTCGAACTCATTAATGCGTATGATCGGCAAAAAAATAGTGTTCGCAATCTCGCTGCAAAATTCAAAATCGGGAATACGCAGGTAAGCGACATCCTAAAGAAAAAAAATGTACTGCTCAAACAATTTTGGCAACACGTAAAAAATGATCAGGTTCAAAAATCATTTGGACTTCAAATTGACAATGTTACGTATGAGTGGTTTTGTCGGGCACGTGCTAAAAAAATTCCCATTAATGGGCCTATTTTTAGGGAAAAGGCTTTGGAGGTTGTGAAATCTATGGGAGTAAATGAGTTCAAAGCTTCTGTGGGATGGCTAGAAAAGTTGAAAACTCGGCATAAAATTTAAACCGTAAGTGGTGAAGGTGGATCTGTTGATACTGGGGTTGTAACAGGGTGGACCGTTAAATTGGAAGATTTATGTCGTGATTTTGAAGATAAGGATATTTACAACTGTGATGAAACAGGGTTGTTTTTTAAAGCTCTTCCTGAAAAAAACAATGAGTCTAAAAAAAACAAAAAGTGCCAGGGCGGAAAAATTTCTAAGGAACGCTTGACTGTACCGTTGTGTACAAATATGCCGGGAGACTTTGAACCTCTTGTTATAGGAAAACCACAAAATCCTCATTGTTTCAAGGGCATAAAGTTGAATCTTTTGAATGTTGATTGGAAGTTTAATAAAAAAAAGCGTGGATGACACGAGATATCATGAGCGAATGGATAAGTCACTTTAACCAAAACATGATTCGTTAAAACAGAAAAATTATTCTTTTCATGGATAATGCTGGATCTCACCCACACATTGAATTGTCCAACATTCAAATCGTTTTTCTGCCACCAAACATCTGCAGTGTCAGCCCTTGGATCAAGGGATAATAAAAAATTTTAAACTTCACTACAGAAAACGTTTTAAGACATCTCATTGCAAACATGAACGATGTAACATGTGCGAGTAACCTTGCAAAGAAACTCAGCATCCTAGATGTGATTCAATGGATTTCCTCTTCAGTAAACACAATTAGAAAACAAACTGTCGTGAACTGTTTTGTCAAGTCTGGCTTCTGAAATGCAAAAATTGAAGTTGTGAACAGCAATGTGGAGCACCAAGAAGAACAAGAACTTCAACATCTATTGATTATGTACGACACTTCAGCTACAAGTGACCCTGGCTACAAAGATATAGACTCGAACCTCACTACAGAAGATGGTGCTCTAGATATCAACGACATTATCATCGATATTTTTCAAGAAGTTCCTCATGAGGATGAAGAAATGGAAGGAGGTCATTCTGTTGAAGAACATATTAACGACGAACCACCGATGAAAATAGAAGAAGCGCTCATACAAATCAATCGTTTAAAAATGTTTTTCGCCGCTGAAGAAGATACTGAAGGACTTTCGATGGTTTCTTCACTCCAAACAAATGTTGAAAACAAAATTATCAGCCGGAAGGTGCAGAAGAAAATAAGTGATTACTGTATGTATTTTTCTTAAGATAAAGTCATAATATGCATAGCACAATTGTATGTATATTTACAAAAATATTGTGCAAAAGCTGTATATAATTTAACTTAATTTTACATTAAACGTTTAACGATTTTTCTTTATCTCTTGTGTATGTAATTGTATATTATTCACAAAAATATTGTTCAAAATCTGTATATATTTTAATTTAATTTTACATTAAACGTTTAACGATTTTTCTTTCTTTTTTTTTCTCCCTCAGACTTCTTGTTAGCGGACACTTCTAACGGACAAATTTTCGTTCCCCATGGCTGTCCGTTAAAGGGAAGTTTCGCTGTAAACTTCCATCTGGTGTTGTGGAAGGTGGGTAGTGTGAATAAATTTAAGGAAGACTTAAGATTATTAGAGGGATGGAAAGGTGATGTGGGAAGTTTTTTTTGCTGATGCTATTTAAGCTTACTTTTTTGTCATTTGCCAATACTAATATAAATACGAAGCCTAACAAGTTGGCTCAACTTTGATTTCTTAGAGACCTCAGAAATGTTGCCATCTGCGCAACAATGTTCAGTAATTTGTGTAATGGATTTCTACCCATATAGCAAATATATATTATTAGTAGAGCCATACAATTCAAGAAAGCAAGCTTATGCAGCATCAGCCAACCCCCCCATTTCATCCCTCCATTCGTTCCAAATGCCTGTCCAGCTCAGCCTTAAATTTATTTAGGCTATCAGCTTCCACAACGAAAGATGGAAGTCTGTTCCACCAATCAACTACCTGCTGGCTAAAGGCAAATTTCTGCACATCTATTCTACAACTATCTTTCCTCAATTTGAAACTGTGCCCCTTTGGGTTCTTAGTCTGAGCAAGAGGAAGAGTCCCATCAGCATTCAGCTTGCTCAACCCATTCAAGGCCTTATGCACCTCAATCAGATCACCTCATAGGTGCCTACTCTCCAGGTGCTGCAATTTGCAGAATTTAAGCCTTCCTTGGTAAGAGCACCCCTTTGCTCCCCTCACCAATCTTGTTGCCCTTCTTTGTACTCATTCTAGCAATTCTACATCCTTCCTAAAATGAGACCTCCAGACTTGTACACAGCAGTCTAGGTGTGGCTTGACCATTGCCTTGTATAACAGGATAATCACCTCCCTGTCACTGCTAGCAAAATTCCTACATATCATTGACAAGATTCCATGACCTGCCCTGGCAGCCAGTCTGCACTTCAGTGAACTTCATATTTGAATGCACAATTACCCCAGGTATTTTTAACTTTCCACTTCCCTGAGTGTAGAACGTTTCTCTTCAGTTACTGCTACCCATATGCAGTACTTTGCATTTGTCAAGGTTAAACTTCAGTTGTCACTTTTCAGCCCATTTTCCCAACTTATCTAGATCCAATTGGAGTAGCATACTGTCTTTACTGTCGTTAACAACCCTGCCAACCTTTGTATCATCTGCAAACTTGGACAATAGACCTAATATACCTTCATAAATATCATTGATAAATACTAAAAACAACAATGGGCACAACACCGAACTCTGGGGAACTCCACATTTGTCCACAAAGAGCAGTGTCCATTGATTAGCACTCTGTAGTCTTCCACTCAACCATCCTTTTATCCATTGTAGCAACTTACCCTTAATGCCATACCTCTCCAATTTGTACAGCAGACTTCCATGTGCAACAGTATCAAAATGTTTCCTGAAATCCAAATATATGATATCAAAATTATTTTTGGCATTCAGTTCCTTTGTGACCACATCATATTATCTAATCAGATTGGTCAGACAAGACCTCCCTTTAACCAACCCATATAGCATAGCCAATTAATTTAATTTCCATCATTAAATGTGGTGTCGAGCATTTCCTTTAATTAAATTTAATTTTTGCAAAACAGATTTGATGGCTATCAATAATATCAATATTCTATCAAATAATTTAGAATAAAAAATGTATACAAAAATAGCAGTTTATTCAAACAAAATGTTTTAAAAGAATCATGCTATCATTATTAATATATTATAGGCTGTTAAAAGCAACCATTTTTACATATGTAACTGAAGAAATACAAAGTAAAAAAAAAAATAAATAAATGCAGTTTATACAGCTTGGTCACTAATAGGTTCATGAAACCTTAAGCAATCTGAGGTTATTTTCCAGACAATCTCTTGGGGTGAGTGTTGCCCTATTAATATAAACGATTCAGAGAAAAGATGCTGATCCCTTGAATTGAAATTGATGTAGCCAGAGGTGGTAACCAACACTGAAGTCTGATTCTGGAGAAATTCATCTATAGAAAAATAAAACAAAATCTCAATTATTTATTCTTTTCATTCAAAACTATATAATAGAGAAATCTACAAGAAAAAAAAATTCTGAAGCTTGTGATGCATAAATTTTTAAAACAGTTTTGGTGACCTATTAGAAACTAGTTTTCACTAAAAAAAATTCTTCCTGAAAAAAAAAAAAAAAGACAAGCTAGTTCCTAAGTGACAGGCAGATTGTGGAGGGGAAGGAAATAGAAAAAAAAAAGTGTAGAAGAGATGGGAAAGGTTTAAAAATATAGTAGTAGGAATAGCAGAAAGCAAATTAGGTACAGTAGATCAGAAAAGGATAAGGGAACCATGGATCACAGAAGAAATGATAGATAAAATGGAAGCACCATAGTTCAGAAGAGGCAATGATTAAATATAGGAGTTTAAATAATGAACTTAGAAGGGGCAAAAGATGAAGAGAAAAATGGTGGGAAGAACAGTGCAGGAAACTAGAGGAAATGACAATAAGAGGAAGAAGTGATCTAATGTATGAAAAAGTCAAGAGCTTAACGAACAAGAAGAATAAGACTAGTGGTAGTAGGCACTGGTCGGGGTTTAAGGCAAGGATGTTTCATGTCCCCTTTACTATTTAATATATATGTAGAAGCATTCAAGAAAGAGTATAAAAAAAGGAAGTGTAAAAGTAGGAGGGGAGAACATAAAAACAATAAGATTTGCAGACAACCAGGTTTTGATTGCGCATTAGCATTAGCAGAGGCACATGATGCAAGAAAGCAAGCTTATTCAGCATCAGCCAAAAAAAAAAAAGTGTCCAGTTGAGCTTTAAATTTGTTTAGGCTATCAACTTCAACAACAAGTGATGGAAGTCGGTTCCACCAACCAACCACCCGCTGGCCAAAGGCAAATTTCTGCACATCCGACATCCGTCCTTCCTCAATTTGAATTTATGCCCTCTGAGGTGATTATTCTGAGAAAGATGAAGAATCCCATTGGCATTGAGCATGCTCAAACCATTCAAAGCCTTATACACCTCTATCAGATCACCTCGCCGGTGCCTAGTCTCCAGACTCTGTAATTTGCAAAACTTAAGCCTTTCTTCGTAAGAGCAACCCTTTGTTCCATTTACTAATCTTGTTGCCCTTCTCTGTACCCGTTCCAGCAGCTCTACATCCTTCTTGAAATGAGGCCTCCAGACCTGTATACAGTACTCAAGATGTGGCCTAACCATTGCCTTATACAAGGGAATAATCACCTCCTTATCCCTGCTAGAAAAATTCCTGTATATCATTGACAAGACACCATGAGCTACTCTTGCAGCTCGTCTGCACTGCTCAGAGAACTTCATATCTGCCTGCACAATTACCCCCAGGTCCTTTTCATTCTCCACCACTGTCAGTGTAGTACCACAGAGTTGATACATTGCTCTGGGGTTACTGTTACCCATATGTAGTACTTTACATTTGTCAATGTTAAACTTCATTTGCCACCTCTCAGCCCATCTGTTCAACCTTTCCAGATCCTGTTGCAGCAGCATAGCGTCAGTAGTGTCCTTAACGACCCTGCCAACCTTTGTATCATCTGCAAACTTAGACATTAAACTTGATATCCCATCATCAATATCATTCATAAACACCGAAAACAACAATGGACCCAACACTGAACCTTGAGGAACTCCACGAATAACATTAGTCCATGTTGAGCAGTGTCCATTGATTACCACTCTCTGTCTTCTGCCACTCAACCATCCCCTTATCCATAGCAGCAATTTGCCTCCAATGCCACACTGCTCCAATTTGTGCAGCAGTTTTCCATGTGCAACAGTATCAAAAGCCTTTCTAAGATCCAAATATATAATATCAAAGTTATTCCCTGCATCCAGTTCTTTTGTGACTACATCATAGTATCCAATCAAATTGGTCAGGCAAGACCTGCCCTTAACAAAACCATGCTGCGTCTGAGCTATAACTGAATTCTTGTCTAGATGATCCTGCAGTGCTTCTTTAACCAGTGCTTCCATTAATTTACCTGGAACAGAAGTTAAACTAACAGGTCTATAATTACTTGTGTCAGCCTTTGATCCTCCTTTGTGAATTGGGGTTACATTTGCACATCTCCAGTCTATGGGTACCTCCCCTGAGTCCAAAGAAGCTCTCATAATTATGGCTAGGGGTTTGCATACTTCCTTTGCTGCCTCCTTTAATATAACTGGATAGATCCCATCTACCCCAGGTGCCTTTTTTATGTTTATCCTCAACAATCTCTCCTCTACTTTCCTCTCAGTTATTACAAAATCATCCAGCTCACTGCCAATGTTTACTTTACCTACATCATTCTCCTTCCTGAATAACTCCTCATGCGTGAATGTAGATGCAAAATACTCGTTTAGATTGTTAGCCACCTGAGCAGGATCCTCAACTGTTGAACCATCAATATCCAGTGGACCAATCTGATTCATCCCTTTCCTTCTCGAGTTCAAGTATGTAAAGAACTCCTTTCTGTTTTTCTTTGCATCCTTTGCCAAGGATTTTTCGTAGTCTGCCTTTGCCTGCCTAATCTCCTTTGTGACTTGGTTACAGACCAACTTATATCTATCATAGGCTTCCATGTCACCCATTAATTTGTATGTATCCCATGCATTTTTCTTCTCTGCCACATGTGTCATTAGTCCATCTGACAACCATTTAGGCCTAAACCTTGAACAATATTTCTTAGTTGGTATGTAAAGCCTGGTAGCCACCAAGATTAGTTCCTTGAATGCTTCCCATTTTGAGTTTGCTGTTGGTAACATTATCAGTTGGTCCCACTGTATAGAATTTAAATACTGTCTCAGACCATCATAGTCGCCTTTACGAAAACAAAAACCCTTCCCTTTACCTCTGATGGTAGTTACCTCCTTGAGTAAATCCCACTTCAACACACTGTGATCACTGCCATCTAGTGGTTCATTTATCTGCAGGTTCTTAATGCATGAAGAATCACTACTGATAATCAGATCAAGAGTATTGCTCCCTCTTGTTGCTTCACGAACATGCTGATGTAGAAAACAATCATCCAATAAATCCACAAAAGCCTTGCTAGTGTGCGAGTGACCAACCCACAAATTGCAGTCAATATCTGGGAAATTAAAATCCCCCATTATAAGACTCTCTGATTTACTGGCCCACTCTATTTCCCTGTACAATATATTATTATACTCATCAGAGTCATTAGGCCTATAGCACACTCCTACTCTCAATTTTGATTTCCCTATGCTTATGTCACACCAAACTGACTCGACACTGCCCTGTCCATCGATGTCAACTGGCTTCACTTCCTTTGACTTTATGTGTTTCTTAATTAATAGCATAACCCCTCCTCCCCTCCTGTACTGTCTATCCTTTCTATATACATTGTATTCCCCAAATTCCAGTTCCGCATTACTTATATCTGTGTGACACCACGTCTCTGATATCCCAACAATATCTGCCTTTGATGTTTTGAGCAATACCTCAAATTCATCAAATTTATTTACCAAACTCCTAGCATTGGTGTACACGCAGGTATACATGCACCTGTTTCTATTCTTAGCTACCCTAACACAACCCATGTGTTTACTTGTAACGCAATGACTACCAGCAGTCTCAGAAATATCCTGCATCTTGTTTTTCAGACTTCTGCTCATTTGAATAGAAGCAGTGCAAGAATCACTTCCACCTCTGCCAGTGGCTACTGTTAATCTATTAGTCCTTGTATCCCCCCCCAACTAGCAGTTTTCCGACCCACCTAACACTGCCTCGACAGCATCAGCAAAAATTCTTGCACCCTTTCTATTTAAGTGTATCCCATCCCTGTAGAAGCAATCTCTCCTGTTAACAAGTACAGTCCAGGCTGAAAAAAATTCTACCCCTTGAGCCTTGCACAATCCCTCCAGGGCCGAATTGATCGACAAGGCTCTCATCATATACTCCCTCCTATCGTGTCTGGGCAGAATTGCAGACACTTTCAAGTTCAACCCTAATTCACGGCTTTTTTTCAACAGTGACCTGTACTTGCTAAGTAATTCCGCCGGTCTCCTACTCTTAATATCATTAGTGCCAACGTGTACAACTATATCACCTTTTGTAATGAGGAATTATAGAGCTCCTTGGATATCTTGAACAGCAAAGTAAAGGAGTACAATATGAAGATTAACAGCAAGAAAACCAAGATAGTGTTAATATCCAAAGTGGTCAGGAAGAAGAATAAACGTAACATTAGATGGAATAAGATTGGGACAGATATTTGGAAAGCATAATGACACAAAATGGTAAACCTGGAAGAAATAAAAACAAGAATTGCAAAGGGCAAAGAGGCATTTAGTAATAGAAAAGAACTATTGAGAAGTTTCAAAAAGGCATTAAGAAAGCAAATGGTGAAAACATTAATATGGACTGTTGTACTTTATGGCTCAGAGACATGGACATTGGGAAAAGAGGAGATCAGACGGCTAAAAGCTTTTGAGATGTGAGTGTGGAGGACAATGGAGAGGATGATATGGGTGGACAGAGTGAGTAATGAGGAAGTTTTCAGGAAAGTAAGTAAAAGAACCAAGAAGACAAAAGAACTTTATAGGACATTCTTAGAAGAGAAAGCATGCTGAAAAAATTGATAGAGGGGAAGATGTGTGGGAAGAGAGCTGTTGAGAGAAGAACTGGAATGATGGATTGGATGGGAAAAGGAAATTATGCAGGAATTAAAAGGAAAGCACAAGATAGAGAAAAAATGGCATCAGTGGAGCCCTGAACCTGCCTGTGGGCAGAGAACTCGAAGAAGAAGATAGGGGCATAGTCTGAGCAACAGGAAGAATCTCATTTGCAATTTGTACAGAGTGAAGGGCAGATTTGCGATTTGTACAGAGTGAACAGCTGTTTGGAAGAAAAGTAATGCTGAGAGCGAAAGAGAAAACCAAGTTTTTTAGATGCAGAAGAAGCAATATTTGTAATGTACTTGTGCCAAGAGAGATTAGAAGTCAGGGTAATCCCCAATTACAATGAGATTGCTCAATCAATTCAAAGTCTTAAACACTCCACAATCAGATCAATTTGCAGAACCTTTGTCTCCAATGTGGCAATTTTTAGAAGCTTTGTCTCCAATGTGGCAATTTTCAGAACTGAAACCATTCTTGGAAAAACCACCCTTTTGTTCCCTTCACCAATCTCGGTGCCCTTCTATGCATCGGTTCTAGCAGATCTACATCCTGCTTAAAATGATGCAAATGATGCCTCTGGACCTGTATGCAGGTCCAGAGGCATCAAAAGATGTGGACTAACTATTGCCTTGAACCAGCGTTTCTCAAACTGGGGTCTGCAAACACCTTGGGGGGTCTGTAGACCAGTTCCAAGGGATCCCAAAACAAAACCCCTGCACCCAGTCAAATTATTCATTCTATGTATAGCAAATTAATGATAAAGTAATTATTATATATTTATGTAAAAATAATAATAAAGTTGAGTTGTTTTAAACACGAAACTCTGAATTTTCTTTTCAGAAAACCCAGGGTTCATACATATATACAGACACAGAGAAACATACGCATATTTTATTATTTTTTTTATGAAAACCCCAAAAACAAGAAGTATCAGAACCCATAGTACTTAGTACTGTGCTTGGGTTGGAGGTTGAGAAGACAAAAGAAGATATATGTTGACATTATACTTGAACTTCTGTAGACTAATTTTCAGGAAATACGTAAGAAGGAATGTTGTTCCAGAAAACGGCAGTTGAATGAATAAATGAGAAAGATGAAAAGTTGGTTCTGTGAGTTTAAAGTTGAACAGTAAATGGATGTTGGTTGGTGACGGCACGTGTTTGGACTGTTTTGAAAGAGAGAGAGAGCGGAAATTACAGAAGCCAATTCAGAAGAACAGTGCCCGTTGAAGTATCTGTAGAAAAGGGAAGCAGCAAAAACAGTATGTCTATGAGACAGGAAGTGGAGAGACTCTGTTAAAGATG
Source organism: Mastigoproctus giganteus (assembly GCF_048544385.1). NCBI lineage: Eukaryota > Metazoa > Arthropoda > Arachnida > Uropygi > Thelyphonidae > Mastigoproctus > Mastigoproctus giganteus. The sequence continues at coordinate 58,322,098 of NC_143585.1, read as the reverse complement.
AGTCATTAATTAACCTAACTGCCCTCTTCTGAATGGAATCTAGAAGCCTGAGGGAGGTGTTGGGGGCATTGCCCCAGATGTGGGAACAATATTTCATGGTAGGGCAGATTTGCGATTTGTACAAAGTGAACAGCTCTTTGGAAGAAAAGTAATGCTGAGAGCGAAAGAGAATACCAAGTTTTTTAGATGCAGAGGACGCAATATTTGTAATGTGTTTGTGACAAGAGAGATTAGAAATCAGGGTAATCCCCAAAAGAGATATCATTTTGCCTAGAAATCGGAGTGTCCCTAAAGATAAGCATAGGAGCAGAAGAATCCTTTTTGCGAGATATAAGACAAGACTGAGTTTTAGAAGGTTTGAAATCAACTAAGTTGTCTTTGCCCCACTGGAGAATTACCTGAAGATCGGCATTTAAGGAATTGGTAGAGGATATTCAACAAGTTGAAGTGGATTAAGTAGGGCAAGGTTTCTCAAACTGGAAAGTGGAATGCAATGTGCTATCATCAGCAAAACTATGAATAGGATTTCCACTCAATGGAAGAAGGGTATTAATATACAAGAGGAAAAGAGTGGGGAAAAGAACTGAACTTTGGGGGACACCCCATTAGTGGAGAAGTTAGAAAACAGAGCCATCCACCACCACCACCCTCAGTCAGTGGTCAGAGAGAAAACTTGATAACCAATTACAAAGAACAGTTGGCAAACCATAAGATGGAAGCTTGTTTAGAACACCTTTATGCCAAACATGATCGAAAGCCTTTGCGATGTCAAGAGCAACTGCTTGTGTTTCATCAAACTTTTCCATTGAATTTGTCCATAGATGGGTAACATAAGCCAGAATAGCACCAGTGGATTGACGCTGACGGAATCCATGCTGGTGATGGAAGGTTCCTAGGTAGTTTAAGATTTGGCGGTTAATTGATTTCTCCATTTCTTTAGAAAAAGTAGAAGCAATGGAATGATAATTGGATGGGAGGGATTTGTCACCCTTTTTAGGAACTGGCTGGATAGGAGCAAATTTCCAAGCAGAAGGAAAAACATCTTTGGAATAAGAAAGTGAAAAAAAAGGCGACAAAGAACAGGAGTAGATTCAGGAGCACAGGTTTTGAGAACAAGTGAAGAAATCCCATCAGGACCTGGAGCTTTCTTAACATCAAGATTCGTCCAAATCCTTCTGACATCCTTTTAATGTTTTTTTTTTTTTTTTTTTTTTTTTTTTAGGAGCATTAGCAACTAAGGCCATATTGCTCCGGGGATATGCGATGATCATTCTCTGACCTTTCCGCATCCTCCGTATTTGGTGGTCACGGGCGCGAACCCCGGTCTAATCAAGAAGCGTGTGCTACGTACTGCTGCTCCTGCCCACCTGGCTACGGAGGCACCATCCTTATGATGGAAGACCACAGGAGGCATTGAATGGAGAGTGGTAATGGTGGAAGGTGTTTTACCATGATCATTAATACATGATTTGGAAGAAAAATGGAATGCAACAGGTCAGCTTTATCCTTGGCTGAAGTGACAATAGAACTATCTGGTTTTGACAGAGGTGGGAGCAGAGATGGGCAAAAGTTGTGGGCAATAATAGAATGCTTGGCCACCATTAGGGCAAGAAGCAAGTTTTCTACTCTTAGCCTGGTCAACATATAGTTTGAGCTGATCAATAACTCCATTACAATTGTTGCGAGCTTTGGTGTAGGCAGAAAATGAAACTGAAGAATTAGAAAAAGCCAATTACGATATGCAATATTCTTCTTCTGAACAGCCTTAGCACATTTATTGGAAAACCAAGATTTAGACAAAGGATGAGATTTTAAAGTGGAATGTGGAATAAAGGATTCCACTCCTACAAAAATAATTTCACTGACATGATCTGAGCAAACGTTGACATCAGAAGTTTTGAAACAGTAATCAGAACAAGGAAAAGAAATCTCGCAGGTCATCCCATTTTGCATTCTTGTAAGGCCAAACAACATAAGGTTGGGAATAGCCATGAGATAAAGGCTCCATTGGAGAAGAGACAATCACCAAGTTGTGATCTGAGGTGCCTAAAGGACCACTCACTTCGACCGTGTACTTAGAAGGGTTGTTTGTGAGAAAAAGATCAAGCGTATTGGCTGTATGATTAAGATTGTCTGGTATTCTTGTAGGTAAATGAACAATCTGTGCTAGGTCATTAGTAATTGCAAAAGCCTCAGCATCCCAACCAGCTGGTCGGTGTGACTAGCGAATGGAAGCCAGCTGGAGTTGTGAACATTAAAATCACCAAGGAAAATTACCTCACTGTTAGGAAAGTTGGACTGGAGAAAGTCAAGTTGCAAAGAGAGGAAGTCAAAGAGCTCCAAATGATTAGTGGAGTTGGGAGAATGGTAAAGACAACAGATGAATTTGACAGAATGAAGTAGACTTTAAGCCAGAGCTGACGGGGAATATCGGAAAGGACATATGCACAAGTACCACCTTTGAGGCGAAAGGAATAGAGCGAATAATTTGTGCAACTGAGATGAGCAGTGGTTGAATCAACCGATAACTGAGATTCTGTCAGAAAAAGTACATGGGGTTGGCAGACTGCAAGTGGAAATAGACTTCATTGAGATTAGAATTGAGACTACGTATATTTGTGAAATGAACTAGGAAGTGTTTGGGAGGTTCAGATCTTTACTCTATTAGTTTGACAATTCATGGTGTATTCAATTGTAAGAAAGAGTGGGGGTATGCTGTATGAAGTAATGAAATTTTTGGATAGGGCATACACATGGTAAGAATATACCCAGATCCCTGACATAACGTGGCTTCGACAATGCACCCCGCATACACACTACTCGGACTCCCTCCAGTCATTATCTGGCAGAGTAGAGGTTGCAAAATTATACACTAGCTGATCCGGAAGCCTCCTAAAGAGTTACCATAGTTTCGGTCCAGTGTACTAACTAGTAGCTGGTCTGCGAACACTGTTTTAGAGCTGTACCCTCAAAATGTAAGGAAGTTTGGATATCACCATGATGTCCATTATAACCTGAAAAGACAGTCATGATGAAAGACAGTCAAGACTGGAAAGGTTTGACTGGAACTTGGCTCTGGAGACTAAACATGGGTTCCACCACTTCAAGCCTCCAATAAGCAAAGTGGTGGTATTGCACTGGTTAACGAGAGTGTCATCTACCACCTAGTATTGCCTGGTAACACAGAGGAGTAGCATTCCTCCATGTGGTGTGGGTGTCACACCTCGACCCCTAATTACATTGGTTCACACCTGGGTGGTCACCCGCAGTGTGTTTACGCATGAGGATTATACCCAGGATTACTAATAGTCCCACCATCGTGAAGGTGCAAGCAGAGGATTTGGCTGTCACAGACCGACCACACTTCGCCGAAATTTGGTCCACTTGACTTGAGTGTCACCCAAATATCAGTTCCATCAGTGTTTTAGACTCCCCCAGGTAGCAAGTACAGCTTGTCTGGCATATCTCAGAGAATGTCTGCGACAACCTCAAGATCTATATATACAGTCGAACCTCTGTTTAGCGAACTCCATATAGCGAATTTTTCTACGCAGTGAACTTTTTCGATTTCCCCTTGATCGTTACATTGAAAATAGTTTCCGTATAACGAAGAAAATTTCCGTATAACAAACCGATTTAGAGAGACCTGGGTGTGCATTGTTTGCACCTCTTTTCTGGTCTTTGTCTCTGGCCTTTAAGAAATAGAGCTCATGCTGTAGAAAGCATGAATTAAGAGCTAAAATGATTAAGAATCACTTTAGTTTTAATAGTTAAAGGGTTTAATTCTTATGAGCATTTCAAAATTTAGTGTTGCCCGTAAAGCATTTACTGTACCAAGAAATCACACTGGGCAACTGCTATCTATGTGTCTACAGTCGTTGACAAAGTTTAAGGAATATTCCTGACGCGGACATTGGTTCTGGTCAACCTGTTTTCTATTGCAAGATAATTAGGAGAGAGTGATTTTCCTTTATCCCGGAAATTCATCTGTTGTTTCACAGAAATGAGTCATCTATACTTTCACTAAATTTCACCTGTCTCTATATGGTACGTACAAGTTTTCTGTAAATCAGTTTTGTTTTAGTTGCTGTGCAAGTAACCTTACGATGTCTAAGAGGAAATCCTTGAGTGTAGTGGAAGTGCATAATAGTGTAGATGGGATGTTAAAAAAAAAGTAATCGCTATAAAATTCGGTATCACTGCCAGTAGTGTGCCGACCATTCTGAAAAACTGTTTCAATTCTCAAACTGTGTGAGAAAACTGGACCCAGTCGGAAGCGTGCAAAATTATGGCTGCATGACGATGTAGAACCAGTTTTTAAGTGGGTGAAGTTGATTCAAGACCAAAACATGTGATATCAAGTCATTAATAAAAGAAAAGGCTATGGAGTATGCATCTTTTCTGGGGCATAAAACTTTCCAAGCCAGTTCTGGTTGGCTGGAAAAATTTTAAAAACGCCACAGCTTACTCGGAAAAGTTATTTCTGGTGAAAGTGTGGTTGTAATCGAAGAAGACGGTACCCATTGGAACGAAACAGTTTTGTAAAAAATTATGGAGGACTACCTCACTGTTAGGAGTCTATTTTTTAACTGTTTGTCGAACAGAACATTGATTTTTAAAGGTGAGAAATGTGCAAGTGGTAAAAATAGTAAGGAAAGAATTACAATCTTGGTTGGTGCAAATATGGCTGGTAATGAAAAACTGAAGCTTTTGGTAATAGGCAAAAGTAAATAACTCTGATGTTTCAAAGGAGTAAAGTCGTTAGAATTGGACTACAACAAAAAAGCTTGAATGACAAGTGAAATTAAAATTGCTTTGATTGTCGACAACTACCCTGCCCACCTTCACTCAGTAATTTCGAAACTTGTTTTCTTCCTTCCGAATACCTCATCTAAACTGCAGCCAATGGACCAAGGCATTATCAAGTATTTGAAAATGCACTACTGAAAGTGCATACTGAAAAAAATTATACTGAGAATAAAAACCAACCAACCTATAGATTCTGTTATAGATTTGCGGATGTGCATATCAGAGTTGGCAAAAGTGTGGAGTCAAGATATGATGGAAACAATGATTAACTGTTTTGCAAAAGCAGGTTTTGCTAAAATGCCAATTAACAGCGATGAGAGCATTGAACTGCTACAAGACATTGAGCAATGTTGGGACAAACTCCAAGCAAGAGGTTTGATCAGTGGAGAAATTATTCTTGAAGAAATTTTAGGAGTTGATAACGATGTCATAGTAGCTAAATATCTGAGTGACTCCAACATTTTGGAGAGCATTCAAAGAACTAGTGAAAATATCGATGATGAGTTGCATAAAATTCAGGACAATGAAGGCGAGCGAGCGATGAGGGCAATAATTAAACCTTCCAAACACAAAATGTTGGAAGCATTTGAAACTTTGCATCGAAGCCTTCAGTGTGAAGAAAATGTGTCAGAATATATATTTGAGTGCTTAAACAAATGCTTACATTTTTATGAACGATGTACAGTAAAATCCAGCGTAAGACAAAAAATAACCAAATATTTTACGACATAATTTTTAAAAGTTTACTAATATATTGTGCACATCATGTAAGTAGTCATTTCCTAATATGTGTGTACTATATTAATAAATTAATTGTTTTAAAATGTTAGAAAATTTATTCATTCCCACTTATTTCCCATATTTTACTGTATTTCTGAGTTGAATTACAGTATTTTTCATTGTTGAAAAGGTCATATTTCTTTATAAAGAAAAACAATTTTTGTATAACAAAATTTTTCAAGCAAATGATTGATTTTGTTATATAGAGGTCTGACTGTGCATGCATGTGCGCGCACACACACACACACACACACACACACACTCGCGCGTGCGTGCGTGCGCGCACACACAGGTGTTCAAAGAAAGTGCATTGCCATTAAAATTGTAATTGTCGTCCGAATAATGTAATTATATGGCAATATTTCTTACAGATTGCATCAGATAACATTGACATGCGTAGGTGGTGACGTAATATTGCATCGGCTTTACTTTCAGCTATATAAGCACACTCTGCAAGACTTGCAGTCATTCCTTGACTCTGTCAGGATGGTGAGTTACATGCAGTTGATGCCACGAAGAAAGAGTGCTATTGTTGCTTTATGTGAGGAAGGATGTTCTTCCGTCATATTGCTTATAGAGTGCCTTGTAATCAGTCGACAGTGAATAGATTTCTTTCCAAACAAGAGTACTGGTTCTGCTGATAGGAAAAAAGGAACCTGATGCAAACAAATCTCTATGCCAAAACGGGACCGCATTTTGAAGCGGTCCTGCTTAGAAATCGTAAAGCTTCTTCGTCTGAGCTGAAAAGAGAATGGGAAGAACATACACGAGTGGTAGCAAGTGCAATAACAGTCAGAAGACGACTCTTCAAAAATGGACTTGTAGCCCATTGTCCCAAGAATAAGCCCCACCTCACACAAAAAATGAAAAATGCCCGATTAATTTGGTGAAAGGAGCATGTCAAATGGACTCTCGAGCAGTGGAAGTCAAGTTTTTTTCTCAGATGAAAATAAATTCAACCTGCATGGCTGTGATGGAAGATAAACGATTCGCCGTAGACATGAAGAATACCATCCAGACTGTATGGTGTCTACAGTGAAATTCCCTACCAGCCAAGTGATATGGGGGTGCATTTCATATTGCAGAGTAGGTCACCTGCAGTTTATAAAAGGTTCCGTAAATGCCAATGGATACCTGGCTATACTGGAAAGCAAATTGCTGCCAACCATTAGAGCCCATTTCAACCTACCAAATAACTGCATCTTTCAGGACGACTGTGCTCCTTGTCATTGTGCGAAAAGTGTAAGTAGGCACTTCTGTAGTTACTTTAGCTTCATTTCTGCATTAGAGGTTCAACAGTAACGTGTTTACATTTGTTACAGGTGAAAAAATGGTTGGAAGAATGGTCCATTACAACTCTTAGCTGGCCAAGAAACAGCCCAGCAATGAATCCTATAGAGAACTGTTGGCATCGCGTGGAATCTGCAGTTGTCAAAAAGAAACCAAAGACCCTTCGTGAACTTCAAGTAGACATGATTCGTGTTTGGAACCATGAACTATCAGTTGATTATATTCAGAAACTGGTTTTGTCAAAGCCTTGACGGTGTGCTGCTGTCATCAGAGCCAGTTCAGCTAAATATTAGTTTGCACCTAGTGAATTTTTCGTTTTGTTTTCCTGAAGCAAATTGAGGGCTTCTGATAATATTTCAGCCATAATTGTTGTGCTAACAAAAACTGTTGTATACAGGTTGCAAATGCTCGTTTTGGAATATTTTGAGAGCACATATCAAATATTACTTAGCTTTGCCTTAACTATTAATATATTTTGTTTATATTTCTATTTGTGATGCTAGTCATTAATTTAACATACCATTGTGAAAAAAGGTTAGAAATTTGAAATTTCTAGGTTATGCACTTTTTTTGAACACCAGTGTATTTTTTTTCCAAATTTTCTTTTAATTTTTCTGTTTTTCTATCTTACTATATATTTATTTAATGTTTAATTTATTTTACATGTCAGTAGTGAGTTGATATCCTAATGGGCGCTTATATTGGCATCTATATCATGGTTTTTCATTATATATTGTAGCTTAATAGAGGCTTTGTCAGTGGTGTGGTGTTGCTAAGAACGTGCTACGATCTGTTCTATTATAATTTTTCACTGCGTAAGGACCACCATTATTCAAATCATTCACATTTTCGGTTTGATACAAGAAAGCAAGTGTATGAGCTTATGCAGCATCAGACAAAAAAAAATTTTCACGCATCCATTCCCTCTAAACGTTTGTCCAGTTCCTCCTCGAATTTATTAAAGCTATCAACTTCCACACCGACAGAGAAAGTTTGTTCCAGCAATAAACTACCTGCTGGCTGAAGGCAAATTTCCGCACATCTATTCTATAATTGTCTTTCCTCAGTTAGAATTTATGCCCCTCAGGTTCGTAATCTGAGCAAGAGTAAGAATCCTATCAGAACTGAGCCTGCTCAATGTATTCAAGGCCTTAACACCTCAATCAGATCACCTCACAGGTGCCTAAGTCTCCAGATGCTGCAATTTGCAGAACATAAACCTTTCTAGGTAAGAGGACCCCTTCGTTCCACTCACCAACTCATTACCCTTCTCTGTACTCGCTCAAGCAACTCTACATCCTTCCTAAAATGAGGCCTCCAGACCTGTATGCAGTACTCAAGGAGTGGCCTATTCATTGCCTTATAGAAAGGGATAATCACCTCCTTTCTACTAGCAAAATTCCATCTGTATATCATTGACAATACCCTATTGACCTACTCTGGCAGCCTGTCTGCATTGCTTAGAAAACTTCATATCCGACTGCACAATTATTCACAAGATTTTTTCATTTCCTACAACGCCAAGTGTAGTACGACACAGTTGGTATGTTTCTCTGGGATTACTTTTATCCATATGCAGTACTTTGCATTTGTTAATGTTAATATTCGAGCGCCGCTTCTCAGCCCATCTGCTCAACTTTTCTAGATCTTGTTGCAGTAGCATACTGCCATTATTGTCATTAACAAAACTGCCAACCTTTGTATCATCTGCATATTTGGACATTAAGCCTCTGTAGCCGAGTGGTCATGAGCAGGAGTGGAGTAGCACACGCTCCTTGAGTAGACAGGGGTTCAAGCCCTTGACTGCTAAATACGGTTGATCTGCCAACCCACACTGGAGCAGCTTGGCAGATTATGGTCCATTTCCCTCAACATGAATTGCCGAGGAGGCTTCCATCCTGTAGTGGGATGATAATGGCTGCAGTTTACCTTTTACCTTCATCAATATCATTAATAAATATATAAAACAACAGCGGGCCCATCACTGAATCCTGGGGAACTCCACTAATAAACATTAGTCCACGAAGAGCAGCATCCACTGATTACCACTCTCAGTCGTCTCCCACTCAACCATTCTTTTATCCATTGTAGGAACTTGCCCTTAACACCATACTGCTCCAATTTGAACGCAACCTTCCATGTGCAAAAGCTTTCCTGAAATTCATGTACATATATAATATCAAAATTATTTTTTTTGCATCCAGTTCCTTTGTAACCACATCATAGTGTAGCCAATCAAATTTTTCAGACAAGACTTTCCCTTAAAAAACCCATGCTGTGTTTGAATTACTGCAATCTTGTCTAGATGATCCTGCGATGCATCTTTAACCAGTGACTCCATTATTTTCCCTGGAACAGAAGTTAAACTAACAGATCTGTAATTACTCGTGTCACCTTTTGATCCTCCTTTGTGAAATGGGGGATACAGCAGCACATCTCTATTCCGTAGGAACTTCCTGAGTCCGAGGATGCTCTCATAATCATGGCTAAGGGTTTGCTTACTTCCGTTGCCGCCTCCTTTAATATAACTGGATAGATCCCATCCAACCCAGGTGCCTTTTCTTATGTTTAGCTTCAACAATTTCTCCTCCACTTTGCTCTCAGTTATTACAAAATCATTAAGCTCCCTGTTAGAGTATAATAAGCTTCTGTCCTTCACTTTTATAAAGAATTCCTCATGTGAACATAGAGGCAAAATACTCAGTCAGTTTGTCAGCTATCTGAGCAGGATCATCAACAGTCAAACCATCGAAATTAAGCGATCAATTTGATTCATCACCTTCCTTCCAGAGTTTATATAAGTAAAGTCCTTGCTGTTTTTCTTAGCATCTTTTGCCAAAGATTTCTCATAATCTGCCTTCACTTGCCTAATTTCCTTTGTGACTTGATTACAGACTAGTTAATATCTATCATTAGCTTCTGTGTCACCTGATAATTTATACGCATCCCAAGCATTTTTCTTGTCTGCCACAAGTCTCATTAGTTCTTCTGACATCCATTTAGGCCTGAACCTTGAGCAGTATTTCTTAATCAGTATGAAAAGCCTAGTAGCTTCCACAATTAATTCCTTGAATGCTTCCCATTTAGAATTTGTTGTTGGTAACATCATCAGTTGGTCAAACTATACAGAATTAAATTGTCTGAGACTACCGTAGTCTTAGATAGTCTGTAATGTTCGAAATGCAGTGATTCTTTGACCATTAGAGGCCTTGTAGTCTCTGTATAATTGCTTTAGTCTGGGTGCTGCTAATTTTTATTGGATTGGCATATTTTAAAATTCTGTTAATTGGTACTGTATATGTCAGCCTTTTCTAAATGATTTCGGAGCCTCCCTTCTACACTACTTTTTTCTTCATTCCCCCTTTTTTATTTTATTATGTATGGGTTTAATTTACTATTTTCTGTACTGCTTTGCCATGCTCCTGGCAATTGATTTATTTATATATATATATAGGGATCTGCAAACTTTTTTTAATTGTTGAAAGGGTTCGTAGAAGTCAGCGGTACATTGCCTTGTACAATGGTATACTCACTTCCTTAGTTCCTGTATATCATTAACAAAACCATATGAGCTGTCCTGGTAGCTTGTCTGCATTGCTCAGAGAACTTAATATCTGATTGCACCAAAGTCTTTTTCATCTTCCATTAACCTGAGCATAGTAGCACACAATGGTACATTAATTCGGGATTACTGCTACCCACGTGCAGTTCACATTGCATCTGTCAATGCTGAACTTTAAACTGCCATCAGTCAGCTCATTTGCCTAATATTTATCAATAATAAATATTATCATTAGCAGAGGCATATGATACAAGAAAGCAAGCTTTCAGGTGCAAAAGACACTTCAGCACGTTCACCGGGTCAACGCATATAAGCATTCAACGGTAACCCAAGTGATATGTAGTACTTGCAGGCAGTCATTCTTAAGCAATCAATATGTGACTGGTATGAAAGTAAAGGTACATTGAACTCTAGACTATTAGCATAAATGATTTTATTTTGTTTATAGCTTGGTACACATTTTTATTTGTTTGTGCTGAAGTCAGTTTATGTACATAGAATAAACTTCAATTAAATTTTGAGTTTCGTTCTGATTTACAGCACTCGGCCCAAAAGTAAGAGTTCACCTTCGGCTATAATGTCTAGACATTTACTTTTCAACCATTATTTTTAAATTTTCAGAATTTTTTTATTTCTCAACATTCTGAAAATTGCAACACAGTGAACAGGACACCTCAAATGTAGGTGGCAGCGAACGAGTTAAAATGGTTAAAAACTCTCAATCAAAACAATGTCTCATGAAGAAATTTAAAGTCAAAGCAATGCAATACAAAAAAAATTCCTTACCTAAAACAGGATGTGCATCAATGGTATGCAACTGGCATTCACTCGTAGGGAGTGTTTCAAAAAACTTTCCTATATTTTGTTTTCCTGTCAAGGGATTTCCATTCCAAACTACAGTAGCACCTTCCAAATATAAATTGGAAAGAAGCTGTAAAACAAATTGCAAAAATATTTATGCTAATTAGGAACTATTTAAAAAATTTTATTCATTTAGCAGAGTTTATAGTACTGTTCACAAAAAATAATTAAATCTGCAATAATTAAAATATTACTCAAATATTGTATAACAGAATCCTAAAATGCAGTCATATTCTGTAATATTTATTTATAGTACTTTCTTCAGTCACTGTTTCTGTAATACTTTTAGTAACCATACCAGTTACTTCATAAAGATTATGGTCAGTGCAAAAAAATTAAATGATCTATGTACAGTTTCTACCACAACTAATCTCTCTCTCTCTCTCTCTCTCTCTCTCTCTCTCTCTCTCTCTCTCTCTCTCTCTCTCTCTCTCTCAATCAATCACAGCATTTTTTAAAAAGGACCACTCCCCCTCCTTCACTGCAGTTATATGGTCTTCCATTAAAGAGAGGGTAATTTTAGTATCTTACAGGCAAAATAAAAACTAAAAAATATTCGACACATGCCACATTTAAGTAACAAATTATTCCCATTACACAATAATAACACTTAATATTTACATAATAACTATTTATTTAATTTTACAATTTTAACAGAATAACTTGGATTTGAGTTCAACTGTAAAACAAATTCATTCACCTTATTGCTTTGTTGTACTTAGAGTTAAGGCCTGACCGTTGTGTTCTTTTATTGCTACATAATCTTCTCCAATCAATTTTCTTCGTAGTTTGTTATTTATTGCTTTGAGTAATGGGGCAATGTAGGTTAAAATTTTAAGTGCACTTTATGCAATAAGTACCCATACCTGCCAACTTTCAGAAATCAAAACAGGAAGACTTTTTAAAGAGATAAAAAAATTCTTTACTACAGGGTACAAAGGTACAGCAAAGTACCATGCCTTTACAAAACCCTTCAATGGCAACAAGCCAGGGAGTTATCAAGCAGTATAGAAGTATTATATAGGGTAACATATTAGAGCTATAATAAAATAAAAATGAAAGGAAGAAAAATAATATGAATCAGATTAAAATAATTAAAATTCCTCTATATACAAGATCTCATATTTCAGGATTATGAGTTCCATTATGGTATATATACTGTATTTTGGAAAGATAAGGAAGATAGAAGGGGTAGTGGGGTTACGCTTCTTATCAAAAGCAGCCTAAGCATGAAAAGAGCTTTTGCTGAGCCAGAAGTTACTTCTGCTAGCATAGAATCTGTGTGGTGGAAGTAAAGGTATAATGGGAGTGGGAGAATCTATAGCCCAGAAGATTGTGAAGAGTATGACAAGTCTCTGGCGCCTCCGTAGCCAGGAGCAGCAGTGTGTAGCACATGCTTCTTGATTAGACCGGGGTTTGAGCCTGTGACCACTAAATATGGAGGATGCGGAAAGGTCAGGGAATGACCACCGCATATTCCCGGAGCAATATGGCCTTAGTTGCTAATGCTCCTAAAAACCAAATAACAAACAAACAGACCAGTCTCTACATGCAAGTGGAATGGGCAAGCCAATGTGAATGTCTTATTATGGGTGACTTCAATCTGCCACTAACTGACTGGAATAAGTGGGAGGGAAACTCACCATGGTGAACAAAATTTTTAAATAAATTAGATGATTATTATTTGTACCAGCATGTTAGAGAAAATACTAGAGGTAAGAATATTCTTGATTTTATCATTACTCATGAATCAGACAATATCACAGGCTTAAAGTACAGGAACCAATGGCAGTAGTGATCATGTTGTTGTTAGTCGGAAGATGAAGAACAATGTTGCAGTAGTTAAAGGCATGAGTTTTTATTTCAGAAAATGGGACTATGGTAGAAACACTACATGGCATCTATTAATTGGGTGAATTGCATAGGGAGGGCAAATACATTAGAATCATGGAATACCTATAAGGCATTAATTGCGGAAGCCATGACCGCATATATACCATTAAGAAAACAGCACAAGGAAGATGGTGGGGGTGTATAAATACAGAACTGGCCAGTTTAATAGAGCAGACAAAGCTAGCATGGGAAAGAATAGAACGATGTAAAGTATTAAAGCCTACAAGAGCTACAAGTTGATCTATAATAGTACCAGAGAAAAGGTTATGGCAACCAAGGCTAAGTATAAGGAAGCACTGGCTATGAGATCAAAGATGGGGATAGAAAGAAGTTTATTATGTACATGATCTATGTACAGTTTCTACCACAGGATGATGAGTTCCATTATGGTATGTATACTGTATTTTGGAAAGATAAGGAAGATAGAAGGGGTAGTGGGGTTACACTTCTTGTCAAAAGCAGCCTAAGCATAAAAATACAAAGAAGAAAACAAATCAGAGTGGACCTCTGTGCAGTGGGTTTGGGAAAGTCTCAGATAAACCTGCTGCTGCTGATGATGAACGGAATAGGTACTTTACATTGGTCTTTACCGAGGAGAGGCCGAGCGATATGAAATAGTGATTTTGAAATTATAGATGACTGTTTATAAGAAAAACTTGGGCCTAAAGGCAAGTAATGCAACCAGAGAGTGTACGGAACCATTTATTGAGGTTAATTATGAGGGCATCTTTGGACAAGAGAGAGATTCCTTTGGATTGGAGAAGTGCCAATGTATCACCAATATATAAAGGCAGTTAGCATAGGCATATGATGCAAGAAAGCAAGCTTATGCAGCATCAGCCAAAAAAAAAAACAAAAAACTTCCACTTCACCCCTCCGTTCATTCGAAATACCTGTCCAGCTGAGCCTTAAATTTATTTAGGCTATCAACTTCCGAAATAAATTTAAGGTTCTAAGAGTAAAGTTGGTAATTTAGCCTGACCTCAGTGGTAGGTAAAATCTTAGAGGCAATGATTAAGAGTGCAATCCAGGTACATTTAGATGGAAATAGTATTCTGAAGAACACACAACATGCATTTGATAAGGGAAAATCATGTTTAACTAGCCCAGTAAGCTATTTTGACATAGTTACTCATGAGCTATATGTAGGGAACAATTTCGACACACAGTGAAGCCTGTCTAAGACAACCACCTTGGGTTCCACATATATTTGGCCTTTTATAGAGGTTGCCACTTTGCAGAAATATATAAAAAATCAGATATATCATGACATAACAAAAATATTAATAGGATTATACAAATAAGTCTTATTTTAAAAGCATTTTGTTTGAAACTATAATTATGTTTTTATCTTAATTATAAAACTAAAAAACTTTACTTTAGTCTTAAAAATAAACATAAAATTAATTATTTACTTATAAATATTATTTAATATAAATATCTTAAATCTTAAAACTAAAGAGATAATATAAAATATATATTTTTATTTTTTTAAATATTTGGGTAACAGTTTTGTCTGGATGATTATTTTTGCAGAATTATTTCCTTTTATAAAATAGTTTCAAAATCATTTAATGATTGTAAAATTTCATTACCTAAATCACAAGATAAATTGATAAATTTTTAAGTCCTAAAATAGTATTTAAACTTTCTTCTATTGGAATTTTAATTTCTTCAACATCTGATCCATTTTATATTCATATTTTGACATAAATTGTCATTGTTATCAATGTTTCTAGCAGAATTATAAAGTTCTTCTTCCCAGTTTTCAGTGTCATTTTTAGATTTGAATTTGAAGAATGAATCTTCTTCAAATTCCATATTGATGTTTAAATTTATCTGCTGTCTAAGTTCTTTTTGTACTTTATAAAATCGTTTCTAACAACAACCTCCATGTTGGTATCACAGTTAATTCCACATTTACTGAAACACTTTTGTAATGTATTTTCACTAACACTATTCTAGGCCAATTTTAAGTATTCGACGTCTGCTAATGAAATTTTTTCACTAGCAGACATTGTTGAATGCACTGAATACACTTTGGAAGAAAAGTAACAGCGAGGGCGAAAGAGAAAACCAAGTTTTTTAGATGCAGAGGAAGCAATATTTGTAATGTGCTTGTGCCAAGAGAGATTAGAAGTCAGGGTAATCCCCAAAAGAGATATATCATTTTGCCTAGAAATCAGAGTGTCACCAAAGATAAGCATAGGAGCAGAAGAATCCTTTTTGAGAGATATAAGGATTGAAATCAACTAAGCTGTCTTTGCCCCATTGAGAATTACCTGGAGATCGGCATTTAAGCAATTGGTAGCGGATATTCAAGAGGGGCAAGGTTTCTCAAAATTGAAAGTGGAATGGCATGTGCTTTCGTTGGCAAAACTATGGATAGGATTTCCAGTCAATAGAAGAAGGTCATTAATATACAAGAGGAAAAGAGTGGGAGAAATGAACCTTGGGTGACACCAGCATTAGTGGAGAAGTTAGAAGATAGCCATCTACCATCACCCTCAGTGAGTGATCTGAGAGAAAACTGGATAACCAATTACAAAAAACAGTTGGCAAACCATAAGATGGAAGCTTCTTTAGAAGACCTTTATGCCAAACGTGATCAAAAGCCTTTGAGATGTCAAGAGCAACTGCTTGAGTTTCACCAAACTTTTCCATTGAATTTGTCCATAAATGGGTAACATAAGCCAGAATAGCACCAGTGGATCGACACTGATGGAATCCATACTGGTGATCGTTGATCAGATGGAAGGTTTCTAGGTAGTTTAAGAGTTGGCGGTTAATTGATTTCACCATTAATTTAGAAAGAGATGTAACTGCAATGGGACGATAATTGGATGGGAAGGATTTGTCATCCTTTTTAAGAACTGGCTGGATATGAGCAAATTTACAAGCAGAAGGAGAAACACCTTTGGAATAAGAAAGTGAAAAAACAGGCAGCAAAGAACAGGAAAGTTCAGGAGCACAGGTTTAGAGAACAAGTGAAGAAATACCATCATAACCCAGAGCTTTCTTAGCATCACGATTCGTAAAAATCCTTCTGACATCATTTTGACAGAAGACCACACGGGGCCTTTAATGAATGGGGAGTGTTGGGAATGGTGGGAGGTGTTTTACCAAGATCATTAATACATGAGTTGGAAGAAAAATGGGATGCTAGCAGGTCAGCTTTATCTTTGGCTGAAGTGACAACAGAACCATCTGGTTTTGACAGAGATGGGAGCAGGGATGGGCAAAAGTTGAGGCCAATAGCTTTAGAAAGAGACCAGAATGCTCACCTACCATTAGGGCAAAAAGCAAGTTTTCTACTCTTAGCATGTTCAAAATCTAGTTTGAACTGACTAATAACTGCTTTACAATTGGCGTGAGCTTTGGTGTAGGCAGAAAATGAAACTGAAGAGTTGGAAACAAGCCAATTACGATATGCAACGTTCTTCTCTTGAACAGCCTTAGCACATTTATTGGAAAACCAAAGTTTAGATAAAGGATGAGATTTTAAAGTGGAGCATGGAATAAAGGATTCTATTCCTACAAGAATAATTTCACTGACACGATCTGAGCAAACGTTGACATCAGAAGTTTTAAAACAGTAATCTGACCAACGAAAAGAAATCTCGCAGGTCATCCCATTTTGCATTCTTGTAATGCCAAACAATATGAGGTTGGGAATAGCCATGAGATAAAGGCTCCATTGGAGACGAGACAATCAGCAAGTTGTGATCTGAGGTAGCTAAAGGACCACTCACTTCAACCATGTACTTAGAAGGGTTGTTTGTGAGAAAAAGATCAAGCATGTTGTCTGTATGTTTAGAATTGTCTGGTATTCTTGTAGGTAAATGAACAATCTGTGCGAGGTCATTAGTAATTGCAAAAGCTTCGGCATCTTGATATTATAGTCGTTTTATAGTCTTTGTGACTATAAAACGGAAGCCGGTTGGAGTTGTGAACATTAAACTCACCAAGGAAAATTACCTCACTGTTACTAAAGTTGGACTGGATTGTTGTTTGTTGTTTGGTTTTTAGGAGCATTAGCAACTAAGGCCATATTGTTCCGGGAATATATGATGGTCATTCCTGACCTTTCCGCATCCTCCATATTTGGTGATGACAGGCTCGCACCCCGGTCTAATCAAAAAGTGTGTGCTACGCACTGCTGCTCCTTCCCACCAGGCTATGGTTAGACTGGAGAAAGTCAAGATGCAAAGAGAGGAAGTCAGAGAGTTCCAAGTGATTAGTGGAGTTGGGAGAACGGTAGAGAGAACAGATGAGTTTGACAGAATCAGGTAGAGAGATTTTAAGCCAGAGTAGATCGAAAGGAGGAGATTCCAAATTATCAAGTCTCAGGGAATATCGGAAAGGATATATGCACAAGTACCACCTTTGAGGCAAAAGGAATCATACAGCGAATAATTTGGGCAACTGAGATCAGCAGCTGCACTTCTCAGACCACCTGCCCAACTTTTCTAGATCCTGTTGCAGTAGCATTCTGTCATCAACAAACCTGCGAATCTTTGTATCATCTGCAAACTTCAACATTAAACCTGATATACCTTCATCAATATCACTGATAAATATACAAAACAAACAATGGGCCCAACACTGAATCCTGAGGAACTCCACTAATAACACTAGTCTATCTACAAAGAGCAGTGTCCCTTGATTACCACTCGTCTTTTCCCACTGGACCATACCTTTATCCCTAGCAGCAACTTGCCTTTATGCATACTATTCCAATTTGTAGAGCAGCCTTTTATGTGCAAAAGTATCAAAAGCTTTCCTAAAATCCAAGTATATATTAAAACTATTTTCTGCATCCAGTTCCTTTGTGACCACATAATAGTATCCAATCAAATTGGTCAGACAAGGCTTCTTGTTAACAAATGCACTCAGTGTCGGAATTATTACTGCAGTCTTGTCTAGATGATCCTGCAATCCTTCTTTGACCAGTGACTCCATTATTTTTCACACAATAGAAGTTAAACTAACAGGTTTTTAATTATTTGTGTCATCCTTTGTGAATTCGAGATACATTTGCACATCTCCAATCCGTGGGACCTTCCATGGAATAATGACTAAGGATTTGCTTACGTCCTTTGCTATCTCCTTTATTATAACTGGTTAGATCCCATTCAGCCCAAGTGTCTTTGTTATGTTTAACTTCAATAATTGCTCCTCTACTTTGCTCTCAATTATTATAAAATCATTTAGCTCCCTGTTAGTTTGATAAACTTCTTGTCTTCATTTCCCCATAGAATTCCTCATGTGTGAATGAAGATGCAAAATAATCATCCAGTTTGTCAGCTACCTGAGTAGGATCATCACCAGTCGAACCACTGATATCAAGTGGACCAATCTGATTCATCCCCTCCTAGAACAGGGGTGAGCAACCTCTGGTTCGCGGGAGCAACTCTGGCTCACGAATGTGCATAATCCAGCCTGTGGTTGTTTTCAATATATATATATATATATATATATATATATATACACACACACACACACATATATATACATACTATAAAATATTTAAGGGTAAAGGCCCATGCTACGAGGTAGAATGACTAACATGTAGGTTAGTGCAAAAGCATCATTTTAACGTAGCCATCTACCAAAGTAGTTAAATTAATTAAATTGGCATCGTTTTGGTTATATCTTCTTGATTATGTTTTCTCCACTGGTGAAGTGTTATTTATTTGAGGTAGTCAATACCATGGCAATCGTTGTGAAGGAATTCACAAAGTGAGATAAAACCAAAACGATGCCAATTTAATTTAAATACTTTGGTAGATGGCTATGTTAAAATGATGCTTTTGCACTAACCTACACACACACACACACACACACATATATATAATAAAGAGCCTGCCAAAGAATATATATATATACAGTGGATTCCGGTTATTTGGGCCACCGGTTAATCGGGGCAGCCATTTATTTGGGACAAATCTTAAAAAACAGAAACCAATCGAGAAAATAGCCAGGGTTTACTTTGCTTAATTGGGACAGCATGCCGTTTAATCAGGGCAGGAGACCGCAGCACTGGAGATTACCTTACGATTGTCTCCGACGGTACCATGTGGTTCGGTCAAAATTCTGGATGTCACAACCATAAAACAATAAAAACAATTAGCAGTCACCTGTTTATTGGGCTTTTCTGTTAGTGAAATCTATCATAAACGGACAGTAAACTCGATCTTACTGAATTTGCGATAATACTAACAGCTGGAATTCTGTGGGTTATTATGGTGAAATGTGTTTACACTTCCATGAAATCTTCAATCACATAAAAAAATTAATTTTCAGATGTTCTCTTCATTCCTATTTTTAAAGCTTTATAATTTGTTACTCCATTCTCGCTTGCACGTATTGTGTTACTTGCAACTTGTGTGTGCCGTGTTCTTTGTTATTGATTGCTTATCTTTTTACTGTTTTAAATTTTAACACCCCCCAACCACAAATGTCAGTGAACAGAAATGTCAACTAGTTCGTATGTACATATTACAGTACGTATTAATTATTCCGATTTTCACGTATTTTTTTTAATTGGCAAGGTAATAAAGGATAAATTTGTGCTTAATATATCTTTGATTTTATAGCCTGTGGATAATATTCCTCCTATTTTCGCTAATTAGAATCGCTGTTTAATAGAATTAAAATTCAATTCACAAACATGATCACAATGACCAGCGCTTACTGCACATCGTATAGTGAACAGTACTTTACTACGTTGAGTTCGTTGTAACGTGATTTGATTGTACAGTGAACCAATTGTAAAGGGGGGGGTAAATTGTATTTTTAACTATTTACGTGAAACTTCGGATAATTGGGGCAGCCGCTGTTTGTTTTGTTTTTTTGTTTTTAGGAGCATTAGCAACTAAGGCCATATTGCTCCGGAATATGCGGTGGTCATTCCCTGACCTTTCCGCATCCTCCGTATTTGGTGGTGACGGGTTCGAACCCCGGTCTAATCAAGAAGCGTGTGCTACGCACTGCTGCTCCTTCCCACCTGGCTACGGAGGCGCCAGGGGCAGCCGCTTAATCGGGCCAAAATGCACTAGTCTGATGTGTCCCAAATAACCGGAATGGACTGTATATCATTAAATAATGTTTATTGTAATTTTTATCATATTTGCTGTTGTTAAATTGTTTTTAACATTGTGATTGTGCGATGCCTAATGAATCATTTGAATTTATGCAATATAACACGACTTGAGTAAGCAGCAGTGTTGCCAAACGGTAAGCAAACGTAGACATTGATTTATAAGACATTGATTTACTGGCCCACTATTTCTCTGTATAGTTCATTGTACTCATCAGAGTCATTAGACCTATAACACATCCTACCCTCATTTTTGCTTTCCCAGTGCTTATTTCACACCAAACTGACTCAACATTACACTGTCCACCAATGTTAATTGGATACATTTCTGTACATTGTGTTTCTTAACTAATAGCATAACCCCTCCTCCCTTCCTACCCTATCTATCGTTTCTATACACATTGTACTCCCCAAATTCCAATTCTGCACCACGTCTCTGATATCCCAATAATATCCTCCTCTGATGTCTTGAACAGCACTTCAAATTCATCAAATTTATTTACTACACTTCTAACATTGGTATATATGCAAGTACACATGCACCTGGTTCTTACTTTTAGTTACCCTAACACAGCCTATGTATTTGCTTGTTTCATGATGACTCCCAGCAGTTCTTAAAATCACCAACTGCTTGCTTTCCAGGCAGCTGCTCATTCCAATAGAAGCAGTGCAAGGAAAGGATCACTGCCACCTCTGCCTGTAGCTACTGTTAATCTATAAATCTGTGAATTCAACCAATCTAGCAGTTTTCCCGACTAACCCAACATTGCCTCGATAGCATCAGTAAATATTCTTGCACCCTTTCTATTTAAGTGTATCCCATCCCTGTAGAAGCAATCTCTCCTGTTAACAAGCACAGACAATGCTGAGAAAAATTCTACCCCATGAGCCTTGCATAATCTCTCCAGGGACGAACTGATTAACAAAGCTCTCATCATATACTCCTTCCTATCATGTCTGGACAGAATTGCAGACACTTTCAAATTTAATCCTAACTCATGACTTTTTTTTTTTTTTTTTTCAACATTGACCTGTACTTGTTAAGCAAGTCCACAGATCTCCTACAATTAATGTTATTAGTGCCAATGTGTACAACATATCACCTTTTCTGCCAATCTCTGATATCCAGCAATTTTCATTACAAATGGAATAACTACTTACATAAGAAAAACTCAAACACACTACTCATCTTATCATTTTAAAATAATCACATAACAAAAGCAAATATACCAACACCAGTCAAAGAAACTGTCCCCTGTGCATTTTCATGAAAAATAAAGCACATGTTACATTAGTGATAGTATGAAAACAGTCAACCGAAGAGCAGCCAAATTGTGGTAATATAGAAAAAAAAATCCCTTTACAGGTAAACCACATAACATAATTCACTTCATTTGCATCCAAAACAAAATCAAAACGCTGAAACATGCTCTCGATGTGGCAAGTCAATTTGAAAACTGACATGTTGGTTTGTATTGTTTGCTTCTGATATTTGAAAAGTAGTGGACAACACATCAAAATTTATCACAGCTGATTAATTACAATCAGCATTTATCAAAAGTGCTCAATCAAATTTACAAAACAAAATTTAACGAGTGAAAAGTTGAAATTAACTATCCAATCATATGACGTTGGATGAAAATTTTCTTATATACTCACATGCCGTCTCTTATCAAATGTTTCATAGAAGCGTTTTGCAAATTCTTCTCCTGCTTGACAGGCTTGGTCAATTTTTGCTCTCTTATCCTTAGAGAAAAAAATAAAAATTTATATCATTATTAACAAAAGTTTTATATATACAGCAGCCAATTTATCAATACCAGAAAATTTTATATACACAGCAGCCAATTTATTAATACCATTGAAAGAGCAATGCCAGTTTGGATAAACTGGAACTATACATTAGAATACATGTCCATGCCTACTGATGTTATATTATTATAGAAAGCTAAGCTTTTGCTGCATCAGCAAAAATAAGTAAAATACAGTACACACATACACAGTATTTATTCATCTTAAACATACTCTCCCCACTAACCAAAGAGATAGACTTCCTCAAGTCCAATGTTTAATATAATAAATTTGTTAATTAATATTTCATTGTGAAAATTAGTCAGTTCCCAATCCCAGTACCTTATACACTACAAGAAAATCTTGTCCTGAGATGCCTAGTTTGCAAGTTCAATGACCAACCTCTCCATAATCTTACCTAAAATGACAGTCCTGTTCAAAAAATTCAAGATCATTCTTTAGATATAGCCTTCAGGCATGAACACAACATATGGAACTCCACGACTTGCATACACTGCATATTAACCTCCATGTCTGTCTGTATGACACCCAAATCTCTCCTCATTTATATCCTTCATTTCTACCTGACCCTTGCCCAAGTGTATGTTATTCTCAGGTATTTTTCAAATGCAGAATCTCACATTTAGCAGCATCAAAATATAACTACCAGTTCTCTGCCCATACATGAAGCCTGTCCAAATCATTCTGAAGCAGCAAGACTAAACCTTGAGATATGCCACTTGCTAATCATGCTGATATTCAACAACTCAAATTTCTAGACATTATGACATCTTTAATGGGAATAATTGTGACTTCTAACATTTCCCGGTATAAGCATATCACAAATATTGCTTCTTCTGAAATATAAAAAAAAAAGGCTTTTAATTATAATTTATAACCACTCTTATACCATATGAAATTAATAATATGGTTTATTCAGCTTATACCCCAAACCACTATACATTTAAAGTGATGCCTGAGGCATCTTACCAATACCCATCGTCAGACCATGCTGTTAGGGATGGAAAATAAAAAGGGTTACAATTTGGGAACATTTGTAATTAATTATATTCCAATAAATATTAATTGTGAATTGTAAGTCTAAAAGGATTTTAGGTTAAATTTCAATTTGGGTTACACTAGAAAATGGAGATTAAAAATAAGTAAATACATATGGATAAACATACGTACAAATAAAATTCTTACCTGCTGTCAGAATCCTCTTTGCCAATGCTTCCAAAACCTAATGTGGATACTGGTAAGAGGTGCCAACAGTTAATTTATGGGTGAGGGATTAAATCTATTGACCAACAGAAGTCAAGATTTACAATCCTGGAATGAGTAGTTCTTGTTGGAGTGGAAGT
Source organism: Mastigoproctus giganteus (assembly GCF_048544385.1). Taxonomy (NCBI): domain Eukaryota; kingdom Metazoa; phylum Arthropoda; class Arachnida; order Uropygi; family Thelyphonidae; genus Mastigoproctus; species Mastigoproctus giganteus. The sequence continues at coordinate 58,298,646 of NC_143585.1, read as the reverse complement.
TTTGGGGTGAACTTTACCCTCATACTCCGATCATCTGTGGTTGTTGCTCTGGTGGGGTTGGAGGGTGGGTTGTACGTGGGCTGCTCTTCCGGATATCTGGACTATTTTCTTTTGTTTTTTCCCATTAACTCTATTTTCTTGTTGAATAGATGGAAATATTTAGGGTTGAATTTGATTCCTTGTTTTCTGTTAACTGATGAGGCTCCAAACATTTTTATGAAGAAATCTTCATTCAATTTTCTTCTGTTGTACTGGTTGTCTATCGAGAGGATTCTAGTATTGTTGAAGTTATTTGTTATTTTTTTGTTGTTTTATTTATTTATTTTTTTTTAGGAGCATTAGCAACTAAGGCCATATTCCTCCGGGAATATGCGGTGGTCATTCCCTGACCTTTCCGCATCCTCCGTATTTGGTGGTGATGGGCTCGAACCCCGGTCTAATCAAGAAGCATGTGCTACTCTCTGCTGTTCCTTCCCACCTGACTATGGAGGCACCATCAACTGGATGCACTTCCTTAGATTTTGTGTTTCTTAACTAACAGCATACCACTTCTATTCTGTCTATCCTTTCTGTACACATTGTACTCCCCAAATTCCAATTCTGCATTCCTTATATCTGTGTGACACCACATCTCTGATATCCCAACAACATCCACCTTGATGTTTTGACCAGCACTTCAAATTCATCAATTTTATTTACTATACTCCTAGTTAGGGTAATTAAGAGTAACAGCACATGCACCTGTTCTTACTCTTAATTACCCTAACACAGCCAACCAGGTATTTACTTGTTTCATGATGATTCCCAGCAGTTCCTGAAATCCCCAGAAACTTGCTTAACAGGCTGCTGCTCATTCTAATAGAAGCAGTGCAAAGATCACTTTCACCTCTGCCTGTGGCTACTCAATCTATTAGTCTGCGAGTCCCCCCCAAAGCTAGCAGTTTTCCAACCCACCTAACATTGACTTGATAGCATCAGCAAATATTCTTCGACCCTTTCAATTTAACTATGTCCCATCCCTGTAGAAGCAATCTCTCCTGTTAACAAGCACAGACCATGCTGAGAAAAATTCTATCCCATGAGCCTTGCACAATCTCTCTCTCTCTCTCTCTCTCTCCAGGGTCGCATTGATTGACAAGGCTCCTATTGTGTCTGGGCAGGATTGTAGACACTTTCAAATTTAACCCTTTTAAGACTTTTTAAGTGCTTTTTTTTAGACTAATACATTGGAGAATTGCCCCCTTCGGTTCTTCAACAAGCCACAGCACTCCCGTTACTTTGTGCATGTTGCATTGCTGCTCTAGTCTGGGGCATGATTTCTGTTTAAATACAATTTAATGAAAAATAAAAATTAATAAGATTTATAAATTTAATTGATTAATTGACAGTACTATACTAAGCTAATAGATTCCCAGTACAATGCTTCGTATTACGCTACCTACATTATACCTTAACTATCAAGTTTGAGCTATACGTTAAGCTATTCTGTATCGATCTAATACACTACACAATGGCAGTTTCAAATGGTACAAAGTTCTTCTGATACTAAGTAATAACCTATAAAATCTCTATCTAAATTCAAAACAAACCAAGTGGCGCAAGCAGGACTATAAAGCTATTTCCAGAAAATAAATTAATGCTTAGGCTTGAGATTTGGGAGTAGGACTTGAAGGAGAAAAAGGCTTTTCCTACAAACTGTTCAATGATCTCTAATTTCTCTGAGACTGGCAATGGTCTTGGGTTTCCAAGGTAGATGTAGCTATCTATGACTTCTTGGAGACATATTTACTTCATTCAAAAATACTGTTGCAAACATACAGTCAATGTCAAAAGATACCAAGATGTCTTTTGTATTAATTTGCACATTTTTTTAATCTGGAGATTAAATATTGACTGTTCTTCAAGGTGTGGCTCCTCATCTATGTATTTATGGTCAAGCATTGATATTGGCTGCTTTTGTGTAGCTTATTTTCTATCTGATTGGTTCTATCTCCGTCAAAGTCGGATAGGCTTCAATTCCTTTAAACAAATTTGTCCAACTTTCATTCAATTTATTCAAACTAGCCACCTCCACAACGTTAAGTGGATGTTTATTCCAACAACTCATGTGCACAACGTGAATTTCCACACATCTATTCTGTAACTAAACTTTTTCGGTTTAAATTTATACTCCCTTTATGTGTTTCATCTGAAAACGGGTAAAAATGCCATAGGTGCAATACAATGCAACTTAAAATATTTACGGCTCTAGAAATAACCTTCACATTTAAATAAATATATAGTCATAAGCCCATTACGTGTACTATTAGGAAAACACTCACTTGTAGCGTCGACATATAAACTTACACTACAAGCAAAACTTCAAATATCAACACCAAGTAGCATCAATCAGCACACAGAGTAATAAGGTCTTAGTACTCTGTAAATCATCAGCAACATGACATTATTTCCCAGTACTCCTTGCGCTTCAGCTACTCTGTGCTTCGAGCTGTGACTGAACCTGTGATTGCTGAGGTAGTCACACTGCACAGTGTGATCTAAATTACTACTCTGTGACTCGCTGTTACGAAAACGGTCCAGGGCCGGCGGAACACGGTAAACCGACTAAGCAGGACATAAGGGATACAATGTCCGTGGACGCAGAAGTTCAAAATTTTGATTATTATAATATTTAATAAAAATATTATTAAATATTAATTTGTGGATTTATTGGGTGATTGTTTCTACAGCAGCATGTTCGGGAGGCAACTAAAGGGAGTAATACTCTTGATCTGATTATCAGTAGTGATTCTTCATGAATTAAGAATCTGCAGATAATGGAACCACTAGGTGGCAGTGATCACAGTGTGCTGAAGTGGGATTTACTCCAAGAGGTAACTACCATCCGGTGGGTAAAGGGAAGGGTTTTTGCTTTCGTAAAGGACTCTACGGTGGTCTGAGACAGTATTTAAATTCTATACGGTGGGACCAACTGATGATGTTACCAACAGTAAATTCAAAATGGGGACGCATTCAGCGAATTAATCTTGAGTGCTACTAGGCTTTTCACACCAACTAAGAAATATTGTTCACGATTTAGGCCTAAATGGATGTCAGATGAACTAATTAGAAATAGTAATCGCGCCATGTGATGCAAGAAAGCAATGGGCTTATGTAGCATCAGCAAAAAAAAAAAAAAATTCACAAAACCATTCCCTCTAAACGTTTGTCCAGTTCCTCCTTAAATTTATTTAATCTATCAACTTCCACAACGACAGATGGAAGTTTGTTCCAGCAATTAACCGCCCGCTGGTTAAAGGCAAATTTCCGCACATCTATTTTACAGCTGTCTTTCCTCAATATGAATTTATGCCCCCTTAGGTTCGTAATTTGAACAAGTGGAAGAATCCCATCAGAATTCACGGTGCTCAACCCATTCAAGGCCTTATACACCGCAATCAGAAAGAAAGGCTTAAGTTTTGCGAATTACAGTGTTTGGAGACTAGATACCTGCGAGGTAATCTGATCGAAGTGTATAAAGCTATGAATGGTTTGAGCATGCCCAATGCTGATGAGATTCTTCCTGTTGCTTAGAATAATTTCCCGAGAGGGCATAAATTCAAATTGAGGAAAGACAGTTGTAGGATAGATGTGCGAAAGTTTGCCAGCGAGTCGTTGATTGCTGGAACAAACTTCCCTCTGTCGTTGTAGAAGTTGATATTATTATTACAATATTATTATTGTTTTTCTAAAACTTTTGATTTAAATTTAGTAGTATAACATTATTTTGTGATTTTCTGATTAACTTGGTGTAATTATTCTTTACTCGGCCTTGTAATTACATAAAGGTATCGGTAAAGGTTTCCACGTGTTTCAACTCCGGTACCGTTCGTAATTTTCCCGCCATTGCGATACGATAGTTGTAAGCCGTACTAGATAGCGTTAGTTGAACTTCGTTAGCAGTTAAATTGTACGTTTAAATAAATACATATAACGACTTAGATTACAAACGTAATATAATTAATTATATTTAACATAATTAATAACATAACATAATTAATTAATAAATTAATAGAATCATGACTCAGACCAGAGCAGCAAAGCAAAAGGCTCAAGCTAATGGAAGCGCCGTGGCTCAGAGCAGAACTGAGGGGGGCAGTTGTCCTCTGACTCACAGCCTTATAAAATGCACTATTTGCTTGATGTTTGCAGAGCAATCGGGTACGAGACATGATACTGCCAAGGGGGATGTCTTTGTGTGTGCGCGATGCAAGGAGTGTATCGATATCAGGCAACAACTCGGCGTTCTTGTGGGCCTATATGAGAGCTTGAAGGGGACAGGGTGGATGCCCTCGAAGAAACTAAATTGAGGGGCCCATCAAGCTCTCAGCTGCCCACATCAACGCCAGAGCTTGCACTTGGGCATCGCGTGACACAGAGACAACCCCCAAGGTAGAATGCGCTGGTCCCGAAGGAACTAGTAGTTGTTGGTGACTCTATTGTCAGGGAAACGGGGAACATGCTTTGTAAAAAAGATAGGTGGAACAGGACCAGGATATGTCTGCCAGGGGCAAAGGTTGATGACGTTGTAGAGCGAATATCATCTTTTAAGGGCACAAAAGGTGATATAGTTGTACACGTTGGCACTAACGATATTAAGAGTAGGAGACCGGCAGAATTACTTAACAAGTACAGGTCACTGTTGAACAAAAGCCGAGAATTAGGGTTGAATTTGAAAGTGTCTGCAATTCTGCCCAGACACGATAGGAGGGAGTATATGATGAGAGCCTTGTCGATCAATTCGGCCCTGGAAAGATTGTGCAAGGCTCAAGGGGTAGAATTTTTTTCAGCCTGGACTGTACTTGTTAACAGGAGAGATTGCTTCTACAGGGATGGGATACACTTGAATAGAAAGGGTGCAAGAATATTTGCTGATGCTATCGAGGCAGTGTTAGGTGGGTCAGAAAACTGCTAGCTTGGGGGGAGACAAAGACCAATAGATTGACAGTAGCCACTGCCAGAGGTGAAAGAGATTCTTGCACTGCTTCTATTAGAATGAGCAGAAGCCTGAAAAACAAGATGCATGGTATTTCAGAGACTGCTGGGAGCCATTGCGGTACAAGTAAACACATGGGTTGTGTTAGGGTAGCTAAGAATAGCAACAGGTGCAGGTATACTTGTGTGTACACCAATGCTAGGAGTTTAGTAAATAAATTTGATGAATTTGAGGTATTGCTCAAAACATCAAAGGCAGATATTGTTGGGATATCAGAGACGTGGTGTCACACAGATATAAGGGATGCAGAAATGCAATTTGGGGAGTACAACGTCTACAGAAAGGATAGACAGGGGGGAGGGGTTATGCTATTAGTTAAGAAACACATAAAAACCAAGGAAGTGAAGCCAGTCGACATCGCTGGACAGTGCAGTGTTGAGTCAGTTTGGTGTGACATAAGCATTGGGAGATCAAAATTGAGAGTAGGAGTGTGCTATAGGCCTAATGACTCTGATGAGTATAATAAGGAACTGTACAGGGAAATAGAGTGGGCCAGTAAATTAGAGAGTCTTATAATGGGAGATTTTAATTTCCCAGATATTGACTGGAATTTGGGGGCTGGTTACTCACACATTTTTTTGTGGGGGCTTTTGTGGATTTATTGGATGATTGTTTTCTGCATCAGCATGTTCGGGAGGCAACTAGAGGGAGTAATACTCTTGATTTGATTATCAGCAGTGATGCTTCATGCATTAAGAATCTGCAGATAAATGAACCACTAGGTGGCAGTGATCACAGTGTGCTGAAGTGGGATTTACTGAAAGAGGTAACTACCATTAGGGGTAAAGGGAAGGGTTATTGCTTCCGTAAAGGCGACTACGATGGACTGACACAGTATTTAAATTCTATACAGTGGGACCAACTGATGATGTTACCAACAGCAAATTCAAAATGGGAAGCATTGAAAGAACTTATCTTGGAAGCTACTAGGCTTTACATACCAACTAAGAAATATTGTTCAAGGTTTAGGCCAAAATGGATGTCAGATGAGCTAATGAGGCATATGGCAGAGAAGAAAAATGCATGGGATACTTACAAATTAACACATGACACAGAAGCCTATGATAGATACAAGTTGATATGCAACCAAGTTACAAAGGAGGTTAGGCAGGCGAAGGCAGACTACGAGAAATCCTTGGCAAGGGATGCAAAGAAAAACAGCAAAGAATTCTTTACTTATGTAAACTCTAGAAGGAAGGGGATGAATCAGATTGGTCCACTTGATATTGATGGGTCAACTGTTGATGATCCTGCTCAGGTAGCTAACAAACTAAATGAATATTTTGCATCGACATTCACACATGAGGAGTTATTCAGCAAGGGGAATGCCAGAGGTGTATTCAACTCTAGCAGTAAGCTACAGAATCTTGAAATAACTGGGAGTAAAGTGGAGGAAAAACTGTTGAAGATAAACACAAGAAAGGCACCCGAGGTGGATGGGATCTATCCAGTTATATTAAAGGAGGCAGCAAAGGAAGTAAGCAAACCCTTAGCCATAATTATGAGAGCTTCCTTGGACTCAGGGGAGGTACCCATAGACTGGAAATGTGCAAATGTGACCCCAATTCACAAAGGAGGATCAAAGGCTGACACAAGTAATTATAGACCTGTGAGCTTAACTTCTGTTCCAGGAAAATTAATGGAGGCACTGGTTAAAGAAGCACTGCAGGATCATTTAGACAAGACTTCAGTTATAGCTCAGACACAGCATAGTTTTGTTAAGGGGACGTCTTGCCTGACCAACTTGATTGGATACTATGATGCAGTCACAAAAGAACTGGATGCAGGGAATAACTTTGATATTATATACTTGGATCTTAGAAAGGCTTTTGATACTGTTGCACATGGAAGACTGCTACACAAATTGGAGCAGTGTGACATTGGAGGCAAATTGCTGCTATGGATAAAGGGGTGGTTGAGGGGGAGAAGACAGAGAGTGGTAATCAATGGACACTGCTCATCGTGGACTAATGTTATTAGTGGAGTCCCTCAGGGCTCAGTGTTGGGTCCATTATTGTTTTCTGTATTTATAAATGATATTGATGATGGTATATCAAGCTTAATGTCCAAGTTTGCAGATGATACAAAGGTTGGCAGGGTTGTCAAGGACACTACTGACACTATGCTGCTGCAACAGGATCTGGAAAGGTTGAGCAGATGGGCTGAGAGGTGGCAAATGAAGTTTAACATTGACAAATGTAAAGTACTACACATGGGAAAAGCTACCCCAGAGCAACGTATCAACTCTGTGGTACTACACTGACAGTGGTAGAGAATGAAAGGGACTTGGGGGTGATTGTGCAGGCAGATATGAAATTCTCTGAGCAGTGCAGACGGGCTGCAAGAGTAGCTCGTGGAGTATTGTCAATGATATACAGGAATTTTTCCAGCAGGGATAAGGAGGTGATTATTCCATTGTATAAGGCAATGGTCAGGCCACACCTAGAGTACTGTATACAGGTCTGGAGGCCTCATTTCAAGAAGGATGTAGAGCTGCTGGAACGAGTACAGAGAAGGGCAACAAGATTAGTGAATGGAACAAAGGGGTGCTCTTACGAAGAAAGGCTTAAATTTTGCAAATTACAGTGTCTGGAGACTAGGCACCAGCGAGGTGATCTGATAGAGGTGTATAAAGCCTTGAATGGTTTAAGCATGCTCAATGCTGATGGGATTCTTCCTCTAGTTCAGAAAAATCACCTGAGAGGGCATAAATTCAAATTGAGGAAAGACAGATGTAGGATAGACGTGCGGAAATTTGCCTTTAGCCAGGGGGTGGTTGGTTGGTGGAACAGACTGCCATCCCTTGTGGTGGAGGTTGATAGCCTAAATAAGTTTAAGGCTCAGCTGGACAGGTATTTTGAACGAACAGAGGGGTGAAGTGGAAGTGGGTTTTTTTTTTTTTTTTTTGGCTGATGCTGCATAAGCTTGCTTTCTTGCATCAAATGCCTCTACTAATGCTAATGCTAATGCTAAAAGGCTTAAGTTTTGCGAATTACAGTGTTTGGAGACTAGATACCTGCGAGGTAATCTGATCGAAGTGTATAAAGCCATGAATGGTTTGAGCATGCCCAATGCTGATGAGATTCTTCCTGTTGCTTAGAATAATTTCCCGAGAGGGCATAAATTCAAATTGAGGAAAGACAGTTGTAGGATAGATGTGCGAAAGTTTGCCAGCGAGTCGTTGATTGCTGGAACAAACTTCCCTCTGTCGTTGTAGAAGTTGATAGCTTAAACAGATTCAAGGCAGAACTATACAAACATTTGGAGCGAGTGAATGTGTGACATGAGAAGGGTGTGTGGGTTTTTTTTTTGTTGTTGTTTTTTTTGGCTGATGCTATATAAGCTGCTTTCTTGCATCATGTGCCTTTACTAATGCTAACATGGGAAAGAATATCTCAAGGGCGCCAAATGCATTTCTATCTAGGGACACAAAAATCCCTAGGGTTGCATCTGCAGAAACCTATTGTGACCATCAATATTAGATAGAATTAAAAAACAAATCAAGTACAAATTTAAAACTAAAGTAACGACAAGTAAATACAGTCACTCCCCGACTTACGTAAATCGGAATTTCCCTAAATGCTTGTGCAGCACTCCAACTATGCGCGCTGAATTTGATTGAAGCAAAAAAGAAATGTTTGACGAACATGTAAATAGAATTATTTATTTAATTTTTTTCTCTCATGTGCAGGAAAAATTATAAAAGTGTACAAAATTACAAAAATTTCAAAATTATAAAATTATAAAAAGAGAGAGGAGAAAGGCATAACGTCTGCACGTTTTACCTTTCGAGCATCGTTGCCAGAATTAATTCTCCAGCTGATAAGCACGCCGCTGCTGAAGTTGAGGGCTGTGGAGATTTAGAAGGTGTTTTTTCCAACACATCACAAAATTTCTCTGCAACAGCAGAATCGGCACTGGCGAATTCACCGCATACTTTAATGTTTTAAAAACAAGCGCAATGCTTGAATCTATTAAACCACCCGTTGTTTGCCACGAACTTGGCTTGGGGTTCACGTACTTATCCATAATGTCTTCATAAATACTTCTTGCTTTTGCTTGAGTGGTTATTAGACTCAGAGGCACTTGTTTCTGAATCTGCTTTTCCATCCATATTATTAATAGCTTTTCCATCTTCGCTATAGGACCTGAACGCTGCTTTGTGATCACTGTTGATCTTAAATACGTTGATCCTTTAAGATGTTCTTTTATGTGCGCACTGTTCCTTAAAATAGTATTCACTGTAGAAGCAGCAAGACATAATTTTGTTTCGTACTTCTTTATCATCTTCATTTCTAAATCAATTTTGTTACGTTTCCTAGGCTAGCACTGTCAAGCACTTGCACTTTCTGTTGGTCCTTTTCACTTCACCATTGTAATAAGTAAATAGGAGTGAAGAGAAGATTCTGAGAATTTATTTATGTTTTTTTATAGGATTGAAGATTTCATTGAAGGGAACTAATTTCACCATAATACCATAACGTAAAATGTAAAAATGTCTTGATTTTTACTTTTCGTTTGCCTTTGAGGGCTGTTACTTCGTCAAGTCACCTCATACTTTTTGCCACTACTGTACTTGTACTGTGATATTCACTCCGTGTAGAAGGCTGTTTTTTTTTTTTTTTTTTTTTAGCGTACGCCCGTTGGCGCAGCGCTTGGGAAAACAGCAGTTGAAACACTATTCCATCTTTATGAGTCCGGCTGATACACAGCAAGGGATCGTTACTCGATCGGATCGGACGAACATCGTGGATATAATATTTATAAAACTATGAGAAAGTATATGACTTTTCGTCGGAGAAAAGAGAGTAATGACAATTAAGAAGCATACTTCAGTATGAAATCTGAACCTTATAACTGGAAATTCCTTGCGTAGGAACGAACGGACTTTAGATCTAGTGACTACCACTGGGCAGTCTGGAAATTCCATCCCATGCAGATGTGAAGTTCCTCTTTCTCGTCATAAATTCCATTTCTACTGTGTCAGGTCTCCAAAATAACAGTCCCTGGGATTTTAATTTCCCCACGAAATTAGCCTTTTGACCAAAAGCATTGGAAATTCTAAAAGGGGGAATATCTATGAGGATCGGAGACAAAGAGAGCACGGACGGTGGGGACGGACAGGACAAAAAGATCGGAGAAGAGAGGTCGAACGTACCGGAAACGAAGACACACAGGAGGACAGAAATAGAACGGTGAAAGGTACACAGAGAGACATGGAGAAACGCATAGAGAGACGAAGAGAGTCTTGTCCTGAGCGAAGCACTTCTTTTTCTTGAGACTATCTCGTCAAAAACGTCATGAAAATCTTTTGCTGTTGGCTCCTGTTCCTAGACATCTATCCCTGAATATTGCAAAGTTTATTCTGATAAGTCTCATCCTATATTTACAACACGATAGTTAATAGAATGAAAGTATCGGACGTTAATACATAACTCTTTATTTAATAGAGTCTACTGAGAAACAATCCTCCTCATAGGAACACTCACTAAGGTAGCGTCTATCTTACAATATTTAGAAACTAGAGTTTAAGATTAGCAAGATCCATTTGTATTAATGGAATACCATAAGTTATGACTGTTAAACCTGTATAGTACACTTACACATACACCCAGGTACTCGAACTGGAGGATGATTGTTGGCTTCAGAGAGTATGGGCAGCAGTGCCAACTGAAGATCACATTACGAACACAGGCGTGTTTATACACATGTATCATTAACCTTATATCGTTTTTTTATCCTTTTTGATAAGAGATAGAGCTCTTATATAATCATATAAAAGTATATAACTATATCATTTTACACCTGTTTGTATGCTAAAGTTAATAAACCATATTTTGTTTAATCATCCTTGCCTCTTAGCCATTCTCTTGCTACACGTTACCCACAGCACGAGTTTTATGGTAAAAGAGCCATAGTTCTGCAGCATTCTGAGGTCTAACTTATAGGAGGATTTCAGAGTGAATAAATACAACGCCGATTTTGATGTTGCGGATCTATTCTGCACGTTTCAGAATAGATCTTGAGAACACGAGATTGCTGTCCTAATATATAAACCTCTAGTCGATCATATAAAACACAGGCGTTTTCTGGAACATCAATATTAATGAATAAACTTGCCCGGAAACGTCACTACACATTGCATTTTGAATAATATTAAGAGTCGATTGTCTTAATCTCCATTTGAAGAATGATGTCCAGGTGAACCCCTGTGGAACAAAAAACCCAAACAATTCCAGTTATCTGTATCATCTCAAATGCAATAAGGTAGAGTTTATGATCCGTTTATAATAGATTACACTGACAGAAAAGCCCAATAAACGGAAAGCACAAATTGTTTTTATTGTTTTATGGTAGTGACCTCCAGAAATGTGTTCTAGAAAAATAGCAGAAAGCCGTTCAAAATTGATTCTTATAACGGAACATATGATAACGATGAGAGTGCAATTTCCATTATAAAAATTTACTTTTATAGAGATAAATAGCTTAGTTATATAGCGAAACTTTCAACTTCCGAGATCTTGGAACAATTACCAAAAATAAAAAAAATAAATAAATAAAATAAAATAAATAATAATAATAATAAAAACAGTGTTATTGGGTTCACATTACGATATTTTCACGATACCTCCATTTATTCGTACGGGATGCAAAATAAGTTTCCACGATTTTTAAGTTTGCAACGGCCGTAAAAAACTTACGTAAGGTCGAATTTCCGTAAGTCGAATATTACGTAAGCCGGGGAGTGCCTGTATTACCTATTCTAACCTTGATATTTCTTCAATTTCAATATTCTCTCTTATAGCAGCGATAAGTACTCGTTCTCCAACAGATAGACCAATCAATCAATATAAATTTATTGCCAAACTCTAAATACAAGTACAGGGATACACATATGCACACAAGCAACAGTAATGGAATGTATTTGATTTGGCGAACATAACAAACCAAGTATTCAGTATTCCCAGAGTAAACTCAAGGTACAGATCATACCAGTTAGAAAAGGAACGGCAGTCACAAGCAAGATGGCAGAAGGAAAAGCTTTGTTAAAGCCAACAATAAAAGAAACAGAAACAAAGAAAATAATGAGGATACACATTAACGAAAAAATCTCTTAAACAAATGTCTTCTCTCAGGTATTTTTCCCCGTCTCTGGAAGAATACACTACAACTACTAAGAAAACCCAATAAGCGAGCCCCCATCATACCCAAGAGCCTTCCGTCCCCCTTTCTCTCCTACCGAATATGGGTAAACTCTACAAACAACTACTTGCCCTAAGAACCTATGATCATTTTCAAGCTCAAGACATATTTTCACTTCACCAGTATGGATTCGTTAAGGGCAAGTCTTGTCAAGATGCACTTCTTGCGTTAAAAAATTACATCCAGAATTCCACATCAAAATATGAAATGGCCATCTTCATAGACTTTGAAGGTGCTTTTGACTCCCTCTGGTGGGAGATCGCCCTCACAAGTCTTCGGAACATCTCATGCTCCTCTCAGTTGTACCAAGCTATCTGAGCCTACTTCGATCACAGGTTTATATAAGTTACTTCAAAAACCTGAAGCATAACACGGTATGTCAATAGAGGATGTCCTCAGGGCTCTGTTCTGGGGCTGCTCTTCTGGAACATTACACTGAATACCTGGTTAACCAGACATTTTGATTTTGCTACTCCATTCGCATATGCCGATGACCTTGTCATTGTCTTCTCAGGCAACTCCAGGCAACGAATTCAAGAAAGGGCTTTTCTGGTCTTAAGGGATCCCATAGAATGGGCAACTGCCAACAAATTTAAAATATCTCCATCCAAAACACGGCTCATTATCTTTAAAGGTCAACTAAATATTCATCGTCCTTCTATCTTGAAAACAGCAAACAAGCAAATACCATATGTCAAACACCTAAAACATCTTGGTGTGATTATTGATGATAGACTCAATTTTACTTTCCACTTAAATCACCTAATAGATAAAAATCAAGAAATTTACTATGGCTGTTGTTCGAATTACAAGAACTGACTGGAGGTTTGGACGCAGAGTTCTTCTCTTATATCACAAGGCAGTACTCATACCTATTGCAACCTATGCTGCTCCGGTTTGGTATGACAGAATTAAGAATGTCAAACTAAAATAAAAAGTACTACTCTCCTTGCAAAGATCCGGTGATTCTTACAATGCTCCTTGCAAAGATCCGATGATTCTTACAATGCTCCTTGCAAAGATCCGTTGATTCTTACAATTGTCCTACAGGTGTTTCCGTTATAGTGTGCTTGCCGGACATCATTCTCCACATGATGATCAAGGCAATCAATTCTTACTATTATTCAACATTCAATGTGTACAATAAGGTCTCCGGGCAAGTTCAATCACTAATATCGATGTTCCTGAAAACGCCTGTGTTTTATATGATCGATTAGTGGTTTAATCTTAGGACAACAATCTCGTGTTCTCAAGATCTATTCTGGGACGTGGAGAATAGACTCGCAACATCAAGATGGCTTTGTGTTATTCACTCTGAGCTCCTTCCAGAAGTTAGACCTCGGAGTGCCGCAAAATTATAGCTCTTTCATTATAACTTGCTGTGGATAATGTGTAGCAAGAGAATGGCTAAGAGGCAATGATGAATAAACAAAACATGATTTATTAAACATATTGTACAGATTAGATAAAAGAAATAAATTGTTGTGTCTTTAATATAGAAAAACAAAACTCTATACCTTTATTACTAAATAACTGTAGGTTAGTATGTTTATCATACATGTATGCCAATTGGTCTATGTTCTTCGTGTAGCCTTTGGTCGACACTATTGCTTGTACTCTACAGAACCGACAGACATCTCGCTGTCCAAGTATTTGGGTACCAGTGTAAGGATGGTATGTAAGTTTGACCATCACAACTGATAATAATACATTTGGTAGTGGGTCTTGTCAATGGCTCACTCCTACACAATCTTACATTCTAGGGTCTAAGCGCGATAAAATAGACACATCATAGTGTGTACTTAGGAGGAGGGATGTCTGTTAATGACATCAGTAAGTAAAGGGTAGATCTTATTGTTTGACAGTTTCACTCAGTCACTATCAGAAAACTAGGGTGAACTTACCAGCACACTCCTGGGTACGTTCGGGTTTTGGTAATTCAGAGCAGGAACCACGACATCAAATTCTTGAGACGTCCTTTTTTCGTCAGTTGATCTCACCAGAAAACTCTCTCAGGGTTCGGCTCTCTTGGTTTCTTAGTCTCTCTCTAGATTTTCCTCCTTGTGTCCTTCTGTCCATCTCTGTTCTCCCTGTGTCCGCACACCCCTTTCTTTCTCCCCTCTCTCTCTCTCTATATATATATATATATATGTCTCCCCTTTTTGAGCTTCCAGAACTCGTATTGGTTCACAGGTTAGTTTTGCGGGGAGAAGAAAAACCCGGGGCCTGTCATCTTGGAGACCTGACACAGCCAAAATGGGATTTATGAGGAGCAGGGGGAACTTCATATCTGCATGCATCTCCAGACTGCCCAGCGGAGGTTACCAGACATAAATTTGGCTCACTCACTCCTACACAAGAAATCTCACAAGCACACCGTAGTTACCTGGTTCAGATTACACTAAAAAGTATGTTCCTTAACTGACGAAAGTCACATACTTTCTCACCGTTTTTATAAATATTAGTCCGCGACGTTCGTCCGATCCGATCGAGTCACGATCCCTTGCTGTGAACCAGCCGGACTCAAAACGGTGGAACAGCGTTTCAGATGCTGCTTTCCCTAGAGCGGCGTCAACGAGCGCATGCTAGAGCGAAAGAAAATAGCCTTTCACAGGAAGTGGATGTTATTCTACAAATATAGTGGCAAAAGTATAGGGTGACTTGGAGCGGTGATTGCTTCTTAAAGGCGAGCCAGGAATAAAAATGAAGACATTTTTACACAATGCTCCATGCCTGCTGGACACTCTCAACTCCCTGCAGGTCATAGCTGGAATATTACCTCTGGACTTGCACATTCTACATCGTGCCTTCTTCTACTTTAAAAAAGATTAAAGAATAATATTCATTACGCTGAATGAATATTATTCATTCAGTGTAATGAATAATATTGAGTGAATGAATGAATATTGTTGACAATTAAACACGTTGCAGATTATGACATCTAAATGGAAAACTATTGCTTCAGTTTGATCCAGATCGTTACGTCAAATCATCGCTCATCTATTGAGCAAAGCAGATCGACAACAAATATTAATAAAGAAGTAAATTGTATGTGGCAATTTTTAGAATAAATTTTTCTTGAATATTTGTGTAATCATTTTTTTTAATGTAATAAATATTGTGTAATGCTTTGTGATAGTTTTTATGTTATTTGTGATATGGGAAATATTTCGTGTTATTTTTTATTCGCAATAATAGAATTTTATCATGAAAAAAATGTATCCATTATATTTCCCTAGTTGTTAAAAAAAAGACGAATAAAAAAGTTGCGTATGTATGTACCGAGCACGCGCGGAAGATGGTTTATGTGAAACAACCTCCGCGTTTCTTTTAGGTACAGTATATCATTTGTTTATTGATTACGAAATAAAAGAGCTTTTGTATTGTAAATATTTTATTTAACATTCGCAAATTTTCATAATTTCTGGAAGAAAAGATACAATGGATTTATGACAACTAAAGTAAGAGATATATACTTGAGAGTTGCAAAATATCTAAATATCTGTAAAATAGCACTGATTGATGTACTGATCTTGTAGTTGAAGCGCCATACGCAACTGTAAAGGGCACCTAACAATGGAATGTAACGAAAATGCGAGACGAAAAAAAGAAATTGTTCACAAATATTTGTATTGTTACAGTCATATGATAAACACTTGTATTCTCGCAGTCTTATGACAAATACTTGTATTGTTGTAATCATACTTACTGCAGTAGCAACTTCAGAAAGTATGATTGTGACGTCATACTATTCAAAAATTCTAAAAAGAACTCCAGATATCATCGTAAGGGAAGGCATGAGGACCAGGCTTTGTTTTTTTTTTTTTTTTAGATAGACCTTAAACGCATGGTTAAGTGGATAACAAGCCCCATCTGTCCACCCCCCGAATCCGCTCCAGACTCGAAATATCATCATATACCGGCAGACACGAAAAATGCGTCACGCGCACTACCACGAGTGCAAGCGTGGGAAGCGCCTCTGGTGGAAACCGCGGATGACGTCGCTTCTGTGACCGATCAAATTACTCGGTAGAAAGTCGGAAAAACTGCGAGCCCATTGTTAAAATATTCACAGCTCACCACTGGAGGTACCCATGGGCTGGAGGTGTTCAAATATATCACCAATTCACAAAGGGGATTCAAAAGGTGAACAAGTAACTACAGACCTGTTAGTTTAACTTGTGTTGCTGGGAAAATAATGGAATCACTGGTTAAAGAAGCATTGCGGTATCATCTAGACGAGACTGCATTAATATTTAAGACACAGCATGGGTTTGTTAAAGGGAGGTTTTGTCTGACCAATTTTATTGGATACTATGATGTGGTTACAAAGGAACTGAATGCCAAAAATAATTTTGATATCATATTCTTGGATTTCAGGAAAGCTTTTGATACTGTTGCACATGGAAGACTGCCATACCTATCCAAGGAAATTGGAAAGGTATAGCATAAGTTGCTACAATGGATAAAGGAACTGTTGAGTGAGTGACGACAGAGAGTGGTAATCAATGGACACTGCTCTTCGTGAACAGATGTTATTCATTTAGACAAGACTTCAGTTATAGCTCAGACACAGCATGGTTTTGTTAAGGGGAAGTCTTGCCTGACCAACTTGATTGGATACTATGATGCAGTCACAAAAGAACTGGATGCAGGGAATAACTTTGATATTATATACTTGGATCTTAGAAAGGCTTTTGATACTGTTGCACATGGAAGACTGCTACACAAATTGGAGCAGTGTGACATTGGAGGCAAATTGCTGCTATGGATAAAGGGGTGGTTGAGGGGGAGAAGACAGAGAGTGGTAATCAATGGACACTGCTCATCGCGGACTAACGTTATTAGTGGAGTCCCTCAGGGCTCAGTGTTGGGTCCATTATTGTTTTCTGTATTTATAAATGATATTGATGATGGTATATCAAGCTTAATGTCCAAGTTTGCAGATGATACAAAGGTTGGCAGGGTTGTCAAGGACACTACTGACACTATGCTGCTGCAACAGGATCTGGAAAGGTTGAGCAGATGGGCTGAGAGGTGGCAAATGAAGTTTAACATTGACAAATGTAAAGTACTACACATGGGAAAAAGCAACCCCAGAGCAACGTATCAACTCTGTGGTACTACACTGACAGTGGTAGAGAATGAAAGGGACTTGGGGGTGATTGTGCAGGCAGATATGAAGTTCTCTGAGCAGTGCAGACGGGCTGCAAGAGTAGCTCATGGAGTATTGTCAATGATATACAGGAATTTTTCCAGCAGGGATAAGGAGGTGATTATTCCATTGTATAAGGCGATGGTCAGGCCACACCTAGAGTACTGTATACAGGTCTGGAGGCCTCATTTCAAGAAAGATGTAGAGCTGCTGGAACGAGTACAGAGAAGGGCAACAAGATTAGTGAATGGAACAAAGGGGTGCTCTTACGAAGAAAGGCTTAAGTTTTGCAGATTACAGTGTCTGGAGACTAGGCACCAGCGAGGTGATCTGATAGAGGTGTATAAAGCCTTGAATGGTTTAAGCATTCTCAATGCTGATGGGATTTTTCCTCTAGCTCAGAAAAATCACCTGAGAGGGCATAAATTCAAATTGAGGAAAGACAGATGTAGGATAGACGTGCGGAAATTTGCCTTTAGCCAGCGGGTGGTTGGTTGGTGGAACAGACTTCCATCTCTTGTGGTGGAGGTTGATAGCCTAAATAAGTTTAAGGCTCAGCTGGACAGGTATTTTGAACGAACAGAGGGGTGAAGTGGAAGTGGTTTTTTTTTTTTTTTTTTTTTGGCTGATGCTGCATAAGCTTGCTTTCTTGCATCAAATGCCTCTACTAATGCTAATGCTAATGCAAATTAGTGGAGTTCTCCAGGGTTCAGTGTTGGGCCAGTTGTTTTGTATATTTATCAATGATATTGATGAAGGTGTATCAGGTTTAATGTCCAAGTTTGCAGATGATTCAAAGGTTGACAGGGTTGTTAACGATAGTAAAGAAAGTATGCTACTGCAACTGGATGTTGATAAGTTGGGCTGAGAAGTGGCAACTGAAGTTTAACTTTGAAAAATGCAAAGTACTGCATATGGGTAGCAATAACCGAAGAGAACCGTACCAACTGTGTTGTACTACACTCAGGGAAGTGGAAAGTGAAAAAGACTTGAGGGTAATTGTGCAGTCAAATATGAAGTACGCTGAGCAATGAAGACGGGCTGCCAGGGCGGGTCATGGAGTCTTATCAATGATATATAGGAATTTTGCAAGCAGAACAGGAAGGTGATTATCCCGTTATACAAGGAAATGGTCACGCCACACCTAGAGTACTCTGAACAGGTCTGGAGGCCTAATTTTAGGAAGGATGTAGAGTTGCCAAAACGAGTAGAAAGAAGTGGAACAAGATTGGTGTTGAGAAAAAAAGAGATGTTCTTACCAAGAAAGGGGCTTAATTTCTGCAAATTGCAGTGCCTGGCAAGTAGGCACCTGCGAAGTGATTTGATTGAGGTGTATAAGGCCTTGAATGGGTTGACCAAGTTGAATGCTGATGGGATTCTCTTGCTCAAACTGAGAACCTGATGGGGCATAGTTTCAAATTGAGGAAAGATAGTTGTAGAACAGATGTGCGGAAATTTGTCTTTTGCCAGCGGGTAGTTGATTGGTGTAACAGCAGGCCATCTTTTGTTGTGGAAGTTGATAGCCTAAATAAATTTAAGGCTAAGCTGGACAGGCATTTGGAACGAATGTAGGGTGAAATGGGAGGGGTTTTTTTTGGCTAATGCTGCATAAGCTTGCTTTCTTGCATCGTATGCCTCTACTAATGCTAATGGATTAAGAACTACACGGACATTCCACAATTTAGGGGTGTCCTTCTTCTACGGTTACCCCTATTAGGGAATTAGGAGCGATTCGTTTTACTTTATTCTTAAAATTAATCTGTTCCTTCGCAGAAATGAGTCATCTATAGTAAATTTCACTTGTCTGTTTCGTGTAGGTACAAGTGGGCCATAGTTTATATTAGGTGTAACAGACGTTATAAAAAAGAAATCGCTTTAAAAATTTGAGATTGCAGAGGGATGCGAAGCCCCTTACATATTCTTGTTCATTCCTCAGGGGTTCACATCTTATGAGTATGGACTTGGCACACCCAGGTTCGTGAGCTGGATATCATCAATCTTGTCTTTCTTGGTGATTTCTTTCTAGTTCTCTCTCTCTCTCTCTCTCTCTCTCTCTCTCTCTCTCTCTCTCTCTCTCTCTCTCTCTCACTCTCTCTTTTTCTCTCTCGCTCTCTCTCAGGGTAATGCAGGAATTTTTTTTTTGGCTGGTGCAGCATTAGCCTCAGACTTCCTTGTACCCTATGGGGAATTAGTCCCAGCGGATCACATCTGGTGAGTTATCATTATTCTTCTCTTTCTTGGTGATTCCCTTCTATTTCTCTCTTTCAGGATAACGCAGGAATTTTTTTTTTTTTGTCTGGTGCAGCATTAGCCTTAGGCTTCTTTGAACCATATGGCTAATCAACCCTAGGGGTTCACATCTGGTGAATATGGGTTTGGCAAACCCAGTGTCTGGAGCTAGATGAGCCCCAGGCTTCATTACACCATTTGCTAATAATAATAATAATAATAATAATAATAAGTACGGCCCTGCATACATGCTCAATTATCTTTAAAGTCAATGAGGTAGGGTAAGTTGCTACAATGGATAAAAGGACGGTTGAGTGGGAGAAGACAGAGGGCAGTAATTAATGGGTGCTGCTCTTCGTGGACTAATGTTATTAATGGAGTCCCAGAGGATTCGGTGTTGGATCCTCTGTTGTTCTGTATATTTATCAATTATATTGATGAAGTTATATCAGGCTTACTGTCGAAGTTTGCAGTTGATACAATGGTTGGCATCGTTGTTAATATCAGTAAAGGCAGCGTTCTACTGCAACAGAATCTAGATAATTTGGGCATATGGGCCAAGAAATGGCAACTGAAGTTTAACCTTGACAAATGAAAGTACTGCATGTGGGTAGAAGTGTATTCAACTCTGGCAGTAAGCTAGAGAATCTTGTAATAACTGAGAGTAAAGTGGAGGAGAAATTGTTGATGATAAACACAAGAAAGGCACCTGAGGTGGATGGGATCTATCCAGTTATATTAAAGGAGGCAGCAAAGGAAGTAAACAAATCCTTAGCCATAATTACGAGAGCTTCCTTGGACTCAGGGGAGGTACCCACAGACTGGAGAAGTGCAAATGTGACCCCAATTCACAAAGGAGGATCAAAGGCCGACACAATTAATTATAGACCTGTGAGTTTAACTTCTGTTCCAGGAAAATTAATGGACGCACTGGTTAAAGAAGCAATGCAGGATCATCTAGACAAGACTTCAGTTATAACTCGGACACAGTATGGTTTTGTTAAGGGGGAGTCTTGCCAGACCAATTTGATTGTATACTATGATGCAGTCAGAAAAGAACTGGATGCAGGGAATAATTTTGATATTATATACTTGGATCTTAGAAAGGCTTTTGATACTGTTGCACATGGAAGACTGCTGCACAAATTGGAGCAGTGTGGCATTGGAGGCAAATTGCTGCAATGGATAAAGGGGCAGTTGAGGGGGAGAAGACAGAGAGTGGTAATCAATGGACACTGCTCATCGTGGACTAATGTTATTAGTGGAGTCCCTCAGAGTTCAGTATTGGGTCCATTATTGTTTTCTATATTTATAAATGATATTGATGATGGTATATCAAGCTTAATGTCCAAGTTTGCAGACGATACAAAGGTTGGCAGGGTTGTCGAGGACACTACTGACACTATGCTGCTGCAACAGGATCTGGAAAGGTTGAGCAGATGGGCTGAGACGTGGCAAATGCAGTTTAACATTGACAAATTTAAAGTACTACATATGGGAAACAGTAACCCCAGAGCAATGTATCAACTCTGTGGTACTACACTGACAGTAGTAGAGAATGAAAAGGATCTGGGGGTTATTGTGTAGGCAGATATGAAGTTCTCTGTGTAGTGAAGACGGGCTGCAAGTGTAGGTCATGGTGTCTTATCAATGATATACAGGAATGTTTCTAGCAGGGATAAGGAGGTGATTATTTCCTTGTATAAGGCAATGGTCAGGCCACACCTTGAGTACTGTATACAGGTCTGGAGGCCTCATTTCAAAAAGGATGTAGAGCTGCTTTAACGAGTACAGAGAAGGGCAACAAGATTACTGAATGGAACAAAGGGTTGCTCTAACGAAGAAAGGCTTAAATTTTGCAAATTACAGTGTCTGGACACTAAGCACCGGCGAGGTGATCTGATAGAGGTGTATAAAGTCTTGAATGGTTTGAGCATTCTCAATGCCGATGGGATTCTTCCTTTTGCTCAGAATAATCACCTGAGAGGGCATAAATTCAAATTGAGGAAAGACAGATGTAGGATAGACGTGCGGAAATTTGCCTTTAGCGAGCGGGTAGTTGGTTGGTGGAACAAGCTTCCATCCGTTGTCTTGGAAGTTAATAGCTTAAATAAATTGAATGCTCAGCTTGACATGTATTTCAAACGAACGGAGGGATGAAGTGGAAGTGGTTTTTTTTTTTTTTTTTTTTTTTTTTTTGGCTGATGCTGCATAAGCTTGCTTTCTTGCATCATATGCCTGTACTAATGCTAATGCTAAAATGCTAAAGTCATCCCAGAGAAAAGTACCAACTGTGTGATGCAACACTTAAGGTGGTAGAAAATGAAAAAGACCTGGGAGTAATTGTGCAGTCAGATATGAAGTTTTCTGAGCTATGCAGCCAGCTGCCAGGGCAGGTCATGGGTTTTTTCAATGATTTATAGGAATTTTGTTAGCAGGGGAAAAGGAGGTGATTGTGATTGTCCCTCTGTATAAGGCAATGGTCAGGCCATGCGTTGAGTACTTCGTACAGGTCTGGAGGCCTCATTTTAGGAAGGATATAGATTTGCTTGAGCGTGTACAGATAAGGGCAACAGGATTGTTCAGGGGAATGAAGGGATACTCTTACCAAGAGAGGCTTATGTTCTGCAAATGGCAGTGGCTGGGGACTAGGCACCTGCACGGTGACCTTATTGAGTTGTATAAGGCCTTGAATGGATTAAGCACGCTGAATTCTGATGGGATCTTTCCACTTGTTCAGATTACGAACCTAAGGGGGCATAAATTCAAATTAAGAAAAGACAGATGTAGAATAGATGTGCGGAAATTTGCCTTTAGCCAGCGGGTGGTTAATTGCTGGAACAAATTTCCATCTGTCGTTGTGGAAGTTGATAGGTTAAATTAATTTAAGGAGGAACTGGACAGGCATTTGGAGGGAATGGTGTGATTTTTTATGGCTGATGCTGCATAAGCTCATATACTTGCTTTCTTGCATCACATGCCACTACTACAACAACTACTACTACACTACTAATGTGCAATAAATATAATTGTGAATTGTTGTTTCGCTCTGGCAATCTAATCACTACATCGACTATTGTAGATGGCGGTTTGTCCTTTTTTTTCCTCTTATTTCTTAGAATGGCTTTTGTTTACTATTGGACGAATTTGATATATAGAAATAAATTAGGTATGTAAATTAATATTTCATTTATCTGACATTTTCAAGGTTACTTGAATAATGTTAATCTTAAGTGAACTCCTTTAGCAGTGTATTTCATCAAGTGCTTAACTGTATCATTTGCTATTGCAATATTTAGCAAATAAGCACGTGTACAAAGTGATACAGTAAAATTTGTTATGTGATGTATTCCGTAAGTGGTTCTTGCCGCAAGCTTCATGGTCTTTATTGGCAATCATAGCTAATTTTCTCAAATTTTCATTGTCTTGCTTAATCATACTACCAATCCAGAAAGGTTTCAGGTTGAATGTTTTTCTAGAAGTAACGTGTTTACTCATATGCGAATAACTGCGATTTCTTCGGTTTGGTGGCATGACTATCCACCGGTATGGGCGCTTCATTCTGCCCTACCCAACCTCAAGTTAGAGAATGATTCACAGAATTTACGTATATATTATGAAAACTGCCCAGTAATGTCAACGGAATTGAAGACAAAGTCTAGTGTATATCATGGGTTTCGGCTGTGCTTCAACTACTATGACCAAAAGTATTTAGCATTAGTTAAAACATTGAAGTGAAGTAATTTTGTTTTGGAAATTAAATAAAAAAACCAGCAATTATCATTTAAGATATCTTAAAGTATAACCACATTCAGATATCGTAAAGTATAATCACATTCAAATGTGGTTATTCATTTGGATTAACCCCGGGGCTCACATCTGGTGAGTATGGGCTTGGCACACCCAGGGTCCTGAGCTAGATAACATCATTCTTCTCTTTCTTGGTGATTCCCTTCTACGTTTGACTCTCTCTCTCTCTCTCTCTCTCTCTCTCCCAGGGTTACTCGGGAACTTTTTTTTTTTTCCTGGTGCAGCATAAGCCTCAGGCTTCCTTGCCACATATGGATATTAATAATAATAATGACCACATTCAAATGCCTCATTAGAAAGAATTTTCAGCTTAACGAAAACTGTTTGGCGGAAAGAGAGAAACCATCTTTTATTAGAAAATTTAGAAGCTGAACTTATGATGAAAGAAAATTATAACATGCCCTGTTCAGAATTTAAAAACTTTTTTTGAAATCTTCGGAAGGAGAAGACATTTTGAAACTAACAAAATCTTAAGAAAAATATGTAAAAGTAGTCTTCCTCACTATTTTTAAAATAACTGTTATAAATAATGTAGTTTATATAAGACAAATACATATTAACAACAGTCATATAACAAATAAATTCTATGATTGATTGATTGATAAAAAAATGTATTTTAATTGTAATTTTATATTTTTATTTTCTTTTTTGAATAAAAAAAAAAAATGCTATACTACACATTTCGTTTCAAATTGTCCCACTTACCAATTTTTCAAAATATGGTCACCCTGATCCTATACATGCATCTTGGCTCAGTATACCCAGTAATAAATCTTGTGTGTGGTCTGCCTGTGAAGCAGGTATATTATGAATAAGTATTGGTTGTGGATCACAAGTTACAGATTTTCTGTGTGGAATGGTGATGTCATATCACTGTGAAAAAAACACTGTAGAGCAGAAATCAAGAGGCCAAAAGAACATCTGTCAGTGCATTAATCATCTGTAGGGGACCACATAATCTAGGTTCATCAGTAGGGATGTCGAGTATCACAGTCGCTAATTTCAAACAGCATTTGGAATGGTATTCTTTCAGCTGGTTGACTGTTACGCCAGTAGCAGAAG
Organism: Mastigoproctus giganteus; assembly: GCF_048544385.1. NCBI lineage: Eukaryota > Metazoa > Arthropoda > Arachnida > Uropygi > Thelyphonidae > Mastigoproctus > Mastigoproctus giganteus. The sequence continues at coordinate 58,274,152 of NC_143585.1, read as the reverse complement.
GTGTAGAGTGACAACTCTTGCTACTCATTGTTTCATCACATAAATGTGTGGTGAGTGAAGATTGCCCAGAGAGCAGTTTTCCTGTCAGAGTGTTGTCTTAATAGAAAGTTTGTTAGAGGCTGCCTGACAGTATGAGACTGTTTCAACTGGTGTGTATTTGGTCCATTGGTAGTAGAACTTGAAACTATGTAGTTCATGACTTCTTGGATTTTTGGACACGTGAGGAATCCCAGTACTTTTGCCATAATAGTATGCGTTGTCTGTATTTATTGGTCTTGTTATCCATTGGGTTTCATTGTTTACTTTGTATTTGCATTGACAGAGGCTTTAATGTTGTCTGTTTTGATGGATTTCTTTTCTGAAAGTTTTAGTGTGCATATAGATCCTCAGTAAAAAATGGATTTATTTTTCTGATAGTGTAAAGATGTTTATTGAAATTATAAAGAATGAAAAAGAACTTTTTTGAAATTGTTAGTATTAGTAGTGGTAAATGATGCAAGAAAGCAAGTATGTGGCTTCCACACCTCTATGTATTAAACAAGATTACAAGTACCTCTTTTAATTTATTTTTTCTAAGGTCACTATTAGGCAGAAAATCCGATTGATATTTACCATGGAGTGCATTGAAGTGCCTTTCTAAATTTCCTTTTTTAGGTTTAGCCACGGAAGTGTTGCAGATCAAACAACATTTTTCTTTTATCATTACAAAAAAGTATTCTAGTTCCCACTCTTGATGAAAATGATACGTTTTAATCTTTTTTGTTGTATTCATTTTAAATCAAATCAAATTACCGTATAAGTACTGTACAATTATTAATCTAAAGTAAGCTAAATAAGAATTCGACGCATACATTATGCTCTCCACAAACGTAACTGCGAGGATTTTCACTAGATAAGCCTGGCGGCCGCAGGCGACAGGAGCAGTCACGTGATTAAATGGATTTTAATAAGTGTATGCAGTGGGTGTATAATAATAATATTTAGATTTTAACTAATCTATTTATTATTACTATTAGCCATATGATGCAAAGAAGCCTGAGGCTTCAGCTGCACCAGCCAAAAAAGAAAAAAATTTCTGAATTACCCTGAGAGAGAGAGAGAGAGAGAGAAGTAGAAGGGAATCACGAAGAAAGAGAAGAATGATGATATCCAACTCAGGACCCTGGGCGTGCCAAGCCCATACTCACCAGATGTGAGCCCCTAGGGATCTTTTTTATATATATTTAAAATTCTTTGTGATCAACTGAAATTAAAGCTGTGACCACCCCTGCTGTATATCATTGATAGACCTCCATGAACTGTCCCAGCAGTTGTCTGCACTGTTTGGTGGACTTCATGACAGACTGTACAATTACACCTATGTCCTTTCATTCTCCACTAGCTGTGTTGGTATATTATTTTGTTTTTATTGCTGATTTGTATTTATTGGTGGTAAGTCTCAATTCTATTTTTCTTCTCTGTTCTCCTTTTCCTTGGCTGGATTACTGTTTTAAACCTAATGTCATTGTCATATCATGTCAGTGAAATTATTATTGTAGGGATGAAATGTTTTATTCCACTCTCTAAATTTAGGTTTGCCAATAAATGTGCTGGGGCTCTGTGCAAGATAAGAATGTTGCTTATTGTATTTGGCTTGCATCCAGATCTCCAGGTTCATTTCCTGCCTACACCAAAACTCACAATGAATGTAAAGCAGTTATTAATCAGTCCAAACTAGATTTTGAACAGGCAAACACTAGTTGAACATTTTGGGATCTTGCCAAAATGCTATTGGCCTCAACTGGGCAAATTATATTGGTTATATAATTTGCCCATTTATATAACCACTTCTGTTTAAACCTGATGGTTCTATTGCCACCTCAACTAAATATAAAGCCGACTTATTAGCATCCTACCCAAATCTTGTATTGGCGATCTTGATAAACCACTCCTACCGTTATCAGTACACTCCACCAAATGCCTCCTGCAGTTTTCCGTGAAAAAGATGTTAGAAGAATTTTGAACATTCTTGATGACAAGAAAGCTCTAGGTCCTGATGGTATTTCTCCACTTGTTCTCCTGTTTCTGTGTTGCCTTTTTACCCTTCTTATTCCATGTGTATTTTTCCATCTGTGTGGAATAAGAAGTGCAATAAACCAGTTCATATACAGGCCTAAAAAAGGCTAATAAATCCCATCCATCCAACCATTATCCCATTGAACTTACCTGTACTCATTCCAAAGTAATTGAGACCTCCAACTCATAAACTGTCATGAAATCTTTTCGTCTGATTGATTACAAATATGAATTCCTCAGTGTTGATCCACCTGTGATGTACTGGTTAATCTTCCACAAAATTCAGCTGAAAAGTTTGGTGAAATTCAAGCAGTTGCCCTTGATATTTCAGAAGCTTTTGATTATGTTTGGCATGAAGATCTTCTAAATAAGCTTCTAATTTCAATTTTCTCTCTAAGTATTAAGTTCACTAAGTGATGGTAGATGGCTTTTTTTTCTAACTTCTCCACTGATGCTTTTTTCATAAGGTTCAGTTCTTTCTTCCACTCTTCCTCTTTTAAATTAATGGCCTTCTTCCATTGATTGGAACTCCTATCCAGAGTTTTGCTGATGATAGCATATTTCATTCTGCCTTCCAGTTCGAGAAACCTTGCCCAGGACAAACAGCTTTAACTTCTCAAATATCCACTACCAATTCCATAAATTCTGATTCAAGGTAATTCTACAGTGAGCCAAAGATAACTTAGTTAATTTCAATCCTTCTAAAACTCCTTCCTGTCTTATATTTTGCATAAATGATTCTACTGCTCCTGGCACTCAGATTTCTCGACAAAATCGCATATCTCTATTAGGGATTACCCTGACTTCTAACCTTTCTAGACTTCCCCTATATCTAAAAATTGCTTCCTCTGTATCAAAAAATTCCTTCTTCTTCATCTAAAAAACTGGGTTTTCTTGTTTGCTCTTGGTGTTACTTTCTAAACAGCTACTCACTCTGTACAAATCTCAAATCTGTCCTACCATGAAATATTGTTCCCACATCTGGGGACCTTTTCCATAGATACTTCCTTGGATACTGTTTGCCTGAATTTGTTTCTATAATTCTTCCAAACAAGTCCAAACACATGCTGCAACAGTCACATCTATGTACTGTCCAACTTCACTCTCACAGAATCAACTTTCTTTTCCTCATTTATCTATCCCTATAATTTCTGTTTTCTGGAACATCCTCCTTCATATGTATTTTCTGAAAATTATAATTTACAGAAATTCAAGTTTAATGTCAACAAGTATATTCTTCTGTCTTCTCAACCTTCAACCCTTGCATGGTACTAAGTACTATAGGTTCTGCATTGTTTGTGTTTTGGATTTTCATAAAAAAAAAACAAAAAAACTGACACTTCTTAGCCAACATTCCATTCATTGACCACTCTGCTAACATTTCTATCATCTGCAAACTTAAAAAAATACACTCCATATGCCTTCATCAATAACATGAATAAATATTTTAAACATTAAGGGGCACAGCACTGAATTGCTGATGGACACTATTAATAACAATAGTCCAAGAAGAGCAGTGTCCATTTATAAACACTGTCTTCTGCCACTTAACCAATATTCATATCAATAACTTGCCTCCAATGATACACACTACTCAAATTTGTACAGCAGTCTGTGTGGAACAGTATCAAAAGCTTTGCTGAAATTTAAATACATGATGTCAAAATTATTATTTGTATCCTAACCCCATAACAAATCCATACAGTGATTTCCATATAATTAAATTCCTCTTAAGATGATCCTGTAATACTTCCTTAACCAGTGATTATTTTGCCCAGAATGGAAGTCATACTTATATAATTGTTACATTGTTCCTTGATCTCCCCTTTGTGAATAGGAGAGACATTATTATTATTATTTTCATTTGTATTGTAAACAAATTCAAATGATAAATAAATTTGTGTTGTATTGTATTGTGTTGTGTTATATTATTATTATTATTTGTAGTAGTAGTAGTAGAGGTCCACAATCTCTTATCTAAAATTCTGAAAACCAAAAGTTTTTCATGGAGTGTCACTCGTGTGCACTGCATGACTGAAGCAGGTGAGAGGTGTCAGTTGCATAGACAATATACATACATTCAATTATAGATAGGGCACAGTAATAAAATAACGTGGACGATATTATATACATAGTTTCATTTTATGTTATATATGTCGCCACATTATGATAATTATTTGGTGAAATTTTCAAATATTTGTTAAATATCGATTTTGGAGAATTGTACATTTATGACTCTTCTAAAATTTAAAAATTTCAGTGTTAAAAATATTTTTATTAATTATAAAACTTTTATGTTTTTAAATGTTAGAAAATAATAAAGATTATTTTTAATATAAAACAGTAGGTTTTAAATTCTTGACGTACATAATTAAGAAATAAACGTGTTAACAGTATCTTATCAATGACATTAGACAAGTTGATATAAGCATAGCATGGTCAGTTGTCTCAGAACTGCTACTAGTTACACATGCGTTTGCTGCGCTCTGATTTTGATTTTTTGTGGTTTTTAGCTTAATTTCAATGTGAAAATGTCAAAGAGCTGCAATACTCCTATAGACAACAGTAAGAAGAGAAAAAGGAAGTGTTCCTCATTATCTATAAAGCAGAAAGTGGAGTTATTGCAGAAGTTTGATCATGGTCTGTCTCTGTGACACTTATGAAGAATGTGATGTGGACTACCACAGTATATGACTTAAAGAAACAGAAAGACAAATTGTTGAAGTTTTACACTGACAGTGATGATCATAAACTAATGAAAAATACTCAAGCCTTGTGTATGGCAAAAAATAAAGATCTTGATCATGTGTTGAGAGTGGATTTGACAATGAAGAAGTAGAAATATGCCACTAATTGGTTTGTTGATCATGAAACAAGCTAGAATATATGAAGAACTGAACATTGAAAGTGGTGTGAATTTTGCCAAATTTACCAAAATAATATCTGTATTTGCTACGTTCTTAGAAAAGCATTAACAGTGGCCAATGAGAGAACACCAACAGGTGTTAAGGATGCCAAGGACAGGTTGACTGTTCTTGTGTGTGCCAGTGCGGCAGACACACAAGTTAAAGTTGGCAGTGATTGGAAAAACCATGGACATGTGTGGACATGTGTTTTTGTAATTGGCGGCTCCTAGAACGTTAGTTCAACTCCGCCTCGTATCTCTGTGAAGAACAGTATCACTACAAATGGGCCAGATATGTGTGTGACGAAGGTTTGTGTGTATTATGTTTGTTCTGTTGTTCTGTTCTGGCCGCTTGGCTACCCAGAAGCATCAGTCACCTGGACAGATGATTCTGGGTACTCGTCCACACCACGGGAAGGTGGGCCAGTCTCAGCTAATCACGCACTGTCTCAATACGAGACTCTGATCCACCTGATGTTGCCAAAAGGTGGGCCAGATTCCTCTAGGGGCCCACTCCAGAGGAGAGAAAAAAAAAAAAAAAAAAAAAAAGAAACATATTTATTTAGATTTTCCCGTGGTGCAAAAGAAAGGAAAAAAAAAAAAAAAAAAAAATGATATCACTGTAAAACGCAAAACAAAAAAAAAAAAAAAAAGTGACAGCAACCCTGAAGAACGCAAAAAAAAAAAAAAAAAACCAACCATGTGACTGATTGTAGAACGCGAAGAGAAAAAAATAATAAATAAATAAAATAAATTAATTAAATAATTAATAAAATAAAATAAAATAAATAAAAAAAAACATGACTGATTGTAGAACGCGAAGAAAAAAAAAAAAAAATATATATATATATATATAATAATGATAATAATAATAATAAAAAAAAACAAAAAAACAGCCATGTGACTGATTGTAGAACGCGAGAAAAAAAAAAATATATATACATATATATCTATTAAAAAAAAAAAAAAAAGAGGGGGGGGAAGAGAAAGAGAGAGAGATGTTTTCCTTCCTGAGCACAGGCCGCAGAAACAAGCTCCACAGCCCATGCAGCAGGATGGGGGGGGGGAAAATACATGGTCGGTTTCAGTTCACTGCTGGGTCATCGATGTTTGCCACTGGTGGTCTGTCAATCCTTCTTCTGCGCCTAAAGACTTCAGCTGAGTAGGCTTGCAGTGCAGGGAGGTTGTTAGGGTTCTGTAGGAAGAGCTTTAGATGCTCGCCAGAGATCTGTGTACAGCTGACAAGGTTGTGTCTCAGCATACGCAATGCACTCGAATAGTACATGCCACCAGTTCTCTTTGGCTCCACAATGGCAGAGATCTGTTGGGTGGAGACCCAGATGGTGTAATTTTTCATTCATGGATCCGTGTCCGGTAATTAGGTATGACGTTTCTAGTGAAGGGGTGAACCAAGACTGTACAGATTTAGTAGCAGTGTAGGTTACATCAGGTAGGAATCTTTTTGTGACAATACCCAGTGTTGAATTATGCCATCGAGTTTGCCAAATGTTGAAGAGCTCGTTGTAGCAACGCGTCATCTCAGCCTTGGGGTCAGCATCCAGATTAACCTTAATGTCGAGGATCCTTGTTGGGATATTTTTCGTAATTCAGAAGCACAACCCTCGGAAGATGACATATAGATCGAGCGGAAGTGCTCCCGCAATGACCTGAATGGCAGGAGTGGAGACCGTTCTACACACTCGGCAGATTGCCATTAACATTGATCTCTGGATGGTTCCGAGCTTGTCTCGCATCTTTACAAGAGTTACCCAATGGAACCAGGCTCCAGCTGCATAGGTCACAATTGGTAAAAATACTGCGTTGTAATACAACCGCAGGGACCTTTTGGAGAGTCCCCAATCATTCTTAGAGATGCGTATGATGGTTCCTGAGAATCTCTTAACTTTGTTTCTTAAATTAACAAGATGTGGAAGAAAGCTGAGTTTGTGGTCAATAATCACTCCAAGTACTTTGGTTTCGGTGACGATTGGCAGTTGAGCATTACATATCTTTACCTGCGGTGGGCGCCTGAGATCCAGTCTATTCTTGAATAGCATCATTTTAGTTTTTGTTGGGTTGATATGCAACTTATTAAATGCGGCCCACATTGAGAGATCGTCGAGGACTTGGTTTGCATTTTCTTCAATGGCCTTCCGCGAATGCCCTGACACCACAACTGTGAGATCATCGGCAAAGGCCACAATTTTTGTATTCCTGAAGGCACGGGAGAGCCAGTCTTGGAGGACTATGTTCCAAATGAGGGGTCCCAGGACTGACCCTTGGGGACAACCTTGATTTACTGATCTGGTGACTTGTTGGAATTTTGACTTGAGAATAACTGCTCGGTCGGAAAAATAATTCTGGAAGAGGCTGTATAATTGTTGGGGGAAGCGGCAGTTCGAAGGTGTGCCAAGGCACTATCCCACCAGACGGTGTCAAAGGCTCCCTCGAAGTCTATGAAGATGGCCAATTCGAATTTTTCTTCAGAACTTTCAATATGTAACACCAAATCGAACAGAGCTTCTTCACACGACCTTCCACGGGTGAAGCCATACTGGCATGGTGAGACCAAATCATGCATTTGTAGCATGGAGACAACCCTGAGAGCCATGAGTCGCTCAAGGACCTTACCAAGGTTATCCAGCAGGGCAATAGGCCGGAAGCTGCGGGAAGCTGAGGTTTCTTGATGAGGCGAATGAGGGCAAACTTCCATTCTTTTGGGAAGCATCCTTCTTCCAAGCATTTATTGAAGAGAAGGAGTAGATGGTGCGGCCGCAGTGTATGAAAGCGGATGATGAAGATGTATTCTATTAGGTCAAGGCCTGGACACTTTTTGGCATTAATGTTTTTAAGGACTGCTCCCAGTTCTTCAATTGTGAATGGGTTGGCTTGCTCTTTTGCTATATAATTGCTGTTGGCAGCTCTAATTGCTAAATGTTCTGGATGATCCTCAGAGATGTCATCAGGTGGAAACAGTTTGTCTAGAATAAGGTTGGCAGAATCTTTCCAACACTTAGTTTCCTTAGTGTCTACTGAAACAGTGTTGAATATTTCTGGGGAGAAGGTTTTCTCTCTCAAAATCTTATATGCCAGGCCCCATGGATTTGTACGGTTGGTTTCTTTTATGAAATTTGCCCACGTTTCTCTCTTTCTGGCTGCAATTGCCTTGGTATACTCATTCTTTTTGGCGATATAATCCCTATGAAGGCGTTCGACATCAGGAGCTGGCCAATCACGGTGCCGCTGGTAGTTCCTGCGCGCAGAGTGGACTGCCTTACGAAGGATGGTAAGTTCCCGGGTCCACCATGGGCAGATTGCTGGGCGGAACACCTTCTTCCTTGAGGACTTGTATGAGGCTCTCAGTATGGAGTGCTGGATAAAGGTGGTCAAGTCCTGTGCATTTAGCGAGTCCATCTGTGATGGGTCTGGGTTTGGAAAGTCCAGTTCTATGGAGCTGTCATATGCTTCCCAATTGACGTTTCTCGAAGAGAATCTAATGAAGTCAGTTGGCCTTGCTCTGTTGTTGTTTCTCGGTGGAACCAAGTCAAGATGGAACAGTATGGCTCTATGGTCGCTAACAGTCAGATCCGGAGTTACCTCCCAGCAACTAACTGACTGACGTAGGTCTTTTGTAGAGAGGGTTAAGTCAATATTAGATTCACCGGTGGAGCTAGAGTAAGTAGTGAACTGGCTAGGCTGGTTATGGATAATAAGATTTTGGCTGAGGATGAAGTCCTCAAGAAGCTGGCCACGGCCATTGGCAACTGCACTGTGCCAGAAGGGAGATTTTGCGTTCAAGTCAGATGCAACCAGGAGTTGTTTGGAGCCAATAAAATTCAGGGCAAATTCCAAAAAGTTTAGTGCTTCATTGATGTTACTTGAGGGAGGGCTGTAGAGTGACATCAGGTAGAATGATTGATCTGTACGTGTAATCTGGATACAGGTGGAGAACTGATTGCAGAGGCCCTGGACAACCAGGACATCGAGATCCCTATTTATGACTGCTATACATGTTTTTGGGTCCACTGGGACAGGTTGAATGACTCGCGTGTGTATGGAAAAGCCAGTAATTTTAGAGGTTGGATGGGGTTGTATTCTTGCAGCATACGGCTCTTGAATCAGAACAACATCAATTGAATGCTGCTCAGTGGCCTGGCGTATTTCATCCGCAACTGTGCGGGACCTTTGCCCATTTATTTGCATCATTCGCAAATATTTAGTTTGAGATACAGAGGCTCCTCTTAGGCTTCCAGAAAGAGTGGGCAGGACTGGAGCGGGGACACAACTGGTATTTCTTGTTGGTTTAGGCATCAGCGGTCCTTAGTCTTACGAGTTCCAGAGCCCTTTGGTATTCTGGGCATAAAATATCCCAGAGGGAATGGTTATGTGCTCGCCTGTTCCTTTTACAGTTCACACAAGAGGGCTCTTCGTCAATGTAGGGACATACTGCTTGGACATGCCCACTCCTGGCACAATGCCTGCAGGATGGAGATTTGTGGGAGCAGCGTTGGGAGGTATGCCCATATCCCAGACATAGGAAACACCTTGTGACAATTGTAAACGGGCGAAATCGGTGTGCACTGCAACCAAGGAATAATCTATCAGTAGAGAGGACAGTTCTATAAATCCGTGGAGAGAAGCTGATTACTTTGTGTTCTGTAGAGTTGGATTTTGATTTTGTTGCAAACCTAAAAGTGGTCTCAGCCTTAACTTCCTCCCAGGAGAATCCCTGGTCCTGTAGGTTTCTGTGGAACAGATCTTCAAGTAATTCGTCGTTCGAACTGTGCTTTGGAACATCGTACACTATGATTGACGGATTTGACTTTTTAGGAGGAGCTATGACCACTCCTGCATTTGTGAGAGTACCACATGTGGCAATACTTGTTAGATCTTCTTTTGTTGCGGTCTCCAGTAGGACTCCTTTGTTCCTAATGGGTCTCAGGTATTTCACTTTTAGATTCTTATAATCAACCCTTATAGTGCTTTGCACCAGATCTTTGACGTCATGGCTAGTCTTGAGCTCTGAGGTATCACTTGCTCTCAACAGTAGTAGATGCTGTGGCTTCTTCTCTGGGTGGTGCACATGGAGAGTTTGTATAATGCCATGGGCAAGGGGCTCTTGTCCCGACTTCACTGCATCAGCATAGGAAGTGACATCCGCAGCAGGCCCAGGGGAGCACGGAGTCTCAATATAGTCAGGGTCAGCATTAGTACAATTTTGGGGCCTGCCAATAGCATCAATGACCTTTTCCAGGACATCAGTTTTGGATCGAAGTTCTTCATTCACAGCTTTGAGCCTCTCATTGTCAATGAGGAGCTCAGTTGTAATTGACTCAAGGGTGGACCACAACTCCTGCACACGGTTACCTGCACTTCTGGTGAAGCGACTGGAGTCATGGTAGGAATGCGATCAACTGCCTACGAAGTCGAGAGATTGTTTGCTGAAGGGTAGCTGGCTCTGGAGTGGGTTCACCTTCTGGGACACTAGATGGAGGAGGTATCCCCAGTCTACGAGAGGGTTTTAACCCAGCTGTGATAGCGTTGGCAAGGGCTGTCGGTGTGATAGTTTGGGAGACGCTTTTAATCTCTGTATGGGTGGAGGCCATTGCCCCAGAAGGAGGAGCAGCATCGGTGGGTTCAGCAACAGGGCTTTGGTCAGGGGCCAATGCCAGTGGTTGTCCCTCATCTTGGGTCACAAATTCCGAGCAGAGGAGAGCAGCCCATGTCTCCATGGTCTCCTTAGTTTTCTTGTTGGCCTTCTTCTTTTTCTTTTCTTTTTTCATTGAGAGATATCCACTTTTGAGCTGAGTCTTTGGCGGGGTACTAGTTGGAGGGGGATTCTCTGGAACTGTTTCAGGCTCCTCCTCACTAGCAGAACTGGAACTTTCCCTCTCGCTCATGTCAGGTGAAGGGAGTGCAGGATGAAAAGCAAAGCACAAGTGTAGCGATGAAGTGTAGCATTGACAAAAACCAGCAGCTTGTTGGGCTGGAGGTTGGACTGTCTGAGGAGATAATTTTTAATTTGCACTTGAGGAGCAAGTTCGCAGCAAGTTGTTAGGGGGCACTGCGAATAGCGCACTGTTACAATCTGAAGGTTTTGATCAAGTTTCCAAAGCACTAATTAACTATACTGATTGTGGAGACAATTGAATTAATTCCACTCATTATATTGTATAACACATTATGAAATAAGTGGATTATAAATTTAAGAAAATAAGCAGCAGCATAATTAAAATATAGGTTCGTGGCAGTTTTCAAATGCAGGAATTCCAGCAACCAATCACAGGAGAAAGCACTGTTCACGTGACTTGTTCCCGGAAGAAGCAATGGCCGACTATTTGCTAATTAATTTATCGCTAAATGTGGCAACAATAGTAAGAACCCCATAGTCTTCTTGGTAGTGAGTATAAATTATATAGAAATATTCCCCAGTGTTCCAAAAGTACAGTTAATCAAACTAACAAGCAGCAGGAACAGTATTAACTGACACTATAGAAATCATTACAAGACATACCATAGGCAGAACTACAGTGGGAGCGGCCATTACATACAAACAACAACGAGGTAGCATGTCTCTACAATGCCAAATTAGAAAAATGTTAATATCTTCTCACTCACTTAAAATTTAGCCACAAAAATACATGCACCAACTCACCAACTAATATGGAGTCGACGACACTACTTTAAAATTGCTAATTCCAAAAGTAATCCAGAATTTGAACAAACTTTTGAAGAGCTTCACAAACACAACATAACTATATAATTCGCCGCTAGAAAAAACAGACATCCAAGGTTTGAAAGGTAAATTACCTGTGTGTTATTATGTCAACAAGAAAGCATGGGTAACCAGAGAAGTGTTAGGCACATTATGGCCTTTGCTGCTCTTGCGGTGTAAAGCCTACAGACAAACAAACCAGAGAAATATTTTCTGACTGGTTCAGTAACCACTTTGTACCAGCAGTATGAGCTTATTGCAGGCAAGCTGGACTGTAAGAAAATTGTAAACTTTTATTGTTCCTGGATAGTTGCTCTGTACATTCCCCTACTGAACTTGTTGTGAAAAGTAATGATTTTGACATTTATTTTCCCACTAATGTAACATCTTTAATACAGCCTTGTACCAAGGAATTTTGGCTCCATGAAGAGCCAGTTTAAAGACATTTGTTTTGAACTCTATACTTAATGCAGATGCATAGGAATCCAAGGCTTCTCAAAAGAGTTCAGTTTGAGGATGCCATTTACGTAGTTGCTAATGTTTGGAACAATATTGATAAAGCAACATTAACAAATGCTTGGCACAGACTGGTCTGCAACAATGTTTGATGAAAATGAACCTGCAGATGAAAACTGTGAAGGATTTAGTGTCGCTAAGGAAAAGAAGATGATATCAGTCCTTATTTATGCCAAAAATTTATCATCCAAAAGCGTAAATAATTTAGAGGAAGCTGACAATGATGCCCTTGTTATGCATTCGTTGAGTGATGGGAAAATTGCTAAAATAACATTAAATCAAGATAAGCATGAGGATAGAGATGATGATGACATTATGAACATAGGTAAAAAACTTCATAGATGATATGGTGAATGTGTGATCAGTTAACTGAAGGCCTTAAACAACATGCATTTATCAGTGAGCAATAGATTATGGCAATTTACACAATTAAAGAGAGATTGTTTAGACAGAAACCATTGCTAATGACGTGGAAAAAGTTTGAAAAGGCTGTCTGTTGCACTACTGCTTCATCACTTGGGAACCCAGTTTCTTGCCCATCTTCAGATGTTAGACTGCAAGCTAATGATGACAACACTGATGTGCCCTCTTATGAATGTTTCTCTTATGAATAAACTGTACTAGATTATTTATCATCTATATTTATCCATTATTTCATTTATGAAATTATTGCTGCACAAATAAACTAATACTATTTATAGTCTTTATTTATCCCACTCAGTGTGAATATTCATAAGTTTTGCTGATGAAATATTGTTTGCTTACGAGGTGCTGCCACATACCCTGCTAGGGTGTTACAGTAATATATTAATCTTATTAAATTTCATTGTTAATTAAATTATACTCAAATGGAATCATGACCCAGACTTGAGCAGAAAAGCAATGGGCACAAAGTAACAGGAGTGCTATGGTTCGGGGGAGAACTGAAGGAGGCGATTCTCCAATGCATCAAAGTCTAAAAAAAAAATTGTGTGAAACATGAAATGTTTTCAGACCTTTCTAGAACAGGGTATGATCTAGCCAAGGAGGATGTCTCTCTGTGTGCTAGGTGCAGAGACTGAAGAAATTAGGCACCAACTCAGCGTTCTGCTGGGCATCTATGAGAGCTTGAGGTGCAGGGTAGATGCCATCGAAGAAATTAATATGAGCCGATGAAGCTCTCGGCTTCCCAACTCAACATCAGAGCTCACTCCTGTGCATCAGGCAATACAGTGGCAATCTCCAACGCAGAATGTGCTGATCCCACAGGAACTAATTATTGTTGGTGACTCTTGTCAGGGAGATGGGGAATATATTATGTAAAAAGGATATATGGAACAGGACCAGGGTATGTCTGCCAGGGCCAAAACTTTATGACGTTCTAGAGCAGATATCATCTTTTAAGGGCACTAAAGGTGATATTGTTGTACACATTGGCACTAATGACCTTAAGGGTAAGAGATCTGCAGATTTACTTTACAAGTAGAAGAGCTGACCGGGCTAGCTGGGTGGTTAAAGTGCCTACCTAGCAACCCAAAGGTCGCGGGTTCGATTCCCGCCTCGGGCTTGGATCAAAGTACTGCAAAAACCTTTGGAGGTGCATTATGGCCACAGAAGCCTATGCGCCAACAACTACCAAAAAAAAAAAAAAAAAAACAAGTAGAAGATCAGTGCTGAAAAAAAGTTACGAGTTAGGGTTAAATTTGAAAGTGTCTGCAATTCTGTTCTGACAATAGGGGGAGTATATGATGAGAACCTTGTCAAATCAGTTCGGCCCTGAAGAGGTGTACAAGGCTCACGGTGTAGAGATCTTTTGAGCGTGGCCTGTCCTTACTAACAGGAGAGACTGCTTCTACAGGGATGGGATACATTTAAATAGAAAGGGTGCAAGAATATTTACTGATGCTATCGAGGCAGTGTTAGGTGGGTCGGAAAACTGCTAGCTTGAGAGGGGGGAGATTCACGAACTAAAATATTAACAGTAGCCACAGGCAGAGGTGAAAGTGAGTCTTGGACTGCTTCTATTGTAATGAGCAGCAGCTTAGAGAGCAAGTTGCTAGGGATTTCAAGAGCTGCTGGAAGTTATCATGGAACAAGTAAATACATGTATACTTGCATGTATACCGCTGCTAGAAGTATAGTAAATAAATTTGATGAATTTGAAGTGCTGATCAAGACATCAAAGGCAGATACCGTTGGGATATCCGAGACACGGTGTTGGACAGATATAAGCGGTGCAGAATTGGAATTTGGGGAGTACAGCTTGTACAGAAAAGAAAGACAGGGTAGGAAGGGAGAAGGGGTTATGCTGTTAATTAAGAAACACAAAGTCTAAGGAAGTGAATCCAGTTGACATGGGTCAACAGTGCAATGTTAAGTCTGTTTGGTGTGACATAAACAATGCGAAAGGGAAAATGAGAGTAGGAGAGTGTTATAGGGCTAATGACTCTGATGAGTACAATGAACAGTTGTGCAGAGAAATAGTGGGCCAATAAATCGGAATGTCTTGTAATGGGGGATTTTAACTTTCCAGATATTGACTGGAACTTGTAGATTGGTCACTCGCACACTAGCAAGATATTTAGGGATTTATTGGATTATTGTTTTCAACAGCAACATGTTTGAGGGGCAACCATAGGGAGTAATACTCTTGATCTGATTATCGGTAGTGATTATTCATGCATTAAGAATTTGCAGATAAAAGGACCCACTAGGTGACAGTGATCACAGTGTACTGATGTGGGATTTACTTAAAGATGTAACTACCATCAAGGGTAAAGGGAAGGGTTTTTGTTTTCGTAAAGGTGACTACAGTGGTCTAAGAGAGTTTTTAAATTCTATACAGTGGGATCAACTGATCATATTACCAAAGGTGAATTCTAAATGGGAAGTCTTCAGGGACTTAATCTTGGAGGCTGCTAGGCTTTTTATACCAACTAAGTTCAAGGTTCAGGCCTAAATGGATGTCAGATGAATTAATGAGGCTTGTGGGATAGAAGAAAAATGCATGGGATGCATATAAATTATCAGGCGATACAGAAGCCTACAGCAGATATAAGCTAGTCTGTAATCAAGTCACAAAGGAAGTTAGTCAGACGAAGGCAGATTACAAGAAATCTTTGGCAGAGGATGGAATGAAAGACAGCAAAAAGTTCTTCAAAAAGTTCTTTTAACGCTAAAAGGAAGGTGATGAATCAGATGATCCTGCTCAAGTAGCTGATAAATTGAATCAGTATTTTGCATCTACATTCACACATGAGGAGTTATTCAAGGAGGGGAATGCCAGAAATTTATCAAACTCTAACAGGAGCTAAGTGGTTGGTAATAACGAAGAGCAAGTGGAGGAAAATTGTTGAAGTTAAACATCAAAAAGGCTCTTGGAGCAGATGGAATCTATTCAGTTATATTGAAGAAGGCAGCGAGGAAAGTAAGCAAACCCTTAGCCTTAATTATGAGAGCATGCTTAGAGGCAGGGGAGGTCCCCATGGACTGGAGATGTAAATGTATCCCCAATTGACAAAGGGGGTTGCAAAGTGTGACAGAAATAATTATAGACCTGTTAGTTTAACTTCTGTTCTGGAGAATATAATGGAATCACTGGTTAAAGAGGTGATACAGGATCATCTAGATAAGACTGTAGTAATAGTTCAGACACAGCATGGAAGTCTTGTCTGACCAATTTGATTAGATACTATGATGTGGTTGCAAAGGAACTGGATGCAAAAAATAAATTTGATATCATATACTTGGATTTCAATAAAGCTTTTGCTACTGTTGTACATGAAGACTGCTGTACAAATTGGACAGTATGGCATTAAGAGCAAGTTGCTGCAATTGCTAAAGGGATGGTTGAGTGGTAATAAATGGACACTGCTCTACATGGACCGATGTTATTAGTGGAGTCCCTCCAGGGTTTGGTGCTGGGCCCATTGTTTTGGGTATTTATCAATGATATCAATGAAGGTATATCAGGCTTAATGTCCAACTTTGCAGATTATACAAAGGTTGGCAGGGTTGTTAACGACAGTAAAGATGCTACTGCAGCAGGATCTAGAAAAGTTAGTCAGATGGGCTGAGAAGTGGCAACTGAAGTTTAACATTGACAAATGCAAAGTACTGCATATGGGTAGCCGTAACCCAGGAGAAACGTACCAACTGTATGGTATTACACTCAGGGAGATGGAGAATGAAAAAGACCTGGGGTTAATTGTGCAGTCAGATATGACGTTCTCTGAGGTGCAGACGGGCTCCCAGAGCAAGTCATGGAATTTTGTCAATGATATACAGCAGGCCCTCATTATAACACAGTTCGCTTTACGCTGATTTGCTATAACGCTGTTCTTATATTCTAACCTGTATCTGACTATAACACTGTCACAAATCACTATAACGCTATTTTAAAGATTGCGTTATTGGCTTATTTAACGAAATCATTTCATTTGATGGTGTCAATAGCTTGAAAATGAATAGCAAAATAGCATTAAAACGTTTCCCACGCTCAGTGAAATTTTCTCGCATGCTAATTTAATTGCAGTACAGTGACTGTTATGTAGTTCCAAGATCAACATTTTAAAAAATGATCAAGTATATTGCTTGTAATATTTGCATTATTTGCATTTATCCGTAGTCTAGTCATCACTGAGTACAATATTAGACATTGTGCATAACGGACAATTTACTCGAACATTGTCCCCTCGACGTGGGCACCTGTACATGGTGAGGGGACCTCCCAGTGATGCTGCTGGTTTTCCAGATTAGCATTACTGGGATCTAACACCCATACCTTGGTTCCAGGGTTACATCTTTGGAATCTGGCGTGTGCAGCCATGCGCCCCGACCCGTGGATTTCAGAAAGGGGGATCCTGGTGGTTGAGGGGCCCAGCCTTAATACACCACTTTGGCCCCTGCTTCAACAAGACGGGAGGTCCCGGCCCGGCCCGACTGGGATCAATTGGCGGGTGGTTTTTTACTGCTAGGGTCAACTGCGTTCCAATAAGTCTCCCTCCCTATGGTCCTGGGATGGGATAAAGACTTACTGGTAACGTGGGTATGGTGCTCCTAAGCGAACTCGGCGTCCCATTCGTGTACGCAGTACCTGCTAGTTCACGAGTGGGCGTCCCCTCGTAGGGCTCCGTGGTGGCTGAGGTACTTAGGCATCAGACACTTTCTCTTTACTCATATGAGTAATTTAAATCCCATTTCTTCTGGGGGGCCCCAACAAGGCCCCTACCTAATCGATCAGATGAGAAAGAGCAATTCTGCAAAAAGAGCCAGAACTGAGGATAAAATACCATCTATAACACCGCTTTTCCTCATTCTCCATTCTACCGGAGAGCAGTCAATTGGGAAGATGTCACCCTTCTTTATCCAGAAAGGATTAGAAGGGTTGGCGGGATCACCAAAATCCGTAAAACGGCTGCGTTCTGGTGATCTTTTACTCGAAGCTTCAAGTACAAAGCAAGCAGAAAGAATCCTGAATGCGACATGCATAGGGGGAATACCGATCAATGTAACACCCCACAAAACTTTGAACTCTTCATGCGGTGTCATTTCACAGTGGGATCTTTTTCATGTCTCTGAAGAGGAGATCTGCTCTGAACTAAAAGACAAAGGAGTAACAGCTGACAAAAGAATATCAATGCGGAAGGAAGGGAATCTCGTCCCTACCCGAGTTCTCATCCTAACATTTAACACCCCACGGCCTCCTAGTTCCATCAAGGCAGGGTATTTAAACTGCCCAGTGAGGATCTATATTCCAAACCCACTGAGGTGCTTTAAATGCCAAAAATACGGTCACTCACAAACGGCTTGTCGTGGTAACCCTGCCTGTGCTTGATGTGGTGCGAAAGACCACGAGAGCAAGGAATGTTCAGCTTCTAAACCGATCTTTGTAAATTGCCAGCAAGATCATCCTGCCTACTCTAGAGCATGCCAGCGGTGGAAGGATGAAAAAGAGATCCAAAAATTGAAAATGGAGCTGAATATCTCCTACCCAGAGGCTAGGAAACGTATTCAACCAATAAATAGCGGGAAGCCTTCATATGCCCAGAAGGTTTCTGCAAAGTGCACTATCGGTACGCAAACTGATATGATTGTACCACCACCAAGAGAGTCATTCACATCGATTGCCCGCTATTTATTGAGTTCACAAAAGCCCACCAAATAAACACAGTCAGCTGCCACTCCTATATCCGGTGAAGCACTAGGAGGTACTCCTGTACCTCCTAGTGCTCCACCACTACCAAAACCAAGTGGTAAAGAGCCTCCAGTAATAACAGAAAAAATGGATGTAGAGGACAAGGAGGTACCGGATGAATCAGTCTTGGAACTCTTTGCGGAGGAAGAAATGGACACGGGACAGCGTCCATTCTTCCCCAAAAAAGATAAATCCAAGACTGAGAAAAGTAAGCCCTCAGCACCTCGGAAGCCGCCTGATGGACCCACCAAGCCAAAATGGCTAAATTCCTACAATGGAATTGTCGTGGATTCCGGCGAAATACAGATGACATCAAGGCCCTCCTGCAAAAGCACGAGCCAGTTTGCTTTTGCTGGCAGGAAACTTACCTAAAGGCAAATGATAACCCCACCATGCATAACATAACATTTTTTTGTAAGGACAGAATTGCGGATGGTCCTACTCATGGAGGAGTGGCTATCTTTGTGGGAAACCAGACCCCAGTTCAGCCCTTGCTAATTACAACTAGCATTTTAATAGCATAATTACGTATTGCAACAACTGTTGCAATACGCCTTACAGTGGGATTTTTATTATCTGTGTGCCCTATTTATTTGCCACCTGGGACTGACATCTCCCAGGAAGACCTTGATGATCTTGTAATGCAGTTGCCTCCCCCTTTCTTACTTTTCGGGGATTTTAATGGACATAACACCCTGTGGGGTAGTGCTAACATCAATGGAAGGGGACAAGTCATAGAGCGTATGCTAAATGACAATGACCTTTCCCTTCTAAATATTGGAACAAACACCTTTTTCCACATGCCTACCCGTACTTTTTCTGCCATTGATCTCTCTATCTGCTCCCCTTCTCTACTCCCTTCACTCACTTGGGAAGTGGAGGAGAATCCATACGGAAGTGATCACTTCCCTGTGATAACCTCGTTACATAGTGCGAGACCGTGTCTTCCTTTCAGGTTACCACGGTGGAAGATTGATCAGGCTGATTGATCTGCCTTCCAACATCAGGCAGATTTTGAACTCAG
This sequence comes from Mastigoproctus giganteus, assembly GCF_048544385.1. Taxonomy (NCBI): domain Eukaryota; kingdom Metazoa; phylum Arthropoda; class Arachnida; order Uropygi; family Thelyphonidae; genus Mastigoproctus; species Mastigoproctus giganteus. Next base: position 58,254,762 of record NC_143585.1, on the reverse strand, counting down.
TACCGTCAGTCAGGAGCCTATCAATGATGCAGTAACTTATATCACAGAAATTATTGTCCAAGCAGCTGTAACTGCTGTTCCAAAAACATCTGCCCGGTTTCCACCATTTCCCAAACCTTGGTGGAATTCAAAATGCACAGCAGCAAAAAAGGCTCAAAACAAAGCGTGGGGGATATTCCGCCGATATCCTACCACGAACAACCTTATAGCCTTTAAACACGCATGAGCCAAAGCACGCTATATCCGCCGTCAGAGTCAAAAGGAATCGTGGATCCGTTTTACATCATCTATTAACCAGTCTACTAATCAAAAGTAGTCTGGGATTAAATCCGGAAAATGAAGGGAAAATATACATCCCACCCTTCTTCAATCCTAGATTATAATGGATGCACTATTGCAGATCCAACTGCGATAGCCAATTCTCTTGGGGAAACATTCTCGAACATATCTGCAACATCTTCGTACTCCCCAGAGTTCCTGGTCCTGAAACACAAAATTGAAAAACAGGCTCTTAATTTAAAGTCTAAGAGCCTTAATCCCTACAACGGAGCATTCACTATGGAGGAACTGAAAAGAGCTCTCACTCTTTCCAAAGCAAGTGCTGTCGGACCAGATGGCATCCATTATGAAATGATTAGTTAAGCATCTTTCACTAAATTAAGCATCTATCACCTGAATTAAGCATCTTTCACTAAAATCTATGGATTATCTGCTCCTTCTGTATAACAGAATCTTTATTGAAGGGCAGTTGCCGGATTCCTGGTGCAAGGCAATCGTTCTTGCCTTTGCTAAGCCAGAAAAGGATCCAAAAGTCACTTCTAACTATCGTCCTATTGCTCTGACAAGCTGTCTGTGCAAAATCCTGGAGAGAATTGTAAATTTTCGTTTAATCTGGTATTTAGAATCAAATGACCCTTTCTCCAACATCCAGTGCGGCTTCCGAAGGAACCGGTCCACTTTGGACCATCTTATTACACTGGAAACATCCATCCGGGATGCTTTCCTAAAATGTGAACAGTTAGTGTCTGTATTCTTTGACATGGAAAAAGCGTATGACACAACTTGGAGATTTGGCATCTTAAAAGATTTGCATAGCCTTGGTCTTAGAGGGCAACTCCCCGTTTTTATTAAAAACTTTTTAGCCAATCGATCTTTCCAAGTTCGTGTGGGATCCTCACTCTCTCGTTCCTTCACCCAAGAGGAGGGAGTACCACAAGGATCTGTTCTAAGTGTCACGCTTTTTGCCATCAAAGTAAATTCCATCACAGAACAACTTCCTCCAACTGTAAATAGTGCCCTCTATAAAGACAACTGCAAAAACCATCGATTGCCTTAATTCCTGGGCACTTGCTAATGGCTTCAGGTTCTCGCCGGAGAAGACCATTTGCCTACATTTTTGTCGTAAGCGTAATCTTCATCCTGAACCTGAATTAAGGCTCGGACAAAATGCTATTCCAGTAGTGACGGACACAAAATTCTTGGGACTCGTATTCGATAAAAAACTGACCTTTCTGGATCACATCCGTCAACTCCGCACAAAGTGCACAAGAGGGCTGAATATTCTGCGCTTTCTTTCCTCAACATCTTGGGGTGCGGATCGATGCACCCTACTATGCATCTACCGTGCACTTGTACGTTCCAGACTAGATTACGGGTCCATGGTATACAATTCGGCCAGAGACAGTGTACTTCAATGGCTGGATCCTGTCCATCATCAAGCTCTCCGTATCACTACTGGAGCATTTCGAACATCTCCTGTCCAGAGCTTATACGTCGAAGCAAACGAACCACCGTTATCACTTCGATGTAAGCAGTTGTCTCTCAAGTATGCCTTGAAACTGAAATCCCTGCCAGACCATCCTATGTGGCCATTCGTTTTTGTGCCACGATGGGAAAATTTGTACAACACCCATAAGACTGGCAATCGTCCTTTTGGTATTCGTCTCCAAGAGCTACTCAAAGAACTTAATATCAAGGTAGACAAGGTTGCCCAAGCACCAAAGCAACCCCTTCCACCCTGGCATGCTCATGTTCCAACATGTGACTTCTCCCTTAGAAATTGGGGAAAGTTGGACACTCCATCATCTCTCTACCTGCAGCTTTATTCAGCATACCGTACTGAACATTCTGACTTCGCGCCAGTTTACACAGACGATTCAATGTCGGAATCATATGTAGGATCTGCTGCTGTCTTTACAGACACCACTAAATCAGAGCAGATTCCCTCTGAATGCAGCATATTTACTGCAGAGCTGTACGCTATAGAGTTAGCCTTGGATCACATTAGTAAATGCCAATACCAACGGTTCAATTTATATTCTGACTCTCTCAGCGTTTTACAGGCTTTAATAACTGTGAGATGATAGTGAAATTATAGTAGTCTTATAATACCGTGACAAAACTGACTAAAAAAATTGAATGGCAAATGCCTAAAAAACGGTACTCACCTTGTATAAATCTGCAATAAATTTATTGGTAAATGGTGGCTGAATTTAGTTTGGAAGAAGCATTAAAAAGAACTAAGGCAGAGAATGGGGTAAAAATATTTTTAAACAAATTTTAAAATGAGCTCAAGGAAGTAGAAGTGCAGATCTCCAATCCTTGGTTGTCATAAAAAGGTTGAAGGACGCGAATGAAAGAATGAAATAAAAGAGAAGACCGGTGGTGCCACTAGTCGTTGCGAGAGACTTTTGTTAAATGAACTGTCATCAGTTGGCAAGTGGAAGATAAGTGAGCGCGTGTTGTATTTAAAGTTGGTCTATACTCTCGTGATGCTCTTTTTGACACGTGGGAACTTTAGCTGCGAGAGGTTCCAAGCCGGTGAGAGGTTGAAGGGAAGTTTTGCGTTAATAATATTGAGATCGGAATGGTGTCGGTACCATTCGATGGTGAGGGCTTCATATTGAAGAATTCTGTAGCTTGATCTAAGTTTAATAATAGTGATGGCAGAGTCAACAAGGGGGGGGTGTGGTTGTGGTTTTGAGCATGGGTTGTTAACTCAGTGCAGGATTGACTTGTCCTGAAACTGTTGAAGTGGTAGTATGCGCGGGTGTTGGAAGTTGTGGAGGAACCGAATTTGGAGGTAGTGCTGCCAATGTAACAGATGTCGCAGTTTGGTTGGCATTTTATGAGATATATTATATTATTGAGCTCATTGATGGGATACTTGTATGTTTCTTTATAAGAATTAAATAGGGAACCTAGTTTATTATAAGTAGAGAAAGTGAGGGAGATGTCGGTATCTTTGAATGTACGTCGGAATTGTGCTGCGAGTTCACTATGGTAAGGGAGAACTATGCAAGTATTTGTCTTGTTACTGTGTCTGATGGGGTTATTAATGTTGTTTTTAACGGTGGATATTGTGTGTTGGATGAGTTGAGGGGGATAGCTCCTGGCTATGAATTTATCAGTAAGGTATTGAAGTTCATTGTGTAGATAGTTTTGTGAAGAGCTGAATTTGATAGCATTGTAGATTTGGTTGTATAGGACGGCTTTTTTGGTACTAAGGGGATGATGTGAAGTGAAAATCTTGGTATTTAAATTTGTGTCTGTTGTATAAATAGTGAGATTAAGAAAATTAATTTGGTTGTCCGTTCCGATTTCGAGGGTAAGCTTTAGGTGGTAGATGACTCTCATCAACCGGTGAAATACCACCACTTTGCTTATTGGAGGCTTGAAGTGGTGGAACCCATGTTTAGTCTCTAGAGCTAAGTTCCGGCCAACCCTTCCCTATCTCTTCCATCATGCAGTATGATCGATGATTTTTGAGGTTATGATGAATGTCGTGGCGAGATCCAATATTCCTTACATTTCGAGGGTACAGCTCTAAAACGGTGTTCGCAGGCCGGCCGCTAGTTAGTACACCAGACTGAACCTATTTGTAACTCTCTAGGAAGCTTCCGGATCAGCTAGTGTATAATCTTGCTACCTCTACTCTGCCAGATAGTGACTGGAGGGAGTCCGAGTAGTGTGTATGCGGGGAGCATTGTCGAGGCCACGTTATGTCAAGGATCTGGTGATATTCTTACCACATGTACGCCATATCCAAAAATTTCATTACTTCATACAGCATGTCCCACCCATTTTTTCTTACTATTGAATACACCATGAATTGTCAAAATAATAGAGCAAGCTTATCTGCGAAAAGATCTAAACCTCCCAAGGACTTCCTAATTCATTTCACAAATATACGTGGTCTCAATTCTAATCTCAACGATGTCCATTTCCACTTCCAAACCCCATGTACTTTTTCTGACTGAATCTCAGTTATCAGTTGATTCAACTACTGCTCATCTCAGATGTCCAAATTATTTGCTGTATGATTCCTTTCGCCTCAAAGGTGGTACTTGTGCATATGTCCGTTCTGATATTCCCTGTCAGAGACTTGGCAATTTGGAATCTCCTCTCTTTGATCTTCTCTGGCTTAAAATCTCTCTACCTCATTGTGTAAAATTCATCTGTTGTCTCTACCGTTCTCCCAACTCCACTAATCACTTGGAGCTCTTTGACTTCCTCTCTTTGCAACTTGACTTTCTCCAGTCCAACTTTCCTAACAGTGAGGTAATTTTCCTTGGTGATTTTAACGCTCACAACTCCAGCTGGCTTCCGTTTTCTAGTCACACCGACCCAGCAGGTTGAGATGCTGAGGCTTTTGCAATTACTAATGACCTAGCACAGATTGTTCATTTACCTACAAGAATACCGGACAATCCTAATCATACAGCCAATACTCTTGATCTTTTTCTCACAAACAACCCTTCTAAGTACAAGGTTGAAGTGAGAGGTCCTTTAGGCACTTGAGATCACAACTGGGTGATTGTCTCTTCTCCAATGGAACCTTTATCTCATGGCTATTCCCAACCTCTTTTTGTTTGGCATTACAAGAATGCAAAATGGGATGACCTGCGAGACTTCTTTTCTTCTTTTCCTTGGTCTGATTACTGTTTCAAAACTTCTGATGTCAACGTTTGCTCAGATCGTGTCAGTGAAATTATTCTTGTAGGAATGGAATCCTTTATCCCACACTCCACTTTAAAATCTCGTCCTTTATCTAAACCTTGGTTTTCCAATAAATGTGCTAAGGCTGTCCAAGAGAAGAACGTTGCATATCGTAATTGGCTTGTTTCTAATTCTTCAGTTTCATTTTCTGCCTACACCAAAGCTCGCAACAATTGTAAAGCAGTTATTAATCAGTCCAAACTAGAGTTTGAACAGGCTAAGAGTAGAAAACTTGCTTCTTGCCCTAATGGTAGCCGAGCATTCTGGTCTCTTGCCAAAGCTATTGGCCGCAACTTTTGCCCATCTCTGCTCCCACCTCTGTCCAAACCAGATGGTTCTGTTGTCACTTCAGCCAAGGATAAAGCTGACCTGCTAGCATCCCATTTTTCTTCGAGCTCATGTATTAATGATCTTGGTAAAACACCTCCCACCATTCCTAACATGCTCCATTCAGTGCCTCCTGTGGTCTTCCGTCAAAAGGATATCAGAAGGATTTTGATGAATCTTGATGCTAAGAAAGCTCCAGGCCCCGATGGTATTTCTCCACTTGTTCTCAAAACCTGTGCTCCTGAACTTACTCCTATTCTTTGCCGCCTTTTTTCACTTTCTTATTCCAAAGGTGTTTTTCCTTCTGCTTGGAAATTTGCTCATATCCAGCCAGTTCCTAAAAAGGGTGACAAATCCCTCCCATCCAATTATCGTCCCATTGCAATTACTTCTACTCTTTCTAAAGTAATGAAGAAATCAATTAACCGCCAACTCTTAAACTACCTAGAAACCTTCCGTCTGATCAACGATCGCCAGTATGGATTCCGTCAGTGTCGATCCACTGGTGATATTCTGGCTTATGTTACCCATTTATGGACTAATTCAATGGAAGGGTTCGGTGAAACACAAGTAGTTGCTCTTGACATCTCAAAGGCTTTTGATCGTGTTTGGCATAAAGGTCTTCTAAACAAGCTTCCATCTTATGGTTTGCCAACTGTTTTTTAGTAATTGGTTATCCAGTTTTCTCTTTGATCGCTCACTGAGGGTGATGGTAGATGGCTCTCTGTCTTCTAACCTCTCCACTAATGCCGATGTCCCCCAAGGTTCAGTTCTTTCCCCCACTCTTTTCCTCTTGTATATCAATGACCTTCTTCCATTGACTGGAAATCCTATCCATAGTTTTGCCGATGATAGCACATTGCATTCAACTTTCCATTTTGAGAAACCTTGTCCAGCTCAATCAGCTTCAAGTTCTCGAAAATCTGCTGCCAATTCCTTAAATGCCGATCTTCAGGTAATTCTCCAGTGGGGCAAAGACAACTTAGTTGATTTCAACCCTTCTAAAACTCAATCTTGTCTTATATCTCGCAAAAAGGATTCTTCTGCTCCTATGCTTATCTTTAGTGACACTCCAATTTCTAGGCAAAATGATATATCTCTTTTGGGGATTACCCTGACTTCTAATCTCTCTTGGCACAAGCACATTACAAATATTGCTTCCTCTGCATCTAAAAAACTTGGTTTTCTCTTTCGCTCTCGGCGTTACATTTCTCCCAAACAGCTGCTCACTCTGTATAAATTGCAAATCCGCCCTGCCATGGTATATTGTTCCCACATCTGGGGTGGTGCCCCCAAAACCTCTCTCAGGCTTCTTGATTCCATTCAGAAGAGGGCAGTTAGGTTAATTAATGATTCATCTCTAACAGAGTCTCTCCACTCGCTTCCTCATAGACGCACTGTTTCTGCTGCATGCCTCTTCTACAGATACTTCCATGGGCACTGTTCTTGTGAATTGGCTTCTATAATTCCCGCTCTCTCTTTCAAAACAGTCCGAACACGTGCCGCCACCAGCCAACATCCATTTACTGTCCAACTTCAAACCCACAGAACCAACTTTTCATTTTCCTCATTTATTCATTCAACTGCCGTTTTCTGGAACAACCTTCCTTCATACGTATTTCCTGAAAATTACAATCTACAGAAGTTCAAGTCCAATATCAACAAATATCTTCTTTCGTCTTCTCAACCTCCAACCCAAGCACGGTACTAAGTACTATAGGTTATAATACCTCTCGTGTTTGGGGTTCTCATAAAAAAAAAAAAAAAAAGCCTGTCATGTATTGTTTTGAGTTTTAAAAAAAGATTGTCTATGGTTGTTCTGTTGCCTATTATTAAGACATCACCAGCGTAGCGGATGTATAATTTAATTTCAGAAGGGAAAGGTTGTGAGATATACTTGTGAGATAAAGTAACTGTGAGATATAATTCTCATCCAGTTGTGTCTAGCATTCAGCAGAAGATTCACCTCCTCCGTGAACGTGAATATGATATCCACTTCTGCTGGATTCCTAGCCACGTTGGGATTAGGTGAAATGATTTGGCTGACACTGCAGCCAAATCAGCAATTCCCAATAATAATTGCTGCCTGTCAGTCCCCTACACAGACTACAGGCAAATAATACACCAAAAGATACATTCCCAATGGCAGGATTCATGGAATAGACAGACTGCGAATAAATTATATTGTATAAAGCCTGTAATCGAACCGTGGCCGTCTAGTCTGCGCAGGAATCATAAGGAGGAAGTTGTTCTTTCCCGGACCCGCATAGGACATAGTCATTTGACTCATTCGTTTTTGCTAAGGGCTGATGATCCTCCTATGTGTGTGTCCTGTGGCACAATTTTATCAGACACATTTTAATTGATTGTCCAGATTTTAGCAGTATCCGTTTTACCGCTTTTAATCATCTGACTGAGCCGTATATACAGTAATACCCTGAAGTTACGCGATAGGTGGGTCCGGCGAAAATCGCGTAAGTCGAATTCGCGTAAGTCGGGGTACAACTTTGCATATAAATACATATAAATTTTGCTTAATTGGGACCAAGGACTAACAAAAACACTAGTTTAGAAGAAAAATATTAATAAAATTGCAGTTCTTTATACATATTAATACAAAATATGTATTAAAAAAACAAATGACTTACGTTAAAAAGTTATTTCGATGTCGATGGCTTCATAAAATCTCACAAATTAGTCTGACGACACAGCGCGTTCTTTTTTTCACGCAGAATTTCTTCGTAGCAAGCTAATAATTTTTTTATTCCTTGCTTTGTAGCTATAACGCGTTCTTCGTTGGAGTCTATGTTTTCTAAAATTTTTAAGCCCTTTACAATTGAGCCCTTTTCAATTTTCAACCTGTCAAGTTTGCAATTGTCATGTGCTTTTCGCCGTTGCTTCATTTAGGCCTGTAGCACGTGCAATATCACATGGTCTTTCATTTCACTCAAAGCGTTTCACAATTTCATATTTTTTCTCTATCGACAGGCGGACTGGCCATAAGCCTTACCGGGGCCGGTGTGATTTTGGCCATAAACCATAGTATGAGGCCACTATAAATTTTCCCGGGTAAGAATTTTTGACCCAGTCCGCCTCTGTTTATCGATAATTGCTTTTCTTTTTCTCTCTGAATCTGCAGTGTCTTCACCAGGACGCTTCCTTTTCACACCTTTTAATTAAGTATTTTACTCATTTTTAGGGAATAAAGCACAATTACAAAACGAGGAGGCACGCTTGATACGCATAAACAAAGCTGCGCGCATGTAGCAACTGAATAAACAACACCATAAAGGCAGAGATACGCTATTAACACCTCACATTTCTAGGGGTTATTACCATAAAACAATAAAAATCCAGTTGCGTTTCTGCTAGTGGAATCTGTTATAAACTGGTAGTAAACTCGATCTAATTGCAGTTGCGATTATACCGATAGCTGGAATTGTGTTGGTTTTTACGTTATTATGGTGAAATGTGTTTCCCCTTCACTGATATAAAACACATAAAAGCAGCAAAGTTGAATTTTGTTCATCTTTCGCTCTCATTCTCCGCCGTCGCACCGTATATCGATAACATATGAAAAACGACCTTGAAGATAGTGGGCGGCAGCGTTGCCAAACGAAAAAATCAAGAACCGCGTAACTCCGAGTTCGCGTAAGTCGGGGTATTACTGTACTCAGTCAGATTTTATCCGACAATGACAATGTGTCTGCTGTTTTTAGCTTTTTAAAATCAATAAACATTTCTACATATATATATAAAGTTTACATTTTTCTTTTATACCTTTTATACATATGTTATACATTTTGACATATGAGGTATGAGGTATATTGAGGGTCTAGCGGCTCCTGGGATTTCTCCCATCTCCGCGAATGTTCTATGTATCGGTGACAGTACCCCGTCAAAGCCAGAGATTTAGAAGTGTGTGGGTTATGAGTAGTGTTATATGTTGTGCCCATTGTTTATCCGGCTTATTGGCCGCCAGGCCCCTAATGGGACCAGACGTTGTCCATACCTCGCCACGTGGAGGCTAGCCGGGTGTTACCATTGAGTCAGTTGTACTCTGGCAGGTCCTGCCACTTACTTTCCTGGGATTTTAGTGGCTAGGACCTAAAATAAAATTGGAACGACCGCGGTTGATTTAAATCACTTACATTAAAGCACTAATATTGGGTTTGACACTGAAAGCCTGTTTCTGAAGTGCCTAAAAGGTTGGGCGAAATTTTTTGGTGTATTTAAATTTGGACGTGTAGGGCTATACGCTGTGCAAGAAAAAGTGCTGGGAGGGGAGAATGAAGGCTGGTGGGTGAAATAGGAAGAAGAGGGTCGATAGGGTAGGTGACCCCCAATTTTTCAGTGAGGTATGCCCATGCCCCACCAGAGGGAAGAAATGGTGTGGCAGGGAAGAGAGGCAACAGCAAGCCGTCACCTCCCTCCCCTGCCGGGTGTGGGAGTAAAAGAATTGCACTGCACAAGAGAGTGCAGAGCATAGAGCCAATATGGCTCCGTTGAGGCAGCAACTTGGAGTTTCTCTATCTTCGTTGGTCTTCTCTGTCATTGGTAGCCATATTTTTCCTCAGCTATGAACACTGGTCAGGTCCATTGTTGGTCTGTTAGCTATGGCTGTGGTTCTCTTCATCATGGGAAGATCCGCAGCTCCATGGGGTTATTCTTGCGATCGCTGGTTTTAGATGATTAGTAGTAAGCAGGTTCCTGGGCGAGGTTCTCCTTGAGTCCTCTCCACGCATGTTCTATGTTTTTTTTTTTTTTTTTTTTTTTACCTTCTGTAGATGGCTATCAATGTTTTACGCCTACCAAATAGTTTTTGGGCATATTCCTTTAGCTCCCTGTATTCCTCAAGTGAGCCCAATAGATGTGATTCCAAGTTCTTGGGGAGGTAGTGTATTGCAGTGATCAGTCTGCACCTGAGGTCCTCATAATGGGTGCAATCATACATAATGTGCTCCCAGCACTCAAGCTCCCCACAGGCACATCTCGGATCCACCTCAATCCCCAGCGCTGCCAGCTTGGCTGTAAAGGCCCCGTGACCAGTCAATAAATAGGTGGTGTATAAGCCAGGTTGAAACCAAGTTGGGGGACTGGGGTACATCCTGTCGATGTTCGGAATGAATTTCCTGGTGATATTTCCCTTATTTGAGTTGGCCCAGCGCTCCTGCCAAACTTGCATCAGGTGTTTTTGCAGCCTTGTCTTTTCATTTTTTTGTGGTGCATTAACGTCCACAGTATAGCCATGGTATGTACAAGGTATTCCTTTCTCTATGTGGTAGTTCATTCTCCTACACATGATCTCTAAGTCAAGGGGAAGAGCTCCGGCCAAGACCTGCAGCGCGTGGGTACTGGTTGTCCTACAAGCACGTGTAACTGTCAGTAGGATTGTTCTTTGCGTTGCATCAAGGATGCGTCGGTTTACTACAGTTCCTGTTTTGGAAAACCATATTGCTGAGGCGTAAGTGATGATCGGTAGGAAGGTTGTTTTATAAAACAATGACAGGGTGCGTTGGTTTAACCCCCAGTCCCGCCTGACGATCCTAGCCACCAATCCAGAGTATCTTTTGATTTTGGCTCTGATATAAGTTAGATGGTGTTTAAAAGTAAGATTACCATCCAGTATAACTCCTAAATATTTTAACTGGGTCACTAATTTTATTGTGGTAGGTCCCACCTTTATTTGTGGCGGTCTACGTATATCAAGCTTGCCTTTTAGCAGGACGGAGGACGTCTTTGTTGTTGATATCGTCAGGCAATGGGTTCTGGTCCAGTTTTGCAATATCAGCATTGCCTGATTGGCCTTTTCCTCTAGCTGGGCCCGGCTATCTGCAGCAATGGTGAGGACCAAATCATCAGCAAAGGCCTGGGAGCGCACATCACCAAGGTGCAAAGCCAAGAACCCATCCAAAACCATATTCCACAGGAGCGGCCCCAGAACAGAACCCTGGGGACAGCCTCTGTGGACATCACGATTCACTCTACCATAAGGTGCTTCCACGATGATGCGTCTCTCGGAGAGATAAGACCTAATTATGGAATATAAGTTGATCGGCACATGTGCCAGCCTTAGTCTTGCCAGTACGCTCGGCCACCAAATGGTGTTGAACGCCCCAGCGAAGTCAACAGAGATGGCTAGAAGATATTTATTATTGCAGTTTGCTGCTGATTCCGATAGGCACATTTTGACATAGTGACCTAACTAATTAGGTCACTGAAAGTTTAAATTTTTTTATATATGACCTGGTCTTGGCACATTATAGCCTTAGTAGCTAATGCACCAATAAAATCAAAACCAACAACAACAACTCGAACATTGTATCATAGTTAATGCAACCAATGCAGTTACATTTTTGAAGAGTTAATAATGGTGGATAAGAATGAAAAAGCAACAACGTCTGGACACAGTACAAAGACTACAAATGTAAGAAAAAGACTGAATTTGAAAATTAAATTAGACGTTTTGAAGCGAATTGATTCCAGTCACTGACAAGCGGATGTGTGCCATAATTTAGGACTGGCAAGTTTAACTGTAAGAACAATTATAAAAAATAAAGATTTAATTTTAGTAGCAGGAAAGACAGTTGTTGCACTGCAAGCAACTAGGGCTAGGCCGGCTGTTGAAATGGAGAGACTTTAACTAATTTTATTGAAGATAATATCCAATACAGAATTCAGTTAAGTTAAATTTTATAAAAAAAAGAAAAAGTGAGAGAGAGAGAGAGAGATTAGTCTATATAATGATCTGAAGAAAACTCACCTAAAAAAAAAAAAAAGTGAAACCATTTAAAACTAGTAAGGGCTGGTTGAATAGATTTAAAATCCAGGGAGAAACTGCAAGTGCAGATCAAGGAGCTGAAACTTTCAAAGAAGAACTTGTTAAAATTATTGAAGAGGGGTATTATGTGTTATACTTCTCAACAAGTTTTTAACATTTTTAACATAGATGAAGCAGGACTTTTTTTGGAAAAGAATGCCTAAAAGAAGTTTCATATTGAAAGAAGAAAAAAACATGCCAGGTTTCAAAGTGGCGAAGGATTGGTTGACTTTATTGTTGGGTGGCAACGCTGCAGAGGATTTAAAATTAAAACCCCTTTTAGTTTACTAGGAAGAGGGCCAAAGTACAACCCAGAATTGACACATTTTTCATGATTAAATTCATCAATTAAATCAATTAAAATCAATTTAGATCAATTAAATTCATGATTTTAATTGGAATTTTAAGTTTACTTTTGATACGTAAGTAGTTACCACATAATTATATACATATGTAATGCAGAATATTTTATATGTACAAATATTTGAATATTAAATATTTTGACTGACATTTGTGCATCTTTTCACCACCGTTTATTATTGATCAGAAAATATCCTATGGCACCAACTGCAACTCACAAATACATATGTTACCTTATGGGAATGCGGCGCTCGCTTAGCGTGGATTCACTTAGCGCTCTGTTTTTCCGGAACGAATTATCTGCATTAAGCGGCGGTTCACCTGTATAGGAATTTTGCTAGCTGAGACTGGGTTGTGATTATCCCCAGAGTACTCTAGCTACAGTGGTACACCCGGTCAGCCTCCCCGTGGCATGGTGTGGTAACGTCGGGTCCCACTAGGGGCTCGGCGGCTAATAGACCGGAGGAACAAAGGGCACAACACAATATACAGCACATGACCCCCACACACTTCAAATCTCTGGCCCCGATACAATGTACACCCGCGGAGATGGGAGAAATCCCAGGAGCCGTTAGACACTAACATACCTTATACCTTATCCCCTTGTATAAGGCAATGGTCAGGCTGCACCTTGAGTACTGCGTACAAGTCTGAAGGCCCCATTTTAGGAAGGATATAGAATTGCTAGAATGAATACAGGCAACAAGAAGGGTAACAAGATTGGTGAGAGGAACAAAAGGGTGGCTTACGAAGAAAGGTTTAAGTACTGAAAGTTGCAGCATCTGGAGACTAGGCACCTGCGAGGTGATCTGATCGAGGTGTATAAGGTTTTGAATGGTTTGAGCAGGCTCAATGCTGACAGGATACTTTCACTTGCTCAGATTGAGAACCTGAGTGCGCATTTTTTTTTTTTTCTTTCTTTTCTTTTTTTTTTTTTTATGAAACCCCCAAACATGAGAGGTATTAGAACCCATAGTACTTGGTACTGTGCATGGGTTGGAGGTTGAGAAGATGAAAGAAGATATTTGTTGAAATTAGACTTGAACTTATGTAAACTAATTTTCAGGAAATTAGTCTACATAATATAAAGGAAAGTTGTTCCAGAAAACAGTAGTTGAATGAATAAACGAGGAAGATGAAAAGTTGGTTCTGTGAGTTTGAAGTTGGACAGTAAATGCATGTTGGCTGGTGGAGGCATGTGTTCAGACTGTTTTGAAACAGAAAGCGGAAATTATAAAGCCAATTCAGAAGAACAGTGCCCATGGAACTATCTGTAGAAAAGGCATGCAGCAGAAACAATACGTCTATTAGACAGCAAGTGGAGAGACTCTGTTAGAGAGGGAGTCATTAATTAACCTAACTGTCCTCTTCTGAATGGAATCTAGAAGCCTGAGAGAGGTTTTGGGGGACACTGCCCCAGATGTGGGAACAATATTCCATGGTAGGGCAGATCTGCAATTTGTACAGGGTAAACAGCTGTTTGGAAAAAAAGTACACTGAGAGCAAAAGAGAAAACCAAGTTTTTTAGATGCAGAGGAAGCAATATTTGTAATGTGCTTGTGCCAGAAGAGATTAGAAGTAAGGGTAATCCCCAAAAGAGATATATCATCTTGCCTAGAAATCAGAGTGTCACCAAAGATAAGCATAGGAGCAGAAGAATCCTTTTTGCGAGATGTAAGACAGGACTGAGTTTTAGAAGGATTGGAATCAACTAAGTTGTCTTTGCCCCACTAGAGATCGGCATTTAATTAAGGAATTGTTAGTGGATGTTCGAGAAGTTGAAGCTGATTGAACAGGGCGAGGTTTCTCAAACTGGAAAGTGGAATGCAATGTGCTATCATCAGCAAAACTATGGATAGGATATCCCTTCAATGGAAGAAGGTCATTAATATACAAGAGGAAAAGAGTGAAGGAAAGAACTGAACGTTGGGGGGGAACAAGTTTTAGTAGAGACGTTAGAAGACAGAGAGCCATCTACCATCACCCTCAGTGAGCGGTCAGAGAGAAAACTGGATAACCAATTACAAAAAACAGTTGGGAAACCATAATATGGAAGCGTGTTTAGAAGACTTTTATGCCAAACACAATCGAAAGTCTTTGAGATGTCAAAAGCAACTGCTTGTGTTTCACCGAATTTTTCCATTGAATTTGTCCCCAAATGGATAACATAAGCCAGAATATCACCAGTGGATCGACATTGACGGAATCCATACTGGTGATTGTTGATAAGACGGAAGGTTTCTAGATAGTTTAAGGGTTGGCAGTTAATTGATTTCTGCATTACTTTAGAAAGTGTAGAGGTAATTGCAATGGGATGATAATTGTATGTGGGATTTGTCACCCTTTTTAGGAAATGGCTGGATATGAGCAAGTTTCCATGCAGAAGGAAAAACACCTTCGGAATAAGAAAGTGAAAAATGGCGGCAAAGAACAGGAGTAAGTTCAGGAGCACAGGTTTTGAGAACAAGTGGAGAAATACCATCAGGACCTGGAGCTTTCTTATCATCAAGATTCGGCAAAATCCTTCTGACATCCTTTTGATGGAAGACCACAGGATGCATTGAATGGAGCATGTTGGTAATGGTGAGAGGTGTTTTACCATGATCCATGAGTTGGAAGAAAAATGGGATACTAGCAGGTCAGCTTTATCCTTGGCTTAAGTGACAATTAGGGCTTACAATACCGGTATTTCAGTATTTTTAATTTATGAAACCGGGATACCGGTATTCCAAAAACAAACGTTTTTCTCAATAAATTTTGATGACAGTTAGGTGCAATAATGTAAAGAAAAAACAAGTACTGTAATTACTTGAATTCAAGTTTTAAATAAACATTTATTACAATAATAAATATTCTGAAAAAAATCATTAAAATACAATTATTCTAAAAACAAAAAATACATGTTGTTACTGCAAAGTTTAGTTATGTTTAAGCATCCATACTACCTGTCATAGTGAGCTCTTAAGAAATAATAAGCAATCAATAGTATGATCATTTAAAATGTATCTAATTTTGGCACAAGTATTTGATTAGCGGTAGAAAACTCCCTTTTGGATTCTATTCTGGTACTATTGTACTGAGATAATCGTAGACGATCTCAGTCCATATTTTATAGGCTTTGAACTTTTTTAGCAAAAATAGTTAAAAAAAAGTACTTCATTAATTTCCGACAGAAGTTCATCTTTTAAAATCTTATTGGAGTGGGCAATTTCTTATTTTGGAAAGAATTTGTGGAACACTGAAGTTCTGTTACATGTTGGTCTTCCATGGTTGAATTATGTACATCATCATTTTCTGAAGGAGAAAGAAGTTTTATTCAGCGAAGTATAATTTTCACTATAGTATCTTTACTGAGTCTGGGAGAGAGCAAAGAGTGGGGATAAGGAATAAAGAGATCAAAGAGGAATTCTTCACATATATAAATGCAAAGAAGAGAATGATAAATCAGATCGGATGCATATGTAATTGTGTGGGATAGTATTGGATAACCGAACTGATGTTGCAGGTGAACTCGACAGTTACTTTGCATCCATATTTACAGAAGAAAAACCCTTCACGTCATGAGAAATTATGGGAGTGAAGTTGAAAAAAATGTAATTAATGATGTTTAAATTTCACATGTTGATTTAATGAGAAAACTTTCGTGCCCACAGGCGAGTAAGGCTCCTGTGGTTGATGGCATATACCCTATAACCTTAAAGGAGGTGGCAAGTGAGTGCATTGAACCATTAAGGCTAGTTATGAGAGTCACTGGACTCAGAAGAGATTCTGTTGGATTGGTGTAAATTGGAACATAAAGGCGGTTCTAGGAGTGTAATGGGGAATTACCGACCGGCCAGTCTAACTTCAGTAGTAGGGAAAATCATGGAGGCAATGATCAAAGGTGGAATTCAGGATCATTTAGATGGAAATGGAATTCTGCAGGATACACAGCATTGCTTTGTAAAGAGAAAATAATGTTTAACAAATCTAGTTAGCCATTTTGACAGGTCACTCGTGAGCTTGATTTAGAGAATAATTTCGACATTGTTTATTTAGATATCAGCAAAGCATTTGACTCAGTCCCACATGAGCAGTTACTTTATAAGTTGGAGCAGGCTGGAAGCATAGGGAAAATCCTTAGATGGATAGCACGATGGCTTGAGGGTACTGGGCAGGGGGTTGTGATAAATGATTATTCCTCAGATTGGGTTAATATAAGAAAGGGGGTTCCTCAAGGATCAGTATTGGGACCACTGTTGTTTTTGATTATCTTAAATGACATCTATGAAGGGATATAGGGTGTGATGTCTAAACTTGCATTGTCTTGGTGCATTATGGCCTTAGCTGCCAATGCGCCATTAAAAACCAAACCAAACCAAACTAAACTTGCAGATGATGTAAAGATCAGTAGAGTAGATAATGATCGCCGCCAAGCAGAGTTTCTTCAGAGTGACCTAGATAGACTTCCGGGATGGTCAGAAAAGTGGCAGCTATGCTTTAATTCAGCAAAATGCAAGGTCTTACACCTGCAATTATTTCCTTCTGTGGAACAGCAACTCCAAAATGACTTATACATTTTGGTGTTGGTGGAGTTGAACTAAAGTCAGTAGTGGAGGAATGGGACTTGGGAGTTATGATACGGTCAGACATGAAGTTGTCCGAGAATTGTGGACAGGTTGCAAGGAAAGCCCATGGTGTCCTATCAATGATTTATCGAACGTTTGCTAGTAGAGATAAGGACGTCATAATCACATGAAGGTGATTTTATAACCTTTATGTGATTAAATTATAAACTATTTTTTTTTAATTAGTACCGAAAAACCGGTATTTTTGTATCAATACCAGTATTTGAATACCGGAAAAAAATGACCGGGATCTCGGTATTGTAAGCCCTAGTGACAATAGAACCATCTGGTTTTGACAGAGGTGGGAGAGAGATGGGCAAAAGTTGCGGCCAATAGCTTTGGCAAGCGACCAGAATGCTCGGCTACCATTAGGGTAAGAAGCAAGTTTTCTACACTTAGCCTGTTCAAAATGTATTTTGGACTGATTAATAACCGCTTTACAATTATTGCGAGCTTTGGCTTAGGCAGAAAATGAAACTGAAGAATTGGAAACAAGCCAATTACGATATGCAACATTCTTCTCTTGAACAGCCTTAGCACATTTATTGGAAACCAAGGTTTAGATAAAGGACGAGATTTTAAAGTGGAGTGTGGAATAAAAGATTCCATTCCTACAAGAATAATTTCACTGACACGATCTGAACAAATGTTGAAATCAGAAGTTTTGAAGCAGTAATCTGACCAAAGAAAAGAAATCTCGTAGGTCATCCTATTTTGCATTCTTGTAATGCCAAACAACACTAGTTTGGGAATAGCCATGAGATGAAGGCCCCATTGGAGAAGACAATCACCAAGTTGTTAAACTTGGTGATTTAAACTTTGTGAGAAAAAGATCAAGCGTGATGGCTGTATGGTTAGGATTGTATGTTATTCTGGTAGGTAAATGAACAATCTGTGCAAGGTCATTAGTAATTGCAAAAGCCTCAACATCTCGAACAGCTGGGTCTGTGTGACTAGAAAACGGAAGTCAGCTCTGGAGTTGTGAACATTAAAGTCACCAAGGAAAATTATCTCTCTGTTAGAAAAGTTGGACTGGAGAAAATCAAGTTGCAAAGAGAGGAAATAACAAGTTCTAAGTGATTAGTGGAGTTGGGAGAAAGGTAGAGACAACAGATGAATTTGACATAATGAGGTATAAAGATTTTAAGCCACAGAAGATTGAAAAGAGGAGATTACAAATTACCAAGTCTGTGACAGGGAATATCGGCACTGACATATGCACAAGTACCACCTCTGAGACAAAAAGAATCATACAGCGAATAATTTGGGCAACCAAGATGAGCAGTGGTTGAATCAAACGATAATTGAGATTTTGTCAAAAAAAGTACATGGGGATTTGGCAGACTGTAAGTGGAAATGGACATCATTGAGATTGGAACTGTAACCATGTATATTTGTGAAATGAACTAGGAAGTGTACCATAGATTCAAATTGAGGAAAGGCTCAACTAGACAGACATTTGGAATGACTGGATGGGTGAAATGGGAAATTTTTTTTTTTTGGCTGATGCTGTATAAGCTTGCTTTCTTGCATCATATGCCTCAACTAATGCTAATTTATCTTATACAATGGGATAATTACTTCCTTCTCCCTTACTTGAAAAATTTCTGTATATCATTGACAAAACCGCATGAGCTGCCCTAGCAGTCTGTCTACAGTGCTCAGAGAACTTCATATGTGACTGTACAATTACTCTCAGGTCATTTCATTTCCACTGCCTGGAGTCTGTATCACACAAAATTAATCTGAGATTACTGTTCCCCATAGAAAGTACCCTGCATTTGTCATTTCAGTTGCAACTTCTCAGCACCTTTGTCTAGATGGTGTTGCAGTCTAGATGTATCCTGATTACTGTGATTAACTACCCTACCATCCTTTGTATCATCTGAAAACTTAGACATTAAGCTAGATGTGTCCCATCGATATCATTAATAAATATTGAAAATAAGAATTGGACCTGCACTGAATCCTTGGGGACTCTGCTAATAACATTTCTCCAATAAGAGCAGTGCTCGATAACTACTCTCCATTATCTCCCACTCAGCCATCTCTATCTATAGCAATAACTTTCCCTTAATACCACACTGCTCCAATTTGTACAGCAGTCTATTATGTGCAACACTATCAAAAGCTTTCCTGAAATCCAGTATATGATAAATCCTGCAAATTGCGCCATCTGGAGATTACTCGTTCTAATTTAGGTATTTAAGGCGTTGAATGGATTGAGCAAGGTCAGTGCTTAAGGGGTTCTTCCTCTTGCTCAGACTACATACACGAGGGAGCATAAATTCTAATTAAGCAAGGATGGTTGCAGAACAGATGTATAGAAGTTTATCTATAACCAATGGGTAGTTGATTCCAATTCCACATCAGATGGAACAAATCTCTATCTGATGTTGTGGAATTGGATAGCTTGAATGAATGAATACAAGGAGGAATTAGACAATCCTGTGGAGGGGATGAATAGGTAGAATCAGATTTTGTTTTTAGCTGATGGTTTATAAGCTTGCTTTCTTGCATCATTTGCCACTACTAATTTTGATATCAGAATTATTTTTTGCATCCAGCTAAACTTTGTTATTATGTTATACTATCCAATCAAATTGGTCAGTCAAGGTTATCCCTTGACAACTCCATGAAGTATAACTGCACTCCTGTCTAGATGGCCCTGCATTACTTCTTTAACTAGTGACTTATTTTTCTTGGAACAGAAGTTAAGCTAACAGGTCTGTAATTACTCATGTCACCCTTTGATACCACTTTGCAAATTGTGGATACATCTGCACATATCCACTTCATTAGGACTTGAATGATTATGAGAGCAACCTTGAATCCAGGGATGCTCTCATAATCGTGGCTAGAGGTTTACTTACCTCTTCTGCTCTTTTTTTAATATAACTGGATAGATCCCATCCATCTAAGATGCCTTTTTTTGCATTTAGCTTTAACATTTTCCCATCCACATTCCTTTTAGTTATTACAAAATCATTCCCTGGTATAATTTGACTCAATTCTGGCATCCCTATCCCTAAAAAGTGACTTATGTGAGATGCAAAATAACCATTTGGTTTATCCACAACTTGAGCAAGATCATCCCCAATTAATCTCTTCATATATAGATGACCAATTTGATTCAGCCCCATTTCTTTTACTATTTATGCAAGTAAAGAAGTCTTTGCTGTTTTTTCTTTGCCAGACACATGTCTGGCAAAGAAAAAATATATATTCCATATCTCTGGCAAATGAGATGCCCCTGTCATAGACTTCTCCTAATCATTAGGCCTAGCTTTCCTGACCTCCTTTGCGTTTTGATTGCAGAGTAGTTTATATGTAATGCAGGCATCTGTATCATGTAATAATTTTATGTATCCCATGCATTTTTATTCCCTGCCACAAGTCTCGGTACATCTGACATCCATTTAGATCTATGCCTTAAACCAGTGGTTTTCAACCTTTTTTTAATAACGGCACCCCTAAGTAATTTATTTTATTTTGCAGCACCCCTACTCAATTTTCTGCTTGTTAGATCCGATTCTCTCTCTGTGTATATATATAAAATATTAAAAAATATACGTTATATGGGTTATTACAATAATATAATTATAAAAATTACATTTCGTAATACAAATTATATATATATACAGTATATAATAATTTTATTCTTTATATAGAGGTACTAAGTAAACATCAATTATAGATCACAAAATTAAAAAGATACTACACCTTTTATAATGAAATAAACATATAAATTTTAAAAAATAATAAGTTTAAGTAACTTAAACCCAAATTACGTGGCACCCCCGGAATGTTGTTGCGGCACCCTACGGTGCCGTGACACCCCTGTTGAAAACCACTGCCTTAAACTATCTCTCGGTATCAAAAAGCCTAGCTTACTAGGAGCATTACTAGTAATGCAGTAGGAGTAATGCCTGTATGGGTGCATTACTAGGAGTAATGCTATTTTTTATTTTTTTATTTTAGCCCTAACAGAACCCATTTATTTGCTTGTTTCTTGAAGACACCCAGCACTCCTCTTAATCTCTGACATCTGGTTTTTCAGGTTGCTATATGTTCCAATAGAAACAGTGCAAAAATAATTTTCACCTTTGCTTACAACCTCTGTTAATCCATTAGTGTGTGTGTCATCCAAGGCTAACAGTTTTCCCACCACTGCCTTAGTAGCATCAGCAAATATTCTTTCAAACTTCTATGTAAGTGTATCTCATCTATAAAAACTGCTTCTTCCATTAACAAGCACAGACCATGCTGAATAAAATTCTATCCTATGAGCCTTGCACAGCTTCTCAAATTGTTTCTGGGCATGCCTTACAGTACTGAAGGTGTGGCCTAACTGTTGCCTTATAGAACAGGATAAGCACCTCCTTATCCCTGCTGGAAAAAATCCTATATGACAAAATCCCAAAAGGTATCCACACTGCTCAGAGAAGTACAGGTCTTTTTCATTCTTCATTACCCTGAATGTGATACAACATAGTATGTTTTTCTGGGATTACTGATACTCCTGTTCAGTACCTCCCATTTGTTAATGTTAAACTTCATTTGCCACCTCAGCCTATCTGCCTAATTTTTCTTGATCTTGTTGCAATAGTGTGCCTTGTTTACTGTCATTTATCACTCTTCCCCCCCCCCCATCATCTTCAAACATAGACATTAAGCCTGATTGCCTTTATCATTAAGGATATTAGTAAATTGATAAGAGGAGTTTACCTCAATATAGTACGTGGAACACTTCCGTATGATACCCTCCAGAAATTAAAACGGAAAAAACGAAAAAATCGACAACTTACCGGTACATTAAAGTAAAATATAAATAATTAAAGTGAAATATAATTGTTTTGAATTGATTTTGAATTGTGTTAAATTGATTATTTAATTATTTATATTTCACTTTAATTATTTATATTTTACTTTAATGTACCGGTAAGTTGTCGATTTTTTCGTTTTTTCCGTTTTAATTTCTGGAGGGTATCATACGGAAGTGTTCCACGTACTATATTGAGGTAAACTCCTCTTATCAATTTACTAATATTATTACCAACGTAGAACATATTGAGTATTACAGCTCTGATTCATACTATCTAATTAATTTTCATACTCTTATTGACTATTTCATTCACTTCCTGTCTCTCCAGTAGTATACAATCGATACACACAATTATGGGAGATTTTTTGAATGGCTTGGTACAAAGTTACATTAAATCTACACTAAGGTACTCGGCCCAAAGTTACCATATTTCTTTCCTAAAATATTGCCTTCAAAACAACATCGTTCCGAAGTTTGCCAGGGTGAATTTAAATCAAAAAATTTCAGGCATAAAACAACTATCACTGGCGACATCACGTAATATTGTTAAGCTTGCCTTAAAATCTCGATATTCGGATAAACAAAAATACCTTTCCCAGGTTAGGAAGCTTCGCGATAAATTAAAAAATTATCTACATCCGAACGATTGGTCTGTATTGAAGACCTCCATAGATTTGCGACGGGAAGCACAAGCCTCAGAAATAAAAAACAGACACGTTAATAAGTTGCAAACATTATCGAATAGTTCTAGACACGTTCATACGAATTCTAACACATTGTCGCGAGCCTGCGACCAAGTTCACACGAGTTGGGTGACATCCCCCCCACAGACACATAACGCACTACCACAGAATATGTCGGCTAGTTCACGAACACCCCCTCACCCAGTATCCAACGAACCGACATATAAACAGGTTACAAATCTTTCCTCGTGTACACTATCGCAGGACCAGATTTCACTTTTATCCAAAGGATTAAATTATAATTTACCACCTCGAAAGCTGCCAAAAAAACAATGCGTAATTGATTTTGAATTTGGACTTCGTAGTGTTCCACAAAAAGATGTATTTATTCAACAAGTTAACCAAGTAGTGAATAACATAAAAGAAACACGACTTCCTAAATTGAATACACATGACAGTTCAGCTTTACGAGAACTTCGAGAAAATAAGGACATTATTATACAGAGGGCAGATAAAGGAGATACAGTGGTAATACTAGATAAACATGATTATATTAATAAGTTAGATTCAGTTGTATCTGATACCTCCACTTATTGTGAAGTGGACCCGACACTGTTTACCAATTTGGTAAATCAATACAATAAAACGTTAACCACATATCGTAAAAACGACTACATTACTATGGTTCAGTTGAAGGAATTGAAGTCCAGAACATACAATATTCCTGCACTTTTTGGTCAGGTAAAATTACACAAGCCTGGATTTCCGATTCGACCTATTGTTTCCTACAGGAACTCGGCATTTTCAGCCTTAGCCACACATGTATATAACATTATAAAACCTTTTAGACAGGTTATACAATTTGGGATTAAGAATTACGATACATTATTTAATAATCTTAAAGACTGTAAACTCGGTGACAATGACAATTTATTCTCATTAGATGTTACATCATTATATACGAATGTAAACGTTGAATACACATTAGATATTATTTGGGATATGTTAAATAAAAACTCGACACCGATTAATTATACGAAGCTGCCTATAAAGGAGATTTTTCACTTAATTAAACTATTAGTTGAGGCTAACTACATCACCTTTCGAGACAAGGTGTATAAACAAATTTTTGGATTACCAATGGGTTTGAACCTGAGTGGCTTAATGTCAGAGATCTATCTCTCAACGATTGAGCAGATACATTTGACACCTTTTCGTCCCCGTATCACATACTATGGGAGGTATTTAGACGATGTTCTAGTTATTACCGATAGTAGTACTATCCAAGATATTTTACATTCGTTTAACAATATTCATTCTAGACTCAAATTTACATTGGAAAGGGAAGATACGGATACTAAGTCATTAAACTTTCTAAATTTCACGCTTACCCGGGACTCGAACAAAATACAATTTAGCATCTATCGAAAACCCACTAACACCGGTATGCTTCTACATTATAATAGCTACCACCCGTTCACCTACAAAAGATCGATTATCTTTAATCAATTTCTAAATGCCTATAAATATTCAACGACGGATTCTGCTTTAGACTCAGAAATACAAATATTAACTAGCAGATTCTTGAACAGGGGTTATCCCATTAACACAATAAATCGAATTATGGTACAAGCTAAGGATAGGATACAAAATACTGCACCAATCAACAATAGTAATATCAAAAAATACTTTATTTCTGTCCCATATGTTGAACAGTGGCACAAACAGCTTAACAGATTCTTTAAAGATTCCGAATTTAAAATTATAGCTAGGCCTATACGGAAGTTACACACTATACTGAACAATCGCTCGGTTCTTTCGGCGTTCGCAACACAAATTAATGATCTTGTATACAACATTTCTTGCGGTGATTGCGACTCGTCTTATCAGGGTTCCACGCGGTTTTCTCTTAATATCCGTGTAAATCAACACGAAGCCTCTGTTCGTGCTTCTCGTTCAGCAGCGTCAGAATTAGCCTTTCATGCCATTAACGAAAAACATACTTTTTTATTTAACGAGGCCTAAATACTTAACGTTCAACGTAATTATACGCGACTATTAATTGCAGAAACCGTTGAAATTAAATTACACGAGAATTCTGTTAATGTTCGGCGGCCATATTTGATCTCCGATGCGTGGACCTTCACGCGCATGCGCGAAGACACATAATCACTATTTAAGTTGCAGGTTTAGCCTGATTCGATAATTTTCATTCCTGTGATCACGACAGTCGGTCGAAAAGCATTGTCAGCTTCAGGAAGGAAAATCGTTTTGAATATTTTCGTTAGATTCTTTTAATTGCGTTAATTTGAATTTTAATTGTTTTGAATTGATTTTGAATTGTGTTAAATTGATTATTTAATTATTTATATTTCACTTTAATTATTTATATTTTACTTTAATGTACCGGTAAGTTGTCGATTTTTTCGTTTTTTCCGTTTTAATTTCTGGAGGGTATCATACGGAAGTGTTCCACGTACTATATTGAGGTAAACTCCTCTTATCAATTTACTAATATTATTACCAACGTAGAACATATTGAGTATTACAGCTCTGATTCATACTATCTCATTAAGGATATTGAAAACAACCCAGGGCACAGCACTGAACTCTTGGAATTTCCACTAACAACATTAGGCCAAGGACAGCAGTGCCCATTGATAACTGCTCTCGGTCTTCTCCCACTAAACTGTTATCCTTAACAGTAACTTTTCCCTAATGCCACATCTCCAAATTGTACGGCAGTGTCTTATTAGCATTAGTAGAGGCATATGATGTAATTTCCCACTGCACTCTTAGTACCGCCCTTATGTATTGGAGTACATTGTCACTTTTCCAGTTCAACAGAATCTCTCCTGAGTTCAGTGATGCTCTCATAATTAGCCTGAATGTTTGAATACACTCACTTGCCGCCTCCCTTAAAATTGTAGGGTATATGCCATCAACCCCAGGAGCCTTACTCGCCTGTAGGCTCGAAAGTTTTTTCATTAAATAATGATGTGAAATTTCAATATCATTATTTACATATTTTTCAACTTCACTCCCATAATTTCTCTTTGACTTAAAGGGTTTTTCTTTGGTGAATATCGATTCAAAGCAACTTGTGTTCATTTGCAACATCAGCTGGGGTATCTAATCCCACGTCCATTATATAAGGGTCTAATCTGGTTTGTTCTTCTTTTCTTTGTATTTATATATATGAAGAATTCCTTATCCGCACACTTTATTATCATAAGTTATTGGACACCACACAGTCTCATAATTTCAGACAGATGATGAGACAGGTGATGACACTACACAGTCTCATCATCTGTCTGAGATTGGTCTGTCACTTGAAACAGTCTGGTTGTTTTCAGGCAAGCAGTTTTCATTTGTGTCTCCCCCACCCCATTCACAGTTAGTTCTATATATATCAGTTAGTTGACCAGATTAAAAGCTGAAATTCATTTAATTTAGAGTATTCTAGCATTACTGTATAAAAAAATTAAATTCTGGTTTTTATTGCAAAATTTTTTAAACCTGCATACAAGCAGGTTTTAAAAATTTTACTCATTTTGTTTTTTTTGAACACATCTGTGAAAAATCTATGATAATAAAACATTTTTAATTAATTTTTGAAAATGAAAACTCCCTTTAGACTTCTCTTCAAATGAATGCAAATTGAAAAATCAAGCTTTTCAATGAATAGTGTGATTAGATGCCAGCCTGCCGGTAACAGGAGTGCTTGCTGCATGAAATGTGAAGTGCACACATCAACAATTTGTTTCCATACAGTACATTGTCACGAGGCCAGAAGCATTGCTTGTTGAAGGAAATTGCATGGCAGTAAAGCAAACTTTCTATCAATCACTCTAACAGCATTAGTACAGGCATATGATGCAAGAAAGCAAGCTTATATAGCATCAGCCAAAAAAAAAAAAAAAAAACCGTCTCATCCATTCACTCCAAAAGTTCGTCTAGTTTGGCCTTGAATTTATTTAAGCTGTCAACTTCCACAACAACAGATGGAAGTTTGTACCAGCAATGAACCATATGCTGGCTAAAGGCAAATTTTTGCAAATCTATTCTGCAACTGTCTTTCCTCAGTTTGAATTTATGTTCCCTCATGTGCAGAATCTGATCAAGAGGAAGAATCCCATCAGTGTTGAGATTGCTCAAACCATTCAAGGCCTTATACACCTCAATCAGATCATCTCGCAGGTGGCTCATCTCTAGACTGCAATTTGCAGAACTTAAGCCTTTCTTGGTTACAGCAACCCTTTGTTCCACTCACTAATCTTGTTGCCCTTCTCTGTACTCATTCCAGAAGCTCTACATCTTTCCTAAAATAGGCCTCCAGACCAGTATTCAAGGTATGGCCTGACCATTGCCTTATACAAGGGGACCATTGACAAGTCCCATGAACTACTCTTGCAGCCTTTTTGCACTGCTCAGAAAACTTCATATCTGACTGCACAATTACCCCCAGGTCTTTTTCATTCTCCACTACCCCAACCCACAGTTGGTTGTTACTCAGGGGTTACTGCTGCCTATATGCAGCACTTTGCATTTATCAATGTTAAACTTCATTTGCCACTTCTCAGCCCATCTGCTCAACTTTTCCAGGTCCTTTTTCAGTAGCATACTGTTTTTACTGTCATTAACAACTCTACCAACCTTTGTATTTTCTGAAAACTTGGACATTAAGCCTGATATACCTTTATCAATATCATTGATAAACACCGAAAATAGCAGTGGGCCCAACATAGATCCCCTGGGGAACACTACTAATAAGATTAGTCCATGAAGAGCAGTGTCCATTGATTACCACTCTGCCTTCTCCCACTCAACCATCCCTTTATCCATAGCAGCAACTTGCCCTTAATGCTATACCACTCCAACTTGTACAGTTGTCTTCCATGTGCAACAGTATCAAAAGCTTTCCTGAAATACAAGTATATGATATCAAAATTATTTTTTGCATCCAGTTCCTTTGTGACCACATCGTATTATCCAATCAAATTGGTCAGACAAGATTTCCCTTAACAAACCCATGCTGTGTCTGTACTAACTGCAGTCTTGTCTAAATGATCCTGCATTGCTTCTTTAACCAGTGACTTCATTATTTTCCCCCGGAAGAGAAGTTAAACTAAGAGACCTGTAATTACTCATGTCACCTTTGGGATTTTGTTTTTGGCTGTTCCTGTTCTGCCTTGGAAAATCTCCAAGGCAGAATAGGACCAGCGTATTCTGCCTTGGAGATTGCTGATGTGTTGTCTGCACAAGTGTGAGCTCTGGTGATGAGTTGGGCAACTGAGAGCTTGATGGTCCCCCATTTTAATTCATTTGAGGGCACCTACCCTACTCTTCAAACTCTCCTAAACACTCATCGCATTGCAGTGTTGGCACCTAATTTCCTGTTCCAGAAAGCACTTCAAACATTTCACACAGTGCCCTTTCTTGCTTCTCTTGTCTGGGCATTATTTCCATTTAAATACAATTAATTGATTAACAATGAAAATTAATAAAATTAACAAATTTAATTGATTAATTGACAATACTACACTAAGATAATAGATTCCTAAATGCAGTGATACATATTACACTATCAAGTTTTACATTATACCTTATGCTATCAAGTTGAAGATATACATTATGCTATATCTTTATGATTGCAGTGTTAAATTAGTTATATCCTTACTAGAAAGAAAAATTCCTTAGCTAAACACAAAAATATATATGCCCAACAAGTGATTAGAACCTTTGAGCTACTTATTTATCACAATTAAAACACTACTATTCCACTGCACTACTCGTTATGTGCTATGATATTCGTGGAAAAACACTGATACAATAGCAGCACAAATAGTAAATTGTAACTTACAAAATTACCAGCTAAATTTAAAAATAAGCTAATGAATGTGACTAAGACTATTTAAACTATTTGTAAAACACAATTTAGCCCCATTGATGAAGTACAAATTGCTAAAATATTGTTGGGGTTGAATCAACCCCACACAACTGATTTAGAATTAAAAATAGTAAAATTTTTAACTTTACCTTCTTTGTTTTTTTTTTGTTTTTTTTTTAAATTAAATAATCTTTTGGCGAAGGAATAATTTTTTAAAGAAAGCCAACATGAGAACCATAGGAAATTTCGGGAAAACTTACTGGGCAAAATCATTTCCTGCTACTGCAGTTTCTCCCTGCATTCTCGGTAAACAGATGGTGCGGGTTATCGGCAGAAGTTGATAATGATGTATTGATTAGTTTTTTCTTATTATTAAAAGCAGATTAATGGAGTTCATGAGTGTAATGCCTTTGTGGCTGAAATTTACTTACAGGTATGCCCTCCAGACTGTTTAGGGTGGTTAACCCCCTTCCTGCTGTTTTAACCTGATAGGAAATTGATTTCTACTGCCACTACCGATAACATGCACCATCTGTAGAAGTCGTTTTCATATCAAATCTTGAGCAATGAGGGAATGTCTAAATTCATGTAGTCATGAATTTAGATATTCCTTCATCATTCATCAATTTAACAGAATTTCTGTTTTGTGTTTTGTGTGAAATTTCACTATTGCTTCTGCTTTACAGTAAAATAATCTAGCATTATGGAGTTAAAATAACTTCATAATTGCCAGATTATTTTTAAAAAAGAATGCTAATTTATTTACCAAATTATAAAGCATGCCAATCTGCAATTAAGATTATACTTGGCAAGGTGTAATTCTTCTACCTAACTACTAAGATACTATACTATAATATTCAAAATAAAACCATAAGATTAAAAAACTTTAATAGGTTGATTGTTTAATATTGCATTTTTTTTTCATAATAGCCTTGAAGACATAACCACATTCTGTGTTTGTAATTAAGTTACTTCCATAATATAAGTTTCAACTGTTACATATTCTTAACAGTATCTCTGCTTCTAAATTTAATGCTGTAATTTCAGTATTAAACCAGTTTTTCTAATTTTTGTCCTTTTAGTAGAAGATGAAATATTAATAAAGATTAAAAACTTATTATTTTTTTAAATATAAATATTGTGATAATAGAAATTCTAATTAATTTGGCTTATAGAATTTTATTTTCTTAATAGGACTTCTTTGCAGTAACAGATTACAAAAACA
Source organism: Mastigoproctus giganteus (assembly GCF_048544385.1). Classification (NCBI taxonomy): domain Eukaryota; kingdom Metazoa; phylum Arthropoda; class Arachnida; order Uropygi; family Thelyphonidae; genus Mastigoproctus; species Mastigoproctus giganteus. Next base: position 58,225,027 of record NC_143585.1, on the reverse strand, counting down.
GCTCTTAAGTGGCATAATATGTAGGCATTGCCAAGTAATAGCTGCTTCTTCGCAGAAGAGTAGACCTGTTCGCCTTTTTGGACAGCCCACACCTTTAACACATCCACATCTATTACAAAATGGACAAATAGTACCAGGAATTACACATGAGGAATTTCAGGGAAGAAGATTCAGGCTTATGGAACTGATTGGTCAGCAGTCTCACAAAAGTGGAACTGATGCAAAAAATCATCTCGTGGTAATACCATCTGGCACAAGAGTGTTCATGTCAGATAAGATTCCTTATCCTTTCCGCCAAAACTCAGACTTCCTGTATCTTACAGGCTTTCAGGAACCTGATAGCGTTCTGTTGTTGTACACTAATCATCAGAAAGATATACCTGAACATATTTCTTCATTATTTGTTCCTAGAAAAAATAGTCATACAGAGATGTGGGAGGGACCACGAACTGGAATGGATGGTGCAGTTGAATTACTTGGTGTTGATGAGGCACATAACATTGATGAATTAGAGATGTTTCTTGAAACATTCATTAATAATCATCCTAAAGTCTTTGTTTGGTATGATTGTGTAAACCCTTTATGTTCACCTTCTGTTAATGAAACATTGAGAACTTTTATTAAGAAAATTCATTCTTCAGTTGAATCTCCAAGATTTTTGATTCACCAGCTTCGAATGATAAAGTCAGATGCAGAAATCAAACTAATGCGGCAGAGTGCAAAAATTGCTGCTGATTCAATGAAAGAAGTGATTAAAACTTCACATCCTCTGGTTTTAGAATCTCAGCTCAATGCCAAGATGGAATATGAATGTCGAATTCGAGGAGCTGATCGTTTAGCCTATCCACCTGTTGTAGCTGGGGGTTCACGGTCTAATACAATCCACTATATTGCAAATAACCAAAGGATCCTTTCTGGAGAGACTGTATTAATGGATGCAGGTAAAATATTCTTTAATGGAAATTTAGGTTGAGTAGTTTACAGCATGGTTTCTTAACCTATGGGTCGCGACCCAAAATTTGTTCGGATGGCATATTGAGTGGGTCGCAAAATATTTTCAACAATAACAATATTTTTGCCTAATAACATACAATACGTTACAATTGTACAAAAATCATTTTAAAAACTTTTTGAGCCACTACGTGTCGAAAGTAACAGCTTCTCGGTTAACAGCTTCAGAATTTGCTGAAACTTATCATAAACAAGCCGAATATAAACTGGTTTGTGTATATGTCGATAACTGAGCTGCAAAGAGCACTGCTCAGTCGACATGTTACCATACGGTGGTGCACCGAGCTGAAATAATTTCTTGCGGGATTACGTTGGTGTTCTTTTATACAAATGTTGGCATTATTTTTGTATACATATAGATTCTTAAAATTTAACCTACCCATAATGCCAAAAATTAATACAAAGAGCTAGGTTTCACCTGCATTAATGATTGCGGAGTAGACAAATCACAGTGTGTACTATATTGTGAAGTATCAAGTAATAAATCATTGAAGTCAAATAAACTTAAAAGACATTTTGAAACAGAATACAAAATGTTTACATTTACTGGTAAACGCCACCATTTTTTTGAAATAAAAGAACAAATCAAAAGACGGTGTTTGGATGCTCGAAACAACAGTATTGTATATTCTGCTTGACAAGCTACATTGGCTTCCTATCATGTTGCTTTGTGGATTGCAAAGAATAGAAGTCTCATACCATTGGGGAAAATCTTATAAAACCAGCTGCTATTGATACGGTGCATATTACCTGTGGAGATGAAATTGTGAAAAAAAGTGCAACAGATTACCCTGTCAAATGATACAATTCGTGTGCGCATCATAGACATGTTGAAAGGTATTAAGCAACAGCTAATTGCAGTTATAAAAATTGGTAGTATTCAGCTTGATGAATCGACTGATGTAAGCAACGACACTACTCACGGTTTATGTACGATACCCAGGTGTAAAAGATATGGAAGAAGACATCTTATTTTGCAGACCAATGACCACTACAACAACAGGAGAAGATATTTTTACTCATGGTTTATGTATGATACCCAGGTGTAAAAGATATGGAAGAAGACATCTTATTTTGCAGACCAATGACCAGTACAACAACAGGAGAAGATATTTTTCAAATGGTAGATTCTTTTTTAAAGGAAAAAGGATTGAATTGGAATCAATACTTCAGGATATGCACCGATGGTGCACCAGCAATGCTAAGGGCTCGGCAAGGCTTTTGTGCAAGAGTAAAAGAAGTTAATCTGCAGGTTAAAACCTTTCACTGCTTCCTACGTAGACAAACTCTTTCTTCAAGAAATCTGTCACATGAGTTGTGCACTGTGTTAAATGAGATAATTCAAGTGGTCAATTTTATTAAATCAAGTACTCTCAGTTGTCGAATTTTTAACCAGATGTGTTCCAATTTTGGCGCTGAATATGAACACTTGCTATATAACTCTGAAGTCAGATAGCTGTCTTGCGAAAAAGTGCTTCAGCGAGTTTTATCATTACTCAATGAGATCGAAATATTTTGGAACGAGAAAAATCACCCTCTGGTATCAAGGTTCTCCGATTCAAGGTGGATTCTTCAAGCAACTTATCTTTCAGATATTTTTTCTGAAATTAATAACTTAAATACATCTATGCAAAGGTGCAATCACACTCTTATCGAATTAGCTGAAAAGATAACATGCTTCAAAGGTAAGCTGAAATTATGGAAGAAAAGAAACGCCTCTTTCCCGACCCTTAATCAACTTATATTGAAGATAAAAAGCATTAATTTTGCTGACGCTGACATGCAAGAAATTATTGTCAGACATTTAGAAAACCTAATAGTAAAATTTATCGGTATATTCCCGAAGAAGATATCTTCAAATATAATTGGGTACGGATGCCATTTAATTTTGAAGTAAATGACTTGCGTGAAGATTCTGTCAATATTAATAACCTACAAGAGCAACTCATTGAAATACAAAGTGACGAGGCACTTCGCTACACTTTTAACAAAAGCACCGAGTCTTTGTGTGTATTCTGGTTGAAATTAAAAAGCAAAAAGCCAACATTAGTAAACAAAGCACTGAAAATACTGCTTCCCTTTGCAGCGACATACATGTGTGAGTCAGGGTTTTCAACTCTAACTATAACAAAAACCAAATTGCGAAACAGACTGCAGCCTGAAGATGACCTAAGATGCAGCCTATCTAATATAACACCAAAATTTGATGAGCTTTCAAAACTTATTCGAATTCAAGGTTCACATTAATAAGATTTAATGTTGTTACCAATATAAGTAATGTGTTTTGTATTATTAAAATAGTATGAACCAGAGCTGTGATGCCCAATACGTTCCACGTTGATTTCAATATTTGTAAAATAATAAGAGAAGATAACCTCAGTATAGTATGTAGAACACTTCCGTATGATACTCTCTAGAAATTAAAATGAAAAAATCGGAAAACTTACACTAGAGTAACAAATAGTTTAAAAAATAATTAAAAATCAATTTAACACAATAAAACTCAATTTAACAGAATTAAAAATCAATGTAACGCAATTGAAAATAAGAAAATTAATTAAAAGAATTTAACGAAAAAATTGCTAATGATTTTCCTTCTTGAAGCTGACAACGCTTTTCGACCTTATGTCGTGATCACAGGAATGAAAATAGCATTGTCAGCTTCAGGAAGGAAAATCATTAGCAATTTTTTCGTTAAATTCTTTTAATTAATTTTCTTATTTTCAATTGTGTTAAATTGATTTTTAATTATGTTTTAAACTATTTGTTACTCCCTTGTAAGTTTTTCGATTTTTTCGTTTTAATTTCTGGAGAGTGTCATACGGTGTTCCACGTACTATATTGAGGTTACCTTCTCTTATTATTTTAGAAGTATTATTAAAATATAAAATTATTTAATTGTTATCTGTATCTGTTATTTTATTAATTTTTGAAACCAAAACTATTACCGTAAACTAGGTCATGGCTCAAAAAGGTTAAGAAACACTGGTTTACAGTTTCTCAAATCTGTCATTCTGAAATCAGACAGTGCCAGATCCATTAGCATTTTGCAAAAATTTTTGTTAGGTTAGTTGAGTGCTAGAGCTCTGAAAGGTCCCCAAAATTAGTTTTACAGTCCAGCACATGCATTTATTAATTTTTCTCATTGATTTTTTAAAAACCAATTCAGTAATAATTTAAGCACTTTGAATTATCATATCACAATGACAGAATTATCACAATGACCATAGTTATTGAACTTTCATAACCTATTCAGTTGTATGAACTTTTTATCAAATGTTTTTTCTTTGAAATACCCTTAAAAGGGAGAAAATTTAATCACAAATGTTTTCTAACCTGGTGGTGGCAGTGGAGGCACACACTTTGTTGCAAACACAGTGGCATAGCATTTGATAGATGCCAAATTTTCTTTTTGATATTTGGAAAATCTTTTTTGCTTATTTCATCTCTTTTTATGGATTGTAGTATTGTGTGTGACTTACTGTTTAAAAAATGCTTTTTATTCCTGTTATTTTCAGAAAAAAAAAGGGAAAAAAAATATTCTGCTGAAAATTAAAAAGCTTTAGGCATAAAATGTAATGTCCTTTTTTTCATGGATCTATCGGTCTTCCATTTTTCAGTTTAAAAGACCATTAAGAGTGAAACATTTAAATAAGCGCATGTGTATGTATTTTGGCAGAGCATCTGACTGTATGAAATTTGTGATGTTTGGAAAACCTTTTAGGATTTTTTGAATTCCGCTTGGACAGTACCTGTGTTTCATTTTTTCTTAACCCAGTAGTTGTGATGCAAGGTTTTACAGGTGCCTCTGAAAAATAATGCTCCCACATTACCCTTTAATGATTAAAGTATTTCAAGTTTCCTAAATATAGGACATAGAGTTACTAGTCATGCAAACCCGCAGCCCCACCAACTCTGCAGTTAATAAGTTTTCTGTTTATACTCCCATGTTGACCAGGGTTCAGAGGAGTTCACAAGGCATACAAGAAACAGCACCATGTTTAGAAATCACGGTGGGGGGTGAGCCCTTATCATTCAAATATTTCACTTGACTACTTGGCTATGGCAACCTAATGTAGCAAAACTTTTGCAGCTTTTCTTTTTTTTTTTTTGAAGAGGAAATTCAAGAAAACAGTTGCACTTAATAAATGCCAACATAAAAGTGAAGTTTCAGATTACAGCAGGCCCTCGTTATAAAGCGGTTCACTTTACGCTGATTCGCTATAACACTGATCTTATATTATGACCCTTATCTCACTATAACGCTGTCACAACTCACTATAAGATGGAGACTCAGCATGGGTTTGTTAAGGGGAAGTCATGTCTGATTAATTTAATTGGATACTATGATGTGGTCACAAAGGAACTGGATGCAAAAAATAATTTTGATATCATATACTTGGATTTTAAGAAAGCTTTTGATACTGTGGCACATGGAAGACTACTATACAAATTGGAGCAGTATGGCATTAAGGGCAAGTTGTTGTAATGGGTAAAAGGATTTTTGAGTGGGAGAAGACAGAGTGGTAATCAATGGACACTGCTCTTCGTGGACTAATATACAGAGCGCTAAGTGAACTAATAGATGTACGGAAATTTGCCTTTAGCCAGTGGGTAAAGTTGATAGTCGTAAGAAACTTCTATCTATTATAGTGGAGGTTAACAACTTAATAAGTTCAAGGCAGAACTAGACAAACATTTGGACTGAATGGATGGAAATGGGAAGTTTTTTTTGCCTGATGCTATACAGCTTGCTTTCTTGCATCATATGCCTCTACTAATGCTAATGTTAATAATGCCCTTTTACCAGCATACAGATTGAATTTTTGGCATGTTTAATGAAAACGTTTCATCTGATTTAGTCGATAGCTTGATAATGAATAGCAAACCCGGCATTAAAGCGTTTCCTGTGCCGACTTGAGAAATTTTCCCACGCTCAGTGAAATTTTCAGCAACGCTAATTTAATTGCAGTACAGTGACTTGTTATGTAGTTCTGAGATCAACATTTTTAAAAATGATCAAGTATATTGCTTTTAATATTTGGGCTATATGCATTTATCCAACGTCTCGTCATCTCTCAGTACAGTGTTCGAGTAAAATGTAACGGACAGTTTACTCAAACATTGTAACATAATTAATGCAATGCAGTTACGTTTTCAAAGAGTTAATAATGGCAGATAATAACGAAAAAGCAACAACATCTGGATGCTGTACGAAGACTACAAAGGTAAGAAAAAGACTGAATTTAAAAATAAATTAAACGTTTTGAAGCAAATCAATTCCGGTCAATGACAAGCGGATGTGTGCAATAATTTAGGACTGCAGGTTTAACTTTAAGAACAATTATAAAAAATAAAGAATTAATTTTAGCAGCAGGAAAGACAGCCGTACCACTGCAAGCAACTAAATTGACTAGGGCTAAGCCGGCTATTATGATTGAAATGGAGAGACTTCTAAATAATTTCATTGAAGATAATATCCCACACAGAATTCTGTTAAGTTAAATATTATTTAAAAAAAAAAAAGCGATTAGCCTATATGATGATCCGAAGAAAGCTCACCTCAAATAAAAGTGTTGAAACATTTAAAGCTAGTAAGGGCTGGTTCGATAGATTTAAAATCCAGGGAGAAGCCATAAGTGCAGATCAAGAAGGAGCCAAAACTTTCAAAAAAGAACTTGCTAAAATTATTGAAGAGGGGTATTATACTTCTCAACAAGTTTTTAACATAGATCAAACAGGATTTTTTTTGTAAATGAATGCCTAAAAGAAGTTTTATATCGAAAGAGAAAACAAAATATACCAGGCTTCAAAGCGGTGAAGGATCAGTTGGCTTTATTGTTGGGTAGTAACAATAAAGCCAATTATTGACTTTATTTTAAATTAAAACCCCTTTTAGTTTACCAGGAAGAGGGCCAAAGTACAACCCAAAATCAACACATTTTTCAGTCCAAAGATACAAAAACTCTACAGCTCAGGGCCATCGGATTAATAAATTAATGATTTAGTTGGCATTTCAAGTTTAATTTTGATACGTAATATAGTTACCACATAATTATATACGTATATAATGCAGAATATTTTATATATACAAATTTTTGAATATTAAATATTTTGACCAACATTTGTGCCTCTTTTCACTACCGTTTATTATTGATTAGGAAATATCCTATGGCACCACAACTCACAAATTATCTGTTATGTTACCTTATGGGAATATGGTGCTCACTTAGCTCTGTTTTTCCGGAACGAATTATCAGTGTTAAGCAGGGGGTTACCTGTTTGTGTTTTTCTGAAGTCCAAGGTTAATGCACTCTACTTTCACAAATTAAATAATTAGTGTCCCATGCTTTGTTACTGAAAGATTTGTTATTGCTTTTGCATAAATAAAGAAAAATAAAGACAACCACATTTTCAGCTCCATTGTTCATTGCATGTAATTGTCTATGATGGCACCTAGACAAGTGTTCATGGCCGACCGGGCTAGCCGAGTGGGTCAAGTACCTGCCCGGCAACCCAAAGGTCACGGGTTCGATTCCCGCCTCAGGCTTGGATCAAAGTACTGCAAAAACCTTGGGAGGTGCAATATGGCCACAGAAGCCGATGCGCCAACAACTACCAAATCAAAAAAAAAAAAAAAACAAGTGTTCATCTCCACCATATATCCTGTATTAAATGGAACATCTACGAAATGGGCCTGTAATGTAATGTATGTGTTTGTGTATGCATTAAATAATGTGTAAAGAAAAAAAACAAAAAAAAAACCAGGCCACTCTGCCACTAGTGGGGGGGCGTGTTTGCCACATGGTTCCCCATTCCTAGACTTTTAGGACTGGACTTGGGTCTACTTTACTAACTGTGCATCAAGCATCAACTCTGCTCCCAATGGATCAAGTACAATACCATTGGGAGCTATCATCACCACCCCCGGCTACCCACACAAGGAAGAAAAAAATAAATAAATAAAAAAATTCATCTGACATCCATTTTGGCCCAAATCTTGAGCAGTATTTCTTATTTGGTATGAAAAACCCCTCCAAGATTAAGTCTCCCAAGGCTTCCCATTTAGAATTCACCATTGGTAACCATCACCATCATTAGTTTATCCCACTGTATAGAATTTAAAAACTCTCTGAGACCACTGTAGTCACCTTTGCGAAAGCAACCCTTCCCCTTAGCCCTGATGGTAGTAACATCTTTAAGTAAATCCCACATCAGTACACTGTGATCACTGCCACCTAGTGGTTCCTTTATCTGCAGATTCTTAACGCATGAAGAATCGCTGCTGATAATTAGATCAGGAGTGTTACTCCCTATAGTTTGCCTCACGAACATGCTGCTGCTGCTGCTGCAGAAAACAATCATCCAATAAATCCACAAAAGTCTTTCTAGTGTGCGATTGACCAATCCACAAGTTCCAGTCAATATCTGGAAAGTTAAAATCCTCCATTATAAGACATTCTGATTTACTGGCTCACTCTATTTCTCTTCACAATTGCTCATTGTACTCATCAGCCTCATTAGGCCTATAACACACGTACTCTCATTTTCCCTTTCCCATTGCTTATGTCACACCACCAGCGGCACGTTATGGCTTCATGGGACCCCGGGCAAATTTGAATTTGGGGGCCCCATGTATAGTGTTGAATTTTTCTTCGAGGGGAAATCCCACACCTCCAGTATACTCTTACCCATGCAAAAAGCGAAATAATAATTGTAGATATAATTTTATTAAAAATAAAACAAAATTACATGCATGACATTTATAAAGAACTTTCATATATAGATTAAGTATAATCCACAAGAAAAGGTCATAAATGAACTCAATTAATATTTAAGTACTTTTATTTCATTAAATAATAAACTAGATTAATTAAACGAGAATTAGAATAATATATATTTAATATAACAAAACAAACTTTCTATAAATTAAAAATAAAAATAATTCTTAATGGAACATAACAAATTACCTAATAAAAGTCGTAATTAGAATGAAAATTTTAAGAACATTATTATACGTTCACTTTCCCTGCTTTTTGAGCTGCAAAATTATCAATCAGCTCATTATAATCAACCCCACTGGTAATGTCATTTTAAATGCATAATATTGAAAATTGCATAATTTTTCTTGGCCTAAAGAATTTCTAATGTAATTTAATTCTTTTAAGTACATTGAAAGAACGCTCTGCCGATGCGTTAGAAACAGGTATGGTTAAATATATTTTTAAAATTATGTCCACATTAGGAAACATAGAAACTAGCCCTTCTTGAATTGCTTTATAAAGGAGAATTTAAATATTAATAAAGGAGAATTTAAATTTTCATTTTTTGTAAAATGTACAAAGTGGGTAAGTTCTTCCTTAAAAATACTAACGTTGATGTCGTTTGAATACTTATTTATTAAATTTAAAATACATTCATCGTACTCGTTTGGCGAAATTTCTTTTAAGTTGATATTTATTAATATGGCAAAATAATTTAAAATATTTTGATAAGCCTCAACATGTCTTTGAATGTCTGGTACCAACTGATTGCAGATAACATTCAAACAATTCACTATAAATCCTTGTTTGCCTGCCAATTGCACATCCTCATCTCCATCCCTTTTCTCATCAAAATGTAATTTTCTTTTGCATTTTCTCCCCTTGTCTGACTCATTTATATTGTTTGTTAATGCAAAACATTCTGACTCTGTAGTATCAAAAAATTCATTATTGTTTTGAATGTCTTCTGATATGTACAAAGATAATGATTTTAAAAGATTTACGGCATTGTGTAAATCGGAATTTTTATTTTGAAGACTTTTACTAGTTGCATTCAATCTTTGTAGAATTGCATTCCATATGAAAAGTAAGTGTTGTTTCAAAATCTTCAAAGTTTCATATAGCTTTTTTGCTTCTAATTTTGTTACAGGTTTTTCATTATAATCTTCAAAAATTTTAAATAAAGATTCTTTTATGGCCAAAAAATTCATCTTAACAGCTAAAATTGCATCTGCTCTTGAGGACCATCTTGTAGAACAATTTTTTTTAATGTTACATTTCCTTTTGTAGTTTGCTTTCATTAAAATATCCCATCTCTTTGTAGAAGAAGAGAAAAATACAAATAAATTTGAACAAAATCGAAGAAATGGAGTGCTTTTGGACAAGCTTCTGCAGCAGAATTTCCCACTAAATTTAGGCTATGAGCCGCACAAGGGACATAAAATGCAGTTTTACTATGGCTCTTAATCTTCACTTGTAACCCGTTGTATATCCTGGACATGTTGGCTGCATTGTCGTTAAGATTGTCCTTGACAGTTTTGGATATCTAAACCATATTCCGTTAATTTTTAAGTTATAATATTTTCCAAGTAGCTAGCATCATGCTTTTCAGCATGTAGGAAAGACAAGAAACGTTCCTGAATTTTATTTTCTTTATCTAAATATCGTATAATAAATGATAATTGATCTGTGTGACTTATGTTGGGAGTAGAGTCAACAATAAGTGAAAAGTATTTAGCCTGTTTGATTTCATTAATAATTGTATTTCTTATGTTAGCGACCATTAAATGTATGAATTCGTCACATGTAGTATTAGAAAGATAATTCACCTGTCCTTTACCACATTTACCATAAGTTGCTAAGTGAGTTTTCAAAAACATATCAAAATTAGCTAAGTATTCTAAGCAACTCATAAAATTTCCTGCACTACTATCATGCCCTCGAAATCCCAACCCTAATGAAGCTAACAGTTTCACAGTTGCAGCAACTCTTTTTAGAACCTCACGCCAATAATTTGTTTGTTTTTCATAAGCTTTTATCAACTCTAAATCAATTCTTCTTACACTTTTCAAGCGCTTTACATACACACACATATTTTCCTTATGTTCTTTAGACTCATTATGCATTTTTAAAATATCAACAATATGTTTCCAATCATTACATCCAGTAATTAATAATTTTTTTGATTTAACTGAAAACAATTTGCAAATAAAACAGTACACAGATTTTGTGGTTTCTGAAAATATTAACCACTCTTTTTTTCTGTGGTACCATTAGCTCTACTTAAATAGAAATGGGATTTGTTTAATTTTCTTGTAATGATTTTTCCATCACAATTAAAATTTCGATTTGAATTTTTAATGTTTCCAAAATTTTGCAGTTTTTCGCGAAGGCAAAACTCAATAAAATCATTTGTGATGGGCCTTGGCCATAAAGCAATATCTTTAGTGTATGTTTTATGTTTGATATTATTTGTATGTATTGCATTCTGTGCAATACAAACAAATTTTATCATTATTATCGTTGTTATTATTTGTATTAATATTTTGATCATTATTATCATTGATATTTGTATTAATATTTTTATCATTGTTATCATTAATATTGTAAACAGTTGCATTGTTGGTATTGTTTTCAATTTGATCAATAATAACGCCGGCTGATACTGCAGAGTTGGAAGGTTCATTTTCTATCCGATTTTCTTCTGTTTTGCTGCTGTCATCTCGATTTTTTTTTATTGCTACAAAATCCTGTAATGAGGTTTGTTTCTTTTTTAATTCCGCCACTCTAATTTTCTGCTTCTTTCTTTTTTGAAACCCAGATTCGTACATTCTTTTCATCGCCCTAAAATATTATTTTTATATTCGTATATTGTATAATTTATTATTTTTTACTTATTCATGTAATTGTTTTTCATAATTAAGTAAAATAATATTTGAATGTACAATGTAAAATAGAAATCCAGTATTCTACCCCAATTACAGAAAATAAAATGAAAGAAAATTTGTTTAAATTAATTGTACATTATCGTGGAAAGAGCCCGCACCAAATCATGTGTTAGAATTAATATAAAATAAATATTTTAACAAACAAAACATACAAAATACTAGTATTAATACCTACCTCAAATTTTCTCTTTATTTATTAAACAACATTTGTAACTTATACACTTATTGTTAATGACAATAATACACAATACACTTGTTGGCACACACTATGTTGATATCAGCGATCAGCCATATGTACTGTCTGTACCACGGGGATGACACGGTCCGTTATAGTTGTCAATCTTAAAATCCCATTCGGTCCTAAGGACCTCCAGCAATGAAATCAGTGCGGTAGTAAATGATATCTACTACTTATCAACAATAACCAGAGCAAATGTAACTGAATTTTATTCTTCTAACCGTGTAAGGTGATATAAGATTTTAAGATCAACTATAATGGCCCGTTTCACGGAGATGGTTTCTATTTTGAATAAAAACAATAAAATTCAGTTATACATTTGCTCTGGTTACCGTTGATAAGTAGTAGATATCATTTATTACTGCGCTGATTTCGCTGCTGGAGGGCGCTGGAAGTCCTTCAGCCCTCTTCAGCAGAATAGGGGCAGAATGAGACTCTAAGGTCCTGTAAAATACATTATGGGAAAGGGTCGTTGCAAAGGGCTGGTCTGTACACGGCAATGCGCTCTGCCCTGCGCCAAGGTGTTTATATTTCATATGTTGCCATACGCCTGCATCACACCTGCAATCTAGGGTCCCCAGATATGGGACCAAAATTAATTTCCGATTTTTTTACTACAAAAATGAGTTTATAGAATATTGATTTGGGGACTTTGGGGCCCCCCTGTTGATGGGGCCCTGGGCAATTGCCCTTTTTGCCCATAGGATAACGCACCGCTGCACACCACACTGACTCAACATTGCATTGTCCACCAATATCAATTGGATGCACTTCTTAGATTTTGTGTTTCTTAACTAACACATAACCCCTCCTCCCTTCCTGTACACATTGAACTCCCCAAATTCCAATTCTGCACTGCTATATCTGTGTGGCACTATGTCTCTGATATCCCAACAATATTTGCTTTTGATAATTCTTGTGCAAGGAATATATTTTGGTTTCTTAATCTATGTTTTCATATGGTGTCTGATCTATTTAATGATGTGCATAATTGAGAGTCGTAATCAAAATAAGTGATGGACATTTTCATAATCACATATATGCAGATTAGTTGATTACAAAATAAATAAGAAAAAAAAAAATTGATGGATTTGATGTGAAGTTATTAAAATTAAGACTAGGCTACTGTTACCACTTGGCTAATAATTCCGTTCAGCAAATGTATATATATATATATATCTGATAATTAAAATAAATATGATATTTAAAATAAAAACATCAGCCAGTAGTGAAACCACTCAACAGGGAGGATGTGCATTTGCTGCCTCTAATGATAGCTACATAGCCCTATTTATTTATTTTTATTACTTTTGCCTAACCTTTACCTCACATAATATATATATATATTTATATATATATATATTAAGGATATAAGGATTCATTAATGTACTGAGTTGTTTTACACCTACTTAAAACCTTATGGGGCCACCTTTTGCCATTAATACAGCCAATACATGTGTTGGCATGGGCTCCACAGTGTTCCTGCGGTAGTGCTATCCACGCATTGCACAATGTTCCAGTAATGCCCACATGTTGTTAGGAGTGTCATGGCATTGAATGTACTTTCAGTATACCCCAAACATTTGAGTTGAGATGAAGGGAGGATAGTGAATTCATTGTTATGTCCCTGAAACCACTCAGCAACTTGCATGGTGCTTAGTGGCATGGCACATTATCTTGTTGATAGACTGTTACACTGTCATTGTGAAGGGGTGTACTGGTCAGTGGTGATAGAAAGGTGGGTATTTGGGCATTCCCATTGAGCTTTTGAATAACTGTGATCAGAGGGTCCAGGACATTATTATTATTGCTCTTATATTATTTCTCCCTGATGGAGGTTCCACCAGTGACAGGTATTGCTACCAAGTACACAGGATGGTGGTGGTTATGTCTAGTGTTACTGTTGGTCAAGGAACTCTGACTATCCTACAGGTGTTCAGGATTGCGACTTTCTGGAGTTTCTAGGTGTTTGCTGGAGACCTATTGTTGCTAGGCTGTTAAATAGGGTCTTTGTCACCATACCGTACCGGTGGTTGAATAAAGTTTTTAAATAAAGTTAAATAAAGTTTTTAATTGAACTAATTAAAAATATATAACTATTTTCTTCATTCTTCTGAGGATATTATGTGGTTTTTGTAATTTTGTATATCAGGGATATAGTAGCAATATTTTGTTAGTCATTTGCAAGTTACGTAAAACTCGACTTATGTAATAAGTCCTGGAATGTATCTCTTACATACGTCAGGGACTTACTGTATTTTTGGATTAACCGGGAAATCAATTATCCGGGAATTTTTTTTTTTTTACCATCTATTCCGGAAAATCGAGTCTACTGTATATGATATCAAAATTATTCTTTGCATCCAGTTCTGATTACTAACAGATCTGTAATTGATTGTCACTCTTTGATCCTCCTTTGCACATCTCCAAACCATGGGTACTTCCCCTGAGTCCAAGTAATCCCAGGGGCTCACATCTGGTGAGTGTGGGCTTGGCATACCCAGGGTCCTGAGCTGGATATCATCATTTTCCTTTTTCTTGGTGATTCCCTTCTATTTCTCTCTCTCTCTCTCTCTCTCTCTCTCCTCTCTCTCTCTCTCTCTCTCTCTCTCTCTCTCTCTCTCTCTCGGGGTAACTGGGAAATTTTTTTTTTTTTTTTTTTTTTTGGCTGGTGCAGCATAAGCCTCAGGCTTCCTTGCACCATATAGCTAATAATAATTGCTAAGGGTTTGCTTATTTTCTTTGCTGCCTCCTTAATATAACTGGATAGATCCAAGTGCCTTTCTTAAGCTTATCTTCAACAATTTCTCCTCCACTTTGCTCTGAGTTATTACAAAATCATTTAGCTCACTGCCAGAGCTTAATACACCTCTGGCATTCCCCCTTAAATAACTCCTTATGTGTAAATGTAGATGCAAAATATTTATTGTTTGTTAGCTACCTGAGCAGAATCATAAACAGTTGAGCCATCAATATCAAGTCGACCAATCTGATTCATCCTTTCCTTCATAAGGAAATAACTCTTTTCTGTTTTTCTTTGCATCCTTTGCCAAAGATTTCTCGTAATCTTCTTTTGCCTGCCTAACCTCCTTTGTAACTTGATTACAGACCAGAATTCATTAGACCAGACAACAGATTTCCACACATTGGTGGTCCAGTATTGGTGCTGATGTGCCCATGCAAGGTGCAGTTTCTTGTGTCTTGCAATGATTTCCAGCACATAGTCCATGTGGATATTGTTCTTGCTATTTTATGTTGTACAAGGTGGTTAGCTGGGCTTTTGTGCTGCATCCCTGCTGTGTTATGAGATGAGACACGCATTGCTCACTGTGAGGATCAACCAGTTGTCCAGAGATGGAACTAGGCATCCTATGCCGGTAGTTAATTTTTATGAATTTATAAAAATTACTATTTCAACGATCTGTGATTTGCATATATTTATTATATAAAATAATTTAAATAATACAATGAATATAACAAAACAAAAATATCAAAGAGAAAGAAACTTACAAATATTCATTTGTATCTAGAGACTTTCTATATTAACTGCGAAGAAATACATATATCTAAAAGAATAAAAAAATCACAGAGTATGTTTATATATCTAGAATAAAATCATAGGCCGACCGGGCTAGCCGAGTGGGTAAAGTACCTACCCGGCAACCCAAAGGTCGCGGGTTCGATTCCCGCCTCGGGCTTGGATCAAAGTACTGCAAAAACCTTGGGAGGTGCAATATGGCCACAGAAGCCGATGCGCCAACAACTACCAAATCAAAAAAAAAAAAATAAAATAAAAAAATAAAATCATAGAAAGAAAATATTGAGAAATATAATATACGGTACTTTTAACATTATAACATAAACTAAAAATATGCAATGGAGATGTATTATTTTAATGGACTTTTGTCACTTTTGCCAAAGCAAAATCATCAATAATTTTATCATAATTTGTTTTTTTCAAAGTGAATTGATATGTTGGTTAGTCATTCTTGTCCATTTGTTGATCTAAAGTGATTTTTAATCAATTTAAGTTTACCGATGGACTTTTCACAAGAAGTTACCATTACAAGCAGGGTAAGAAAAATTCATAAAGCTACTTCTATGTTTGGGCAGGATTCTGTTAGACAGTACTCATGAATGAATTGGAAAAGTTGAAAAAGGGATTACAGATTTTAAATCCTACAGAAGTGATAAAACATTATTTTTGAAACTTTCAGTTTCTGTTGAAATATCTGATGCATTTAAATCTTTGTTATTTTAATGCAACATCATGAGTAGCCTTCTGAAAGTCAGATTTATTAATTAATGAAAGTGAAGATCCAAATAGAAAATCAAAATAATTATGAAGAAATAGTATTCAGTTTTTCATAAGAACAACTAAACGTATTTAATTTCAATAAAATTGTTTGGCAGATAAACTGAAATCCTCCGAATATTTGTAAAGTGTCATTCTGTTTTTTTTTCTTTCTTCTTTCCTCTGGAAATGTAGCTGGTATATCCATTTTTTTCTGCTGTGGTAGCAGCATATCCAAAAATATCTTAGCATTAGCATTAGCATTAGTAGAGGCATATGATGCAAGAAAGCAAGCTTATTCAGCATCAGCCAAAAAAAAAAAAAAAAAAAACACACACCACTCCCATTTCACCCCTCCGTTCGTTCGAAATACCTGTCCAGTTGAGCTTTAAATTTGTTTAGGCTATCAACTTCAACAACAAGTGATGGAAGTCGGTTCCACCAACCAACCACCCGCTGGCCAAAGGCAAATTTCCTCACATCTATCCGACATCCGTCCTTCCTCAATTTGAATTTATGCCCTCTGAGGTGATTATTCTCAGCAAGATGAAGAATCCCATTGGCATTGAGCATGCTCAACCCATTCAAAGCCTTATACACCTCTATCAGATCACCTCGCCGGTGCCTAGTCTCCAGACTCTGTAATTTGCAAAACTTAAGCCTTTCTTCGTAAGAGTAACCCTTTGTTCCATTCACTAATCTTGTTGCCCTTCTCTGTACCCGTTCCAGCAGCTCTACATCCTTCTTGAAATGAGGCCTCCAGACCTGTATACAGTACTCAAGATGTGGCCTAACCATTGCCTTATACAAGGGAATAATCACCTCCTTATCCCTGCTAGAAAAATTCCTGTATATCATCTTGAAATTCATTTTTCTGTATTTCTTGGAGGTTTTTTTATCAATCTGCTTATTAATGGGGACTACGGCATAGGTTTACCAGAGGCTATTATCCATTGGGAATATGCCTTAATCTTCTTAGTGGCTGTGGAAAGCAGTTGGCCAGTGTGACTTCTCAGCATATGGGATAGGTGGCTGCATAGGTTTTAAGGGCACCGCTTACATTGTGGAATGGTAATCCCTTTAATCCTTAATTCACACTTTCTAATTGCCTAAAAGCCAAGGTGGGAACAGTGCATACAAAGTTGTCACTCGTAATCTGATAATTATATGGAAATTTCCTTTGTTCTACAGAAACTATTTTAAATGTAATTACCAAGAGGAATTCAAAAAAATTCACTATAAAGAGGTTCATTAAACAGTGGTCTGACTCTAATTAAATCAAAAATGAAGTAATTTTAAAATACATAATTGACCCAGTGTGCCCTTAAAATGCTATGCCTGGGCCCCTGCTCACCCCCATCATAGTTCTGGCTGTGTTGTTGTCCCATATGTGACCTATGGCTGGTTGTTCGACTGCTGTTGAGCCAGTCATAGTAGATTCATGACCCCACAGAACAGGAGCATTTAACCACATTGTGGCTGTCGTCAAGATACTGGCATCTGCACATCTTCCCTACACAGTCATTCCGTGTTCAAGCAAAGTTGGGAAGATCTTGATGCCAACCCATACTTCCTTGCAGACATTCAAAAACTGACCTCCAGTATGTATAAACTAAAATTTAATAACACTCATTCCCAACTCTGAGCCTTCACAAGCTTCATAGACCACTCCATTCCTACACAAGAGGGAGTTGCTGATGCAAAGACAATTCAATGTATATTAAGGAAAGAGTACTGTTACCACCCAGTTCATAATTCCATTCAGTGAATATGTTGTATATATGTTGTTCAGTGAATGTATATGTTGTATGTATGATCGAAGCAAATTTTGAACAAACAGTTCAAGATGTAAAGAAATATAAATGAAGAATAAACACACACACATATATATAGAGAGAAGTAGCAATAGTAATGGCAGATGATGCATTAAAGCATATATAGCATCAGCCAAAAAAAAAAAAAAAAAAAACCTTCACAGTTCACCCATCTGTACCCTCCAAGAATTTTTCTAGTTCTTCCTAGAATTTATTCAACCTATCCACTTCCACAACAACAGATGGAAGCCTGTTCCAACAGTCAACCACCTGCTGGCTGAAGGCAAACTTCTGCACATCTATCCTGTAACGATCCTTTCTCAACTTGAATTTATGCTCCTTCGTATGTAGTCTCAACAAGTGGAAGAATGCCATTAAATTCAGCTTACTCAATCCATTCAAGGCCTTAAACACCTCAATTGGATCTCCCAGCAGGTGCCTAGTCTCGAGATGCTGCAATTTGCAGAACTGAAGCCTTTCTAGGTAAGATCACCCTTTTGTTCCCTCGCCAATCTAGTTACCCTTCTGTGCACCCATCCAGCAGATTTGCATCTTTCCAAAATTGAGGTCTCCAGACCTCGACAGTACTACAGATGCGGCCTAACCATGGCCGCATCTGTAGTATATTATTGACAAAACCCCAAGAGGTGCCCTGGCAGCATGTCTGCACTGCTCAAAGAATTTCATGTCTGACTGCACACTTACCCCCAGGTCTTTTTCATTCTCCACTACCCTGAGTATACTACTACACAGTTGATAAATTACTCTGAGGTTACTGCTACCCACACGCAGTACCTTGCATTTGTCAATGATAAACTTCAACTGCCATATCTCAATCCATTGACCCAGCTTTCCTCGATCTCGTTGCAATAGTAACTCACCCTGATTATTGTCGTTAACCTTTGTATCATCTGCAAACTTGGACATTAAGGCTGATATGCCTCCATCATTGATAAATATTGAAAACAACAATGGGCCCAGGCTCAGAATTCTGGGGAACTCCAATAATAACATTAGTCCGTGAAGAGCATTAGTCCATAGC
The DNA here is from genome assembly GCF_048544385.1 of Mastigoproctus giganteus. Lineage (NCBI taxonomy): Eukaryota > Metazoa > Arthropoda > Arachnida > Uropygi > Thelyphonidae > Mastigoproctus > Mastigoproctus giganteus. The sequence continues at coordinate 58,205,917 of NC_143585.1, read as the reverse complement.
AATAACTTGCCCTTAATGCCACATTGTTCCAGTTTATATAGCAATATTTTATGTGCAGCAGTATCAAAAAGGCCCAGAGTGCCAAGCGAATTTTTCTAAGTGATATATAGAGATCTTTCTAAGTGATTTAGTTCTGTTTTCTTTCCAGTGCTTTTCTCATTCTCAGTTCTTTGTAAGGGTTCTGTACTTAACAGACCTTGAGTAAGAACCCAGAAAGTAAAATCACCTTTCTTTTCCTAGTATATTTATTAATATTTACACTAAAAAACTAACTTTTCTAGCCTCTTGGTGACTAGATGGCACAGCTCCTGCCTCCCTGTGACGGAGCCAGAAACCTGGGAGGAAAAGCTCTCACTCCCAGGGTTAAAGGAGACAATGGACTGCTATTCATGTCCACCACTACAGCCAACTGGCTCTCAACATACTGAGACCCGCAGAATGGAAGACGATCTGTCTTCCGAAAAGAATGAAAAAGGACTCTAACAAATTAGAACAACCAGCTTTTCTGATAATGCATTCGCTACCCACTCAGCTGGTAAGCAAACTCTCTCCCTTTGTCATCAGGCGCCTCTGTAGCCAGGTGGGAAGGAGCAGCAGTGCGTAGCACACGCTTCTTGATTAGACCGGGGTTCGAGCCTGTCACCACCAAATACGGAGGATGCGGAAAGGTCAGGGAATGACCATCGCATTTCCCAGAGCAATATGGCCTTAGTTGCTAATGTTCCTAAAAACCAAATAAGAAAGAAACAAACAAACCCTTTGTCATCTAAAGATGTTTCGAGAATGCAGCAGGCACACACCAAAAATGGTGAAAAGGCTCCAGTTGGAAGATCTTTTACTTGAGACCATGCAGCACAGCATTTTGAATTATTATTAAAAATGTCCTCTATAAGTGGAATCCCAATGAAAGTCACACCACATAACACACTGAACTCCTCAAAAGGGTGATAAGTGAATGGGATTTATTGAATGTCACCGAAGAGAAGATAGTCATGGAATTACTAGAACAGAAAGTAACTCAAGCAAGACGAATTATGGTATGGAAGGACGATAAGCTGTTCCCAACATGTGATATTATATTGACGTTTAGTACACCACATCTGCTGACCACAGTTAAAGCAGGCTACCTGCACTGCCATATCCAGCCATACATTCCAAACCCTTTAAGATGTTTCAAGTTCCAAAAGTTTGGTCACTCCCAGACAACATGCAGAGGCGAAACCACTTGTCCTAACTGTGGGTCAAAAAATTATTCACAAACAGATTGTACTGCAAAGGCTCCGGAATGTCCAAATTGCAAGAGCAACCATCCAGCATATTCAAAATCATGCGACCTCTGGAAAATTGAAAAAAGAATACAAAAGTATAAGATCGAGAATAAGGTCACATATCAAGAAGCAAGAAAGCAAATAAAGCCAACAATCCCGATACGCACATACACTTCCACTACACTAAAGTGCCACACTGTTTAAACCCAAACTGAGGTATCAATTCCGCCCAATACATCCATTGTGAAATGGGCACAATCTATTCTATCAACACATCAACCCACAAAACCTGTTCTAGTTGATGAAATAAGTAATACCCCTATCTCAGTTCCGCCTAAAATTCCATCATGTGATAAAATGTCCAATAAATCACGAAGGCAACAAGACACTGAATTGCAAAAGCCAAACTCAAATAGAATGGACTCAGAAAATATAGCTACACACAATAAAACAGTTCTTGATCTTCATGCAGAAGATGATGTGGAGACTGGATTTTCACCTGATCAAACTGATGATGTAGAAGAGAGTACAGATTCTGGATGTCCCAATTTTTCTAGAAAAGATAAAATGAAATATGACCGTCGAAAGCAAACCACTCACAAGAAACAGACTCACCTTCCGTCCTCAAACCCAGATAATGCAGAACATTGTACAATGGAATTGTAGAGGTTTACACAGAAATACCGATGACATCTATGATTTAATCTCCTGATATGGTCCTGTAGCCGTTTGCATACAAGAGACTAATCTAACTCCACAAGTAACTCCATCAATCAAAAATTTTACATTTTACAGAAAAGATAGAAATTCTTCATTATCCGCACGTGGAGGCGTCGCAATTCTAGTTGACTGTAAAATACCTTCTAGAAACATTCCGCTTCAGACACACTTAGAAGTTGCTGTACGTGTATCAATTGGGCAAATTCTAACTCTAGTATCTCTGTACCTTCCACCTAACAAGATGTGCACATTCAAAGAACTAGAAGACCTCATAACACAAATACCACCACCTTTTTGTATCCTTGGAGACTTCAATGCACATCATCCATTGTGAGGATCAGACCACATGGACAATAGGTAATAGAGACGATACTAGACCAACTGAATCTAACATTATTGAACAGCAGTGAAAATACTTATACTCACCTTCCCATTGGACCTGTCAGCAATTTATTTAACTCTGTTTCCCCATATTGTATCCCAGTATAGAATGGACAGTTTTAAACGACCCACACAATAGTGATCACTTTCCCATCATATGCAGAATCCAAACGCTACAAACCCCATGTCCTGATTATCGGGTAAAATGGAAATTCTCCAGAGCAAGATTGGGGAAAGTTTTCAACCCGCCTTTCTTTTGATAGCCAATTGATCAGACTACAACCTATTGATGATGTCACAGAGCATAAAAAAAAGTAAAGTGCAGCCATTATCAACCCACTGCAGGGTGGAAGCCTCCTCAACAATTCATGCTGAGGGAAATGGACCATAATCTGCCACGCTGGTCCAGTGCGGGTTGGCAAATCGACCGTATTCAGCAGTCAGGGGCTTGAACCCCGGTCTACTCAAAGAGCGTGTGCTACTGCACTCCCGCTCCTGCCCACTCGGCTACGGAGGCCCACAGAGCATATTACCTGGCAAATACTGAACATATCCTCAGAAGAGCAATACCTTAAGCCCTCCACACGTAAACAAAATCCTTAAACACTGGTGGAATGAAGCTTGTACCAATGCCAAAAAGGAAAAAAATAAAGCTTGGAACCTGTTCGGGAAGTTCCCAACTACCAACAACCTAATTCAATATAAAAGGCTCAAGTCAAAAGCTAGACAAATTAGAAGAAAAGCCAAAAAGGAATCATAGATACAGTTTGCCCTTCACTATTACAAAGGATACTAGCAGTCGTCTCATCTGGAAAAAGATTCGACAATTAAATGGGAAATATCCACCTCTTCCTTCTCCCATCTTAATCAAAAATGGAAAAGAAATATCTTCTGAAAAATAGCTAATGCCCTTGCAGAGACTTTCTACCAAACATCTGCAACTCCTTTCTTAAAATCAAAGCTTTGGCTGAAAGGTACAAAATAAAATTCTATACTACCCAATATATTGCCTGTAATCAACCGTTTAACCTATTTGAACTGCAAACAGCATTAAACATATGCACCAAACAGTGTAGCTGGACCTGATGGAATATATTATGTAATGCCGAAACATATAAACAGTACGGCCTTGAATTTACTATTAATGTTCTATAATTGAATTTTTCTTGAAGGTACATATCCATCTTCCTGGCATCACTCCATTATTTTAGCCTTTCCTAAACCAGGAAAAGATCACTCACTTCCAGAAAATTACCGACCTATTTCTACTAACCAGCTGCCTAAGTAAAATCCTAGCAAGAATGATACACATATGGCTCACCTGGGTTCTTGAAACTAAAGCACCGATGAACAACAATCAGTTTGGATTCCGACAAAACAGAACCACTTTGGATCGAATGGTGAAAGCCAAGACTAACATCCGTAATGGTAAGTCTCGATGTAGAAAAGGCTTTCGACACTACCTGGAGGTATGGCATATTGAGAGAACTTCATTCCATAGGATTGCGAGGGCACTTATCAGAATTCATTAGAAATTTTCTTCAACACAGAACCTTTCAGGTTTGCTATCAATCTGTACTTTCTCGGAAAGGCGCCTCCGTAGCCAGGTGGGAAGGAGCAAAAGTGCGTAGCACACGCTCCTTCCCACTGGGGTTAGATTAGACCGGGGTTCAAGCCCGTCACCACCAAATACGGAGGATGCGGGAAGGTCAGGGATTGATCACCGCATATCCTCGGAGCAATATGGCCTTAGCTGCTAATGCTCCTAAAAACCAAATAATAACAACAACAACAACTTTCTCGGAAGAAGTATTTTCTAAAGAAGAAGGTGTCCCACAAGAATCAGTACTGAGCTCTACCCTTTTTTCACTTTGACTGAACACTATAACACACAACATCCCCAATACTGTAGAACTATATATGTATGCTGACGATCTTACTGTATCTTGTTGTTCACAAAATATTCATACCATTGAAAGACAGCTGCAACTTTCCATAAATAAGTTGGAGACATGGGCACTGCAGAATGGATATCGTTTATCAGAACAAAAAACAACTGCAGTTCACTTCTGCAAAAAACGTAAGCTACACCCAGAACCAGAACTAAGATTAAAAAAACCATTTGATCCCTCTCACTAGTAATCTTAGTTTCCTAGGTTTAATATTGGACACCAAATTTAACTTGGTTTTGCATATCACATACCTCTGAACTGTTTGTCTAAAGAAACTTAATATACTTAAGTCCATTTCTGCTATGACATGGGAAGCTGATAGAACTAAAATTCTCTATTAAATAAAACACACTATTACATTTGTATCTTGCTATTATCAGATCTTGTTTAGACTATGGTGCTATTGTATATGATTCAGCTAGGAAAAATGCATTAATCAGACTTAATACCATCCAACACAGTGCCCTTCGTACTGCTCTGAGTGCATTTAGAACATCCCCTGTTCAGAGTCTGTATATAGAGGCACATGAACCTCCACTTCACCTTAGAAGGAAAATGCTGCTTCTAAATTATGCAGCTAAAATTCAAAGCCTTCCAGTCCATCCTGTTTGACCATTGCTTTCCAACCCTGAATGGACATTGATTGAAAGATTTGTTTCACACCTGGAATATTGATTTTGATACCATACTTCAAGAGAGCAATGTTTCTGATCTACCCTGGTCTCTAAATGTCCCTCACTGTGATACCCACTTTCAGCAATGGGGAAAGAAATTCCTAGCAGATGAAAATATCAGACAACTACATAAAGGACATGCCTCCAACAATAGGCACATTATAGCTGTAGCAGCTTATGTGCCATTAAACCTCCATAACAACAACAACAGCCTTCAACAATATACAAAGCTGCCAAATATATACAGATGGCTCAAAAACAGATTCTGCCGTTGGTGCCGCAGCTGTCTTATATCAGCCTCCATATCACTACCGGTTGAATGTAGCAGTTATACTGCAGAATTATATGCAATAAAACTAGCCTTACAGAATATTAACCCTTTCCACAATGCTAGCAGTGTAATATACACTGATTCATTAAGTGCAGTGTCTGCTTTGGGAAATCAATTTTCAGTATCAGAACCAATCAAGAAACAAATCATTTGCTGTTTAAACCATCCACAAAGTAGGAATCATTTAGTGAAATTCTGCTGGATTCCAGGGCATTCTGTTATCTTAGGCAATGAGAGAGCAGATCGGGCAGCCAAAAAACCAAACTTGTACAGCAAATTACCAAGTACCATATAGAGATTATTTGAAGCATATAAAAAAAGCCTGTACGTTTCAGTGGACAGAAATATGGAAGTCACAAAGTAATAACAAATGCTTACTTTGTAACCTTTTACATTCTACTTGACTTCTTTTTTATTTCATTGTAAGGGCGGAAACACACTACTATCACTTCACAAGACTTCACTTGTATACATGTCTAACATCAAATGTGGGGGAGCTATATTTACCAATTAGTTTATTGCTCAGAGACGCATTGTTGTCATTGGCTATATTCACAAGATAACACGTCGGGCTTCATGGCCGAATGACATTGTCAGGAGCTCAGATTTTTCACGCGGTCATGCCTAACGAAATTTCGAACAGAAGTTTCGTTAGGCGTGACTGCGTGATAAGAGGAAAATGGAGGAAATGCTAATAGAAAATTAAATTACAAGTAAATAATCTGTTTTGAGCGCACAAGTCAGAATATCCAAAAACAAATAATATCAAGGACGTTGCTCCTGTGTCTATTCCAAAGCACCCTCTTCGACCAGCTACTGCAAATGTCCAGTCACAGGGACACTCAAATATGGCCAAAGGAGGAGAATAGATCAACAGAATTACAATTAACAAATTGAGAGAGGACGAACAAGTCAATCATTTCAATTTGCACCACTCATAACAATTTCAAACAGGTTCAATTTTTAGGGTTGAGAAGTAGTTTTTTGTTGTAATTAAATTTCATTAAAAATTTTTGTTTCGTATTTTGACAGAATAAATCCTTATTCAAAATTAAACTTGCAGTATTTCAACTTTCCTTAACATACAACTAATTTTTCCTTACCGCTCACTGAATTTCAAAATCGCGTATTTTGCCCTTGAATGTCGTCTTTAATTAGATTATATAAGAAATTAAATTATTTATTTATCCGTAAGTACATCTTGAAATGATTTTCATCATCTTCTAAGTCCTGCAGTAAATGATGGAATTTGCCTTTTTCTGTTCTCTTCCAGTTTATGTTGTGTATCCATTGCATACTCTCTTTTGTTTTCTCGGCTAATAGAAAAGCACATGCATTTTCTAATTTGAAGAAGATTTTCTAAATCTTCTTCAAATTAGAACCATGGAAATTCATTTCGCTTCAGCTTTCCTCAAAGAGAATGACACATATACAATGTTACAAATTGCCAGACATACTCCATTTCGGGGTATAATACCCCTGTTTGGAATTATAATAAATTTCCAAGATACCCCTTATTTACAATTTTAAATGAGGAATTTGAAAAAAGCAGAAATCATAAAACACCCTGTTGAGATGATTATTTAGGAAGAAAGAAAGAATTAGCTGACGATAAAGTAGTTGTTGAAATGCATCCTTAAAGACTCAAAAATGATATTCTATCCTATTTACAAAGGGGGTTCCAGAATACTTATATTATGCATACTTTGTAACCTTTTACATTCTATTTGACTTCTTTTAAACCATTATAATGATTTAAGGCTCGGCCAACAAACTTTTTTTTTATTATTTAAAATTCCCAATATCAATATCGATTTAGTGTATGAAGAATATGTTGTGTTGAAATCATTCCGTAAAAATATTGAGATAAAAGACCTCAAAAATACCACAGATATTTTGATAAAATTTTTAAATGCATACTAAGTATGTAATACATAAAAAAATATTAATTTTGTTTTTGCTTTGCCCCATTCAAATGAAATGAGTGAGTGAGTATTTAGCTCAATGTTTAGCATTAGCATTAGTAGAAGCATATGATGCAAGAAAGCAAGCTTATGCAGCATCAGCCAAAAAAAAAAAAAACATTTCCACTTCACCCCTCTGTTCGTTCGAAATACCTTTCCAGCTGAGCTTTAAATTTATTTAGGCTATCAACTTCCACAACAAGGGATGGAAGTCTGTTCCACCAACCAACTACCCGCTGGCTAAAGGCAAATTTCCGCACGTCTTTTCTCAATTTGAATTTATGCCCTCTCAGGTGATTCTGAGCGAGAGGCAGTATCCATCAGCATTGAGCATGCTCAAACCATTCAAGGCTTTGTACACTTCTATCAGATCACCTCGCCGGTGCCTAGTCTCCAGACACTGTAATTTGCAAAACTTAAGCCTTTGTTTGTAAGAGCAACCCTTCGTTCCATTCACTAACCTTGTTGCCCTTCTCTGTACTCGTTCCAGCAGCTCTACATCCTTTTTGAAATGAGGCCTCTAGACCTGTATACAGTACTCAAGGTGCGCCCTCACCATTGCCTTATACAAGGGAATAATCACCTCCCTATCCCTGCTAGAAAAATTCCTGTATATCATTGATAAGACACCATGAGCTACTCTTGCAGCCCGTCTGCACTGCTCAGAGAACTTCATATCCGCCTGCACAATTACCCCAGGTGCTTTTCATTCTCTACCACTGTCAGTGTAGTACCACAGAGTTGATACGTTGCTCTGGGGTTGCTGTTTCCCATATGTAGTACTTTACATTTGCCAATGTTAAACTTCATTTGCCACCTCTCAGCCCATCTGCTCAACTTTTCCAGATCTTGTTGCAGCAGCATAGAGTCAGCAGTGTCCTTAACAACCCTGCCAACCTTTGTATTGTCTGCAAACTTGAATAAGCTTGATATACCATCATCAATATTATTTATAAATAGAGAAAACAACAATGGACCCAACACTGAATCCTGAGGGACTCCACTAATAACATTAGTCCACGATGAGCAGTGTCCATTTAATTACCATTCTCTGTCTTCTGCCACTCAACCATCCCTTTACCCATAGCAACAATTTGCCACTAATGCCACACTGCTCCAATTTGTGCAGCAGTCTTCCATGTGCAACAGTATCAAAAGCCTTTCTAAGATCTAAAATATCAAATATTCACTGCATCCAATTCTTTTGTGACTAGATCATAGTATTCAATCAAATTGGTCAGGCAAGACCTTCCCTTAATAAAACCAAAACCATCTTGTCAAGATGATCCTCCAGTTGTTCTTTAACCAGTGCCTCCATTAATTTTCCTGGAACAGAAGTTAAACTCACGGGTCTATAATTACTTGTGTCAGCCTTTGATCATCCTTTGTGAATTGGAGTTACATTAAGGAAGCCTCTCATAATTAATGCTAACGGATTGCTTACTTCCTTTGCTGCCTCCTTTAATATAACTGGATAGATCCCATCCACCCCAGGTGCCTTTCTTGTGTTTATCTTCAACAATTTCTCCTCCACTTTACTCTCAATTATTACAAGATCATCTAGCTCACTGCCAGTGTTTACTTCATCTATGGCATTCCCCTTCCTGAATAACTCCTCATGTGTGAATGTAGATGCAAAATATTTATTTAGTTTGTTAGCTACCTGAGCAGGATCATGAACAGTTGAACCATCGATATCAAGTGGACCGATCTGATTCATCCCCTTCCTTCTAGAGTTCACATAAGTAAAGAACTCCTTGCTGTTTTTCTTTGCATCCCTTGCCAAAGATTTCTTGTTATCTGCCTTCGCCTGCCTAACCTCCTTTGTAACTTGGTTACAGATCAACTTATATCTATCATAGGCTTCTTTGTCACGTGTTAATTTATATGTATCCCATGCAGTTTTCTTCTCTGCCATATGTCTCATTAGTTCATCTGACCTCCATTTAGGCCTGAACCTTGAACAATATTTCTTAGTTGGTATGTAAAGCCTAGTAGCTTCCAAGATAAGTTCTTTGAATGCTTCCCATTTTGAGTTTGCTGTTGGTAACATCATCAGTTGGTCCCACTGTATAGAATTTAAATACTGTCTCAGACCATCGTAGTCGCCTTTACAAAAGATATAACCCTTTACTTTACCTCCAATGGTAGTTACCTCCGTGAGTAAATCCCACTTCAGCACACTGTGATCACTGCCACCTAGTGGTTCCTGTATCTGCAGATTCTTAATGCATGAAGAATCACTACTGATGATCAAATTAAGAGTATTGCTCCCTCTAGTTGCCTCCTGAACATGCTGATTTAGAAAACAATCATCCAATAAATCCACAAAAGCCTTGCTAGTGTGTGAGTGACCAACCCACAAATTCCAGTCAATATCTGGGAAATTAAAATCCCCCATTATAAGACTCTCTGATTTACTGGCCCACTCTATTTCCCTGTAGAGTTTCTTATTATACTCATCAGAGTCATTAGGCCTATAGCACACTCCTACTCTCAATTTTGATCTCCCATGCTTATGTCACACCAAACTGACTCGACACTGCGCTGTCCAGCAATGTCGACTGGCTTCACTTCCTTGGATTTTGTGTGTTTCTTAACTAATAGCATAACCCCCTCCTTCCTTCCTATCCTGTCTATCCTTTCTGTAGACGTTGTACTCCCGAAATTCCAGTTCTGAATTACTTATATCTGTGTGACACTACGTCTCTGATATCCCAACAATATCTGCCTTTGATGCTTTGAACAATACCTCAAATTCATCAGATTTATTTACCAAACTCCTAGCATTGGTGTACACGCAAGTATACATGCACCTGTTCTTTTTCTTAGCTACCCTAACACAACCCATGTGTTTACTTGTATCCCAATGACTCCCAGCAGTCTCTGAAATATCCTGCATTTTATTTTCCAAGCTGCTGCTCATTCCAATAGAAGCAGTGCAAGAATCACTTTCACCTCTGCCAATGGCTACTGTTAATCTATTAGTCCTTGTATCCCCCCAATCTAACAGTTTTCCGACCCACCTAACACTGCCTCGATAGCATCAGTAAACATTCTTGCACCCATTCTATTTAAGTGTATCCCATCCCTGTAGAAGCAGTCTCTCCTGTTAACAAGTACAGACCAGGCTGAAAAAAATTCTACCCCTTGAGCCTTGCACAATCTTTCCAGGGCCGAATTGATCGACAGGGCTCTCATCATATACTCCCTCCTATCGTGTCTGGGCAGAATTGCAGACGCTTTCAAATTCAACCCGAATTCACTGCTTTTTTTCAACATTGATATGTACTTGTTAAGTAATTCCACCGGTCTCCTACTCTTAATATCATGTGCCAACGTGTACAACTAGATCACCTTTTGTGCCCTTAAAAGATGATATCCGCTCTACAACGTCATCAACCTTTGCCCCTGGCAGACATACCCTGGTCCTGTTCCACCTATCGTTTTTACAAAGCATGTTTCCCATTTTCCTGAGAATAGAGTCACCAACAACTACTAGTTCCTTTGAGACCAGCGCATTCTGCCTTGGGTGCTGCCGCGTGATGCCCAAGAGCAAGCTCTGGCGTTGGTGTGGGCAGCTGAGCGCTTGATGGGCCCTCACTTTTAATCCTTCGAAGGCATCCACCCTGTCCTTCAAGCTCTCATATAGGCCCATAACAACACTCCTTGCATCGCGCGCACACACACAAAGACATCTCCCAGGGCAGTATCATGTCCCGTACCCGATGCTCCACAAACATCAAGCAAGTAGTGCATTTTAAATGCATTTTAATTTTAAGTAGTGCATTTTAATGTGTGGAAAAAGGATAGAAATAAGAATGTTGAAGGAGAACTGTTGCTGAAAACCAATCACAATATGTCATGCAAAGAATTTTATGCATGTACACTAAAAAATGAAAAACTGTTAAAGAAAATTCGCTCAAATGAAAAGTATTGCTAGATAAAAAGTATTGCTAGATGGAATAGGACCAGGGTATGTCTGCCAGGGGCAAAGGTTGATGACGTTGTAGAGCGGATATCATCTTTTAAGGGCACAAAAGGTGATATAGTTGTATACGTTGGCACTAATGATATTAGGAGTAGGAGACCGGCGGAATTACTTAGCAAGTACAGGTCACTGTTGAAAAAAAGCCGTGAATTAGGGTTGAACTTGAAAGTGTCTGCAATTCTGCCCAGACACGATAGGAGGGAGTATATGATGAGAGCCTTGTCGATCAATTCTGCCCTGGAGGGATTGTGCAAGGCTCAAGGGGTAGAATTTTTTTCAGCCTGGACTGTACTTGTTAACAGGAGAGATTGCTTCTACAGGGATGGGATACACTTAAATAGAAAGGGTGCAAGAATTTTTGCTGATGCTGTCGAGGCAGTGTTAGGTGGGTCGGAAAACTGCTAGTTGGGGGGGATACAAGGACTAATAGATTAACAGTAGCCAGTGGCAGAGGTGGAAGTGATTCTTGCACTGCTTCTATTGAAATGAGCAGAAGTCTGAAAAACAAGATGCAGGATATTTCAGAGACTGCTGGTAGTCATTGCGGTACAAGTAAACACATGGGTTGTGTTAGAGTAGCTAAGAATAGAAACAGGTGCATGTATACCTGCGTGTACACCAATGCTAGGAGTTTGGTAAATAAATTTGATGAATTTGAGGTATTGCTCAAAACATCAAAGGCAGATATTGTTGGGATATCAGAGACGTGGTGTCACACAGATATAAGTAATGCGGAACTGGAATTTGGGGAATACAATGTGTATAGAAAGGATAGACAGGACAGGAGGGGAGGTGGGGTTATGCTATTAATTAAGAAACACATAAAGTCCAAGGAAGTGAAGCCAGTCGACATCGATGGACAGGGCAGTGTCGAGTCAGTTTGGTGTGACATAAGCATAGGGAAATCAAAATTGAGAGTAGGAGTGTGCTATAGGCCTAATGACTCTGATGAGTATAATAAGATATTGTACAGGGAAATAGAGTGGGCCAGTAAATCAGAGAGTCTTATAATGGGGGACTTTAATTTCCCAGATATTGACTGGAGTTTGTGGGTTGGTCACTCGCACACTAGCAAGGCTTTTGTGGATTTATTGGATGATTGTTTTCTACATCAGCATGTTCGTGAGGCAACAAGAGGGAGCAATACTCTCGATCTGATTATCAGTAGTGATTCTTCATGCATTAAGAACCTGCAGAAAAATGAACCACTAGGTGGCAGTGATCACAGTGTGTTGAAGTGGGATTTACTCAAGGAGGTAACTACCATCAGAGGTAAAGGGAAGGGTTTTTGTTTTCGTAAAGGCGACTATCATGGTCTGAGACAGTATTTAAATTCTATACAGTGGGACCAACTGATGATGTTACCAACAGCAAACTCAAAATGGGAAGCATTCAAGGAACTAATCTTGGAGGCTACCAGGCTTTACATACCAACTAAGAAATATTGTTCAAGGTTTAGGCCTAAATGGTTGTCAGATGAACTAATGAGACATGTGGCAGAGAAGAAAAATGCATGGGATACATACAAATTAATGGGTGACATGGAAGCCTATGATAGATATAAGTTGGTCTGTAACCAAGTCACAAAGGAGATTAGGCAGGCAAAGGCAGACTATGAAAAATCCTTGGCAAAGGATGCAAAGAAAAACAGAAAAGAGTTCTTTACATACTTGAACTCGAAAAGGAAAAGGATGAATCAGATTGGTCCACTGGATATTGATGGTTCAACAGTTGAGGATCCTGCTCAGGTGGCTAACAATCTAAACGAGTATTTTGCATCTACATTCACGCATGAGGAGTTATTCAGGAAGGAGAATGATGTAGGTAAAGTAAACATTGGCAGTGAGCTGGATGATTTTGTAATAACTGAGAGGAAAGTGGAGGAGAGATTGTTGAGGATAAACATAAAAAAGGCACCTGGGGTGGATGGGATCTATCCAGTTATATTAAAGGAGGCAGCAAAGGAAGTATGCAAACCCCTAGCCATAATTATGAGAGCTTCTTTGGACTCAGGGGAGGTACCCATAGACTGGAGATGTGCAAATGTAACCCCAATTCACAAAGGAGGATCAAAGGCTGACACAAGTAATTATAGACCTGTTAGTTTAACTTCTGTTCCAGGTAAATTAATGGAGGCACTGGTTAAAGAAGCACTGCAGGATCATCTAGACAAGAATTCAGTTATAGCTCAGACGCAGCATGGTTTTGTTAAGGGCAGGCCTTGCCTGACCAATTTGATTGGATACTATGATGTAGTCACAAAAGAACTAGATGCAGGGAATAACTTTGATATTATATATTTGGATCTTAGAAAGGCTTTTGATACTGTTGCACATGGAAGACTGCTGCACAAATTGGAGCAGTGTGGCATTGGAGGCAAATTGCTGCTATGGATAAGGGGATGGTTGAGTGGCAGAAGACAGAGAGTGGTAATCAATGGACACTGCTCAACGTGGACTAATGTTATTAGTGGAGTTTCTCAAGGTTCAGTGTTGGGTCCGTTGTTGTTTTCGGTGTTTATGAATGATATTGATGATGGGATATCAAGTTTAATGTCCAAGTTTGCAGATGATACAAAGGTTGGCAGGGTCGTTAAGGACAATACTGACGCTATGCTGCTGCAACAGGATCTGGAAAGGTTGAACAGATGGGCTGAGAGGTGGCAAATGAGGTTTAACATCGACAAATGTAAAGTGCTGCATATGGGAAACAGTAACCCCAGAGCAATGTATCAACTCTGCGGTACTACACTGACAGTGGTGGAGAATGAAAAGGACCTGGGGGTAATTGTGCAGGCAGATATGAAGTTCTCTGAGCAGTGCAGACGAGCTGCAAGAGTAGCTCATGGTGTCTTGTCAATGATATACAGGAATTTTTCTAGCAGGGATAAGGAGGTGATTATTCCCTTGTATAAGGCAATGGTAAGGCCACATCTTGAGTACTGTATACAGGTCTGGAGGCCTCATTTCAAGAAGGATGTAGTTCTGCTGGAACGGGTACAGAGAAGGGCAACAAGATTAGTAAATGGAACAAAGGGTTGCTCTTACGAAGAAAGGCTTAAGTTTTGCAAATTACAGAGTTTGGAGACTAGGCACCGGCGAGGTGATCTGATAGAGGTGTATAAGGCTTTGAATGGTTTGAGCATGCTCAGTGCCAATGGGATTCTTCATCTTTCTCAGAATAATCACCTCAGAGGACATAAATTCAAATTGAGAAAGGACGGATGTCGGATAGATGTGCGGAAATTTGCCTTTGGCCAGCGGGTGGTTGGTTGGTGGAACCGACTTCCATCACTTGTTGTTGAAGTTGATAGCCTAAACAAATTTAAAGCTCAACTGGACAGGTATTTCGAACGAACGGAGGGGTGAAATGGGAGTGGTTTTTTTTTTTTTTTTTTGGCTGATGCTGAATAAGCTTGCTTTCTTGCATCATATGCCTCTGCTAATGCTAATGCTAAATATTTTCTTTTTGATAAAATAAATCAGGTTTATTGAATGTGTATTGTAAACAATTATGTAAAACATTTCATGTTAATATTTATAAAAAGTTTCCTTTAGTGTTTATAACTCTTGCAATAAAAATTTCCAAATTAAACGAATTTAAGCATAGGCGATAATTCGGTTAATTTTATTAAAATTTGAGTAATTTTGCATTCCACGAACTTGTAAAAATCAACAAAATATAGAAATGAAATGGTTGTTATTAAAATTGTTCGGTTTTTTTTGTTCAGATATAATGCGAGTACCTCAAGGTAAAGGAATGAATACCCCAAACATAAGCATGAATACCCTGAGATCAAATTTTTAATCAGGTCACCCTGCATTACTTCTTCTCTGACCGACTTCACAGTTTATACTATACAGTGACATGATGAGAGTCCCATGACGTGATAATAGTGTGTTTCTGCCTTAAGGATAGAACATATGCACCTAACCCAGTGGTTTTCAACCGGGGTGCCGCAACAACATTCCAGGGGTGCCATGTAATTTGGGTTTAAGTTACTTAAACTTATTATTTTTTAAAATTTATATGTTATTTCTTTATAAAAAGGTGTACAGTATCTTTTTAATTTTGTAGTGATCTATAATTGATGTTTACTTAGTACCTCTATATAAAGATTAAAATTATTATATACTGTATACAGGGTGTCTCAAAAATATTGGTACAAACATTTAGGGGAGGTAGGTAACATCTAAAGGAATGTGAATTGCATAGGAACCCATAACTGGAAACGTCACCGTAAGTCAGTAGGCGGCGCTGTTCATCAGTTTGCAAGAGGGAAAATATCTGGTTTGCTCATTGAAGCAGTAGTCACCGCACGAAGAGCATGCATCGACATACGAACTGTGAACTGGCAGACATGTACCTAGTGTATGGATTAGCAGAGGGCAATGGACGAGCTGCTCAACGAATTTATGGAGAATGCTTCCCAGACAGACATGTACTGGACCACCATTTGTTTGCACGTGTGCATCAAAATTTGTGCGATTATGGGTCATTTAAAGGTAACAGGAGTAGTGCGGGCAGACCACGTTCGACGCGAACTCCCGCCATGGAAGAAAGTGTATTGAATTCCGTCCAGAATAATCCTACTACCAGCACACGTGCCATTGCCTCTGCCTTAGGAGTGTCTCGTTGCAGTGTACAATGTACAGTGTGTCTGGCACATTTCCTTTCATCTCCAAAGGGTTCAGTTACAGCTCCCCCAAGATCATCCTGCACGTGTGGCTTTTGCGCAGTGGTTTCTCCAAGAAAATGTTCAAGACTTGAATTTTCCAGCCTATGTTTTGTTCACGGATGAGGCTTATTTCACTCCGGAAGGCTTATTCAATCAGCACAATGCTCATGTGTGGGCTCACGACAACCCACACGGTGTGCGCTCCCATGCGGCACAACATCACTTTGCAATAAATGTGTGGGCAGGTATGGTCGGTGACTGCTTGGTCGGCCCATACCTGTTACCATCCTGCACGAACTCTGCTAAATATCGGATCTTTCTTGAACAAGTTCTACCAAGGTTACTTCACAATGTTCCAGCAAATGTGAGACGCAACATTTGGTTTCAACATGACTGGGCACCTGCCCATTATGGAAGGTGTGTTCGTGATCATTTGAACAGGCATTTTGGGCATCGATGGATTGGCCATGGTGGACCCATTGCCTGGCCCCCACGTTCACCTGATTTATGGAGCCTTGATTTCTTTCTGTCAGGGGACCTCAAATCCATCGTGTATGAATCACCTGTGGAGACGGAAATTGATCTCGTGGCGAGACTCATCTGCGCTGCTGCTACTGTCAAAGAAACTCCAGGTGTGTTCGACCATGTCCGCCAATCAATGCTGCATCGGTGTCACGCATGCATCGTGTCTCATGGTGGAACCTTTGAGCATCTGTTGTAACATCATGAAATGCATCCATCTCGTACTCCATTGTTAATATTATTTCAAATAAATGTTTGCCACTAATTACTGTCTTGTGTCATTTCTGCTTCTTGTGCCTCTGCTACTACTTTCCTGTGACGTTTCCAGTTATGGGTTCCTATGCGATTCACATTCCTTTAGATGTTACCTACCTCCCCTAAACGTTTGTACCAATATTTTTGAGACACTCTGTATATATAATTTGTATTATGAAATGTAATTTTTATAATTATATTATTGTAATAACTATCATATAACATATATATATTTTTAATATTATATATATATATATACACACATACAGAGAGAGAGAGAGAATTGGATCTAACAGAAAGAAAATTGAGTAGATTGAGTAGGGGTGCTGCAAAATAAAATAAATTACTTAGGGGTGCCGTTATTAAAAAAAAGTTGAAAACCACTGACCTAACCCATATGTTTCTACTCATGGGGGATGACCCACCTTGATGCGTGCATTGTACACTACCACTTACAGTCAAGCATATACTTTTAGATTGTCCTCACTATTCCCATTTCAGAAGAAGTACTTTCCATTCTCAATCACAACTGCAAGAACCATTATCACTTACCCACATGATTGGAAATAGTGCTAACCTAATTAAACTCTATACCTTTTTGAAGCAAATACATATATATATGATTTCCTCTGATGCCAAAATGGAACAAATTATATTACTTCAGGATAATGATATAGGACCTGGTACATTTTGGCCTCAGCTGCCTTTGTGCCCTTAAACACCAATACCAGTATCAAAAGCCTTCCTGAAATCCAAGTATATGATGTCAGAATTATTTTTTGCATCCAGTTTCTTGGTCACTGCATCATAGTAATCTATCAGATTGGTTAGACAAGACCGCCCCCTTAAAAATCCATGCTGTGATTGAAGTATAATTGCATGCCTGTCCAGATAGTTCTGCATTAGTTCTTTAACCAGTGTTCCATTATTTTTCTGGAACAGACGTTAAGCTGATAGGGCCGTAATTATTCATGTCACCTTTTGATCGCCCTTTTATGAATTGGGGATACATTTGCACATCTCCAGTCCATAGGGACCTCCTTTATTTGCCTCTCTTAATATAATTGGAGAGATTCCATCCACCTCAGTTGACTTTTTTATGCCCATCTTCAACAATTTCTCTTCCACTTTCCTTTCATTTATCACAAAGTCATTTAGCTCCTCATTAGAGTTTCATAAACTTCTGGCATCCCCTTCCCTAAAGAAGTCCTCATGTGTGAATGTAGATGCAAAATACGTATTCAGTTTGTCTGTAACTTGAGCTGGGTCATCAACAGTTAACCCATAGTCATCAAGTGGCCCAATGTGATTCAACTCCTTCCTTATACCATTAATATAAGCTTTGAAGCAACTGTTTTTCTTTGCATTCTTTGCCAGAGACTTCTCATAATCTGCCTTAGGTTGACTAACCTCCTCTGTGACTTGATTTCAGACTAATTTATATCTACCATAGGCTTCTGTGATAATTCACTTAATAATTTATATGCATCCCATGCACTTTTCTTCTTTGCCACATGTCTTAATAGTTCATCTGATATATATTGGTACAAAATGCTTAGTAGCATCTTTGATTTCTCACTGAATACTTCCCATTTAGAATTTGCTGTTGGTAACATCATCAGTTGGTCCCACTGCACAGAATTTAAAAACTGTGTAGTCACCCTTATGAAAGCAAAGCCTTTCCCTTTACCCTCGACAGTAGTTATGTCTTTAATTAAATTCCACATTAGTATACTGTGATTGCTGCTGCCCAGTGGTTCTTTTACGTGTAGATTCTTAATTCATGAAGAGTCACTGTTGATAACAGATCAAGAGTATTTCTTCCTCTTGTTGCCTCTTTGACATTCTGCATTAGAAAACAGTCATCCAAGGAATTCCTAAAAGTCTTGCTAGTGTGTGTGAGTGACCAACCTAGAAATTCCGGTCAACATCTGGAAAGTTGAAATTTCCATTATGAGACATTCTGATTTGCTGGCTCACTCTATTTTTCTGTTGTTTTGTATGCTCATCACAGTCATTAGGGCTGTAACTCAATTTTGTTTTCCCAGTGCTTATATCTACTACTGATCACTGGTATACTTATCACAGTCATTAGGCCTATAACTGAATTTTTATTTTCCCAGTGGTTATATCACATCAAAGTGATTCAACATTGCACTCATCATCCATGTAAATTGGATGCACTGCCTTAGATTTAATATGCTTCTTAACTAAGAGCATAACCCCTCCACTTCTCCTGTCCTGTCTATCCTTCCTGTATACATTGTACTTCCCATATTCAAATCCAGCATCACTTACATCTGAGTGACCCCACATTTCTGCTATCCCTACATTGTCTGTAGGATGACTTAATCAGTACTTCAAATTCATCAAATTTATTTGCAATGCTCCTAGCTTTAGTGTTTATGCCAGCACGTGTTCTTACTCTTAATTACCCTAACACTGTCCATGTATTTATTTGTTCCTTGATGACCCACAGCAGTGCCTGAAATCCCAGACACTTTACTTTCCAGGCTGCTGCATGTACTTGTGATTCTTGTACTGCTATGATTATAAGCAGTGCAAGAATCACTTTCTCCTCTGCCTGCAGCTCTAGTTAAGCTATCAGTCTGAGGTGTGTGTGTGTGTGTGTGTGTGTGTGAGAGAGAGAGAGAGAGAGAGAGAGAGAGAGAGAGAGAGAGAGATATATATATACAGTTGGACTTCTATGTAACTTGGAAAAAATTCGTTAAATAGAAATTTTGTTATAAAGAAATACGACCTTTTCAACAATGAAAAATACTGTAATTCAACATTCAGAAATATAGACACTCCCCGACTTACGTAAGGGTTGCGTTCCATGGAACTTTGTGTAAGTCAAGTTTTACGTGTCGGAATTTCCCTAAAGGCTTATGCGGCACTTGCAACTATGCTTTATGCTTGCTGAATTTGATTGAAGCAAAAAAGAAATGTTTGACGAACATATGTATAGAATTATTCGTTCAATTTTTTTTTCATCTCACGCATAGGAAAAATTACAAAATTTCAAAATTATAAAATTACAAAAAAAGGAGGCGAGAACCATAACGTCAGAAAGTTTTACTTTTCGAGCATCGTTGCCAGAATTAACGTCTCCAGCAGATAAATTGTACGCTGCTGCAGAGGTTGAGGGCTGTGGAAATTTAGAAGGGTTTTTTTTTTTGAAAACATCACAAAATTACTCTGCTGCTACAGAATCGGCACTGGCAACTTCAATGCATATTTTAACATTGTGTTAACCAGCGTGATACTTGAACCTATTAAACCACTCGTTGCCTGCCACGAACTTGGCTTGGGGTTCACCATACTTATCCTTAATGTCTTCATAAATACTTCTTGCTTTTGCTTGAATGGCCATTAGACTCAGGGGCACTCACTTCTGAATCTGATTTTCCATCCACATTATTAATAGCTGTTCCGTCTTCAATATAGCACCTGAACGCTGTTTTGGGATCACTGTTGATGTTAAATGCATTGTTCCTTTAACACGTTTTATACATGCACTGTCCTTTAAAATAATATTCACTGTTGAAGCAGCGAGACCTAATTCCCGTGCAATAGATAACAAACCTTGTCTTGCTTCTTCTTAATCAATTTTGTTTGGTTTCCTAGCACTGCCACCACTTGCACTTTCCATTCGTCACTTTCCCTTCATCATTGTAATAAGTAAATAGGAATGAAGAGAAGATTCTGAAAATTTATTTATGTCTCTTATGTGATTGAAGATTTAAGTGAAGGGGAACACATTTCACCATAATAACATAAAACCCAAAGAGTTACAGTTATCGGGATTATCACAAATGCAATAAGATTGAGTTTACTGCCTGTTTATAATAGATTGCACTAACAGAAAAGCCCAGTAAACCAGAAAGTGCAAATTGTTTTTATTGTTTATTGGTCGACCTCCAGAAACGTTCTTTAGAAAAATTTTAACAAAGCCGTTCAAAATTGATTCTTATAATGGAACATATCAGGACGATGGAAGGGTAGCACTCCATAATAAAAATGACCTTTTAGAGTGATAAATAGCTTAGTTATATATCAAATATTTCAACTTCTGAGGTCTTGGAACGAATTGGGTTCCCATTGCGATGTTTTCACAATACTCCCATTTATTCCTATGGGATGAAAATGCGTTCCCACGATTTTTTTAAGTTTGCACCAGCCAACAAAAACTTACGTAAAGTCGAATTTACAGAAGTCAAATATTGCGTAAGTCAGGGAGTGCCTGTATAGTATAGTAAGAGATGGGTAATTAAGTTATCAGTATGTGCATATTAAGAATTGAGTACATTTTTAAGAATTGTTTCATAAAATATTTGGTTATTTTTTGTTGTACGCTGGATTTTATTGTACATCATTCAAATATTTGCATTTGTTTAAACATTCAAATTTTCTTCGTTATGTGGAAACCACTTTCATTGTAACTAACAATGGGAAATCAAAAAATTTCGCTATATGGAAAGTTGTTGAAGAGTGGTCCGACTGTGTGTGTGTAGTATGGATAGAATGAGTAGGAGTGACAATTATGGAGGTATAAGCAAATTATATTTTAAAAGTTAAAAAGGTTATACGGCAATTGCACCTATGTGCACTAAGTAGCAGCAAGGATAAAAAAGTTTTATTTAAACTAGAAGTAATAAAGCAAGAGACAAAGTGCAAACAGGTGGAATTGTAAAGAACAGAAGCTGCCAAAACTAGTATGAAAAGGAAAGTAGGAAATAGAAAAATTAAGGTTGTAGATAGGAAAAAATGTGAAGAACCTAAAAGATGCGTTGAATTATCTGAAATTAAGGACTGAATTAATAAGCCAATTAGCAGGAAAGAAGCTATAAGGGAAAAAAATATGAAATGATTAATAAATTACAAAGAAATAGTAAGCATCAAATAGAAGGTGAGAATATAATTTGATGTTTAAAAATCTAATAATAAGGGAAAGAAAAATAAAGTTTGAAATATTTGATGCTTGCTATAAAAGATAATTCAATGCATCTTTTAGGTTCTTCACATTCTTCTCCTATCTTTCACCTTAATTTTTCTATTTCCTACTTTCCTTTTCTACTAGTTTTGGCATCTTGTGTTTTTTACAATTCCAGCTATATATAGAGAGAGCGAGAGCGATAGTAACCATAATAGTGAACAATAGTTCACTATTATGGTTACTATCGCTGTTGATTTCATAATCAACTAACATGCATATAATTCATTATGAAAATCACTTTTTCTATCAGTGTTATTTTGACATTCTGAAGCAATGACATTTGTTTCTGGTTCATATTCTACAATTTCTGCTTCATGTACAAAATTCGATACAGAATTTTCCTATTTAGGATTATCAAAAGTTTCTAATTCATTGACTTGACTGTATGTTATAGGATGATGCTGATTAGAATGTTGAGGATATCTGATAAACCTCACTAAGTTTCTTTCTCAGAAGAAATGGAATTTATATCATTCACCATATCTGCAAGTTCATAATAATTTTTTGGCAGATGAGTTTGGTTTTAAAAAGCTTGTAGAGACATGCCTGAGATGAGAGTAGTTCCAGGGGCCACTAAATATCTTTTGATATTCTACGTTAACTACTTGCTCTTTGCAGTGTGGAGTAACAGCAATAAAACCTTGATTTATCCACAAGTGATAGCTTCTCTTAATTCTTTATTAAAACTAGATCCCTAACTCTGATCAATCGAAGATGTCTGGTTCTGTCGATTCTATACTATTCAGTCAATTCGGTCCTGGAGAGATTGTGAAAGTCTCAAGAGGTAGAATTTTTTTTAACCTCGTCTGTGCTTGTTGACAGGAGAGACTGCTTCTACAGGGATGGGATATACTTAAATAGAAAGGGTGCATGAATATTTGCCGATGCTATTGAGGCAGTGTTAGGTGGGTCAGAAAACTGCTAGCATGGCGGGATACACAGACTAAAAGGTTAACAGTGGCCGCAGGCTGAGGCAAAAGTGTTTCTTGCACTGCTTCTATTAGAATGGGCAGCAGACTGGAAAGCAAGGTAATGGAGATTTCCAGGACTGCTGGGAGTCATAGTGGAACAAGTAAATACATGGGCTGTGTTAGGGTAACTAGGAACAGGAACAGGTGCATGTATACTTGCATGTACACCAATGCTAGGAGTATAGTTAATAAATTTGATGAGCTTGAAGTGCTAGTCAAGACATCAAAGGCAGATATTGTTGGGATATCAGAGGCATGGTGTCACACAGATATAGGCAGTGCAGAGTTGGAATTTGGGGAGTACAATGTGTATAGGAAGGATAGACAGGATAGGAAGGGAGAAGGGGTTATGCTGTTAGTTAAGAAACACATAAAATCTAAGGAAGTGCATCCAGTTGATGTTGGTGGACAATACAGTGTTGAGTCTGTTTGGTGTGAAATAAGCACTGGGAAAGTAAAAATGAGAGTAGGTGTGTGTTATAGGCCTAATGAATCTGATCAGTACAATGAGCAATTGTGCAGAGAAATAGTGGGCCAGTAAATCAGAGTCTTATTATGGGAGATTTTAATTTTCCAGATATTGACTGGAACTAGTGGGTCGGTCACTCACACACTAGCAAGACTTTTGCGAATTTATTGGATGACTGTTTTCTACAGCAACATGTTCGAGAGGCAACCAGAGGGAGTAATACTAAGAAATACTGTTCAAGGTTTAGGCCTAAATGGATGTCAGATGAATTAATGAGGCTAGTGGCAGAGAAGAAGAATGTATTGGATGCATATAAAGTATCAGGCGATACAGAAGCCTATGGCAGGTATAAACTAGTCTGTAAATCAAGTCACAAAGGAGGTTAGGCAGGCAAAGTCAGATTATGAGAAATCTTTGGCAAAGGATGCAAATAAAAACAGCAAGGAGTCCTTTACTTATGTAAACTCTAGAAGGAAAGGGATGAATCAGATTGGACCACTTAACATAGATGGGTTGACTCTTGATGATCATGCTCAGGTAGCTGATAAACTGAACGAGTATTTTACATCTACATTCACACATGAAGAGTTATTCAATGCCAGAAGTTTATCAAATTCTAACAGGAAGCTAAGTGATTTTGTAATTGGTCAGAGCAAAGTGGAGGAGAAATTGTTGAAGTTAAGCATGAGGAAGGCACCTGGGGTGGACGGGATCTATCCATTTATATTAAAGGAGGCAGCAAAGGAAGTAAGCAAACCCTTAGCCATAATTATGAGAGCTTCCTTGGACTCAGGGGAGGTCCTCATGGACTGGAGGTGTGCAAATGTATCACCAATTCACAAAGGAGGTTCAAAAGGTGACACAAGTATCTACAGACCTGTTAGTTTAACTTGTGTTCCGGGGAAAATAATGGAATCACTGGTGAAAGAAGCATTGCAGGATCATCTAGACAAGAGTAGTAACAGTTAAGACATGGGTTTGTCAAAGGGAGGTCTTGTCTGACCAATTTGATTGCTTACAATGATGTGGTCACAAAGGAACTGAATGCCAAAAATAATTTTGATATCATATACTTGGATTTCAGGAAAGCTTTTGATACTGTTGCACATGGACAACTGCTGTACAAATTGGAGAAGTATGGCATCAAGGGTAAGCTGCTACAATGGATAAAGGGATGGTTGAGTGGGAGACAACAGAGAGTGGTAATCAATGGACACTGCTCTTCGTGGACAAATGTTATTAGTGGAGTTCCCCAGGGTTCGGTGTTGGGCCCATTGTTGTTTTCTATATTTATCAATGATATTGATGAAGGTATATCAGGTTTAATGTCCAAATTTGCAGATGATACAAAGGTTGCCAGGGTTGTTAACGACAGTAATGACAGTATGCTACTCCAACTGGATCTATATAAGTTGGGAAAATGGGCTGAGAAGTGGCAACTGGAGTTTAACATTGACAAATGCAAAGTATTGCATATGGGTAGCAATAACCGAAGAGAAACATACCAACTGGGAAGTGGAAAGTGAAAAAGACCTGGGGGTAATTGTGCAGCCAAATATGAAGTTCGGTGAGCAGTGCAGACAGGCTGCCAGGGCAGGTCATGGAGTCTTGTCGATGATATATAGGAATTTTGCTAGCAGGGACAAGGAGGTGATAATCCCGTTAAAAAAGGCAATGGTCAGGCCACACCTAGAGTACTGTGTACAGGTCTGGGGCCTTGTTTTAGGACGGATGTAGAGTTGCTAGAACGAGTACAAAGAAGGGCAACAAGATTGATGAGGGGAACAAACTGGGTGCTCTTACCAAGAACGGCTTAAGTTCTGCAAATTGTAGCACCTATAGAGTAGGCACCTGCGAAATGATCTGATTGAGGGCATATAAGGCTTTGAATGGGTTGAGCAAGCCGAATACTGATGGGATTCTTCATCTTGCTCAGACTAAGAACCTGACGGGGCACAGTTTCAAATTGAGGAAAGATAGTTGTAGAATAGATGTGTGGAAATTTGCCTTTAGCCAGCGGGTAGTTGATTGGTGGAACAGGCTTCCATCTTTTGTTGTGGCAGCTGATAGCTTAAATAAATTTAAGTCTGAGCTGGACAGGCATTTGGAATGAATGGAGGGATGAAATGGGAGGTTTTTTTTTTTTTTTTTTTTTGGCTGATGCTGTATAAGCTTGCTTTCTTGCATCGTATGCCTCTACTAATGCTAAATGCTATTAACTGGACGGATTGCAGAAGGAGGGCAATAACATTAGAATTATAGAATACCTTTAAAAGCAATAATTACAGAAGCCATAAATACATATAACCCCAGGGGCTCACATCTGGTGAGTATAGGCTTGTCACACCCAGGGTTCTGAGCTGGATATCATCATTCTTCTCTTTTTTGGTAATTCCCCTCCTACTTCTCTCTCTCTCTCTCTCTCTCTCTCTCTCTGGGGTTCGAGCCCATCACCACCAAATACGGAGGATGCGGAAAAGTCAGGGAATGATCACCGCATATCCCGGAGCAATATGGCCTTAGTTGCTAATGCTCCTAAAAAAAAAAAAAAAAAACCCAAAAAAAATCTCTCTCTCTCTTTCAAGGTACTCAAATTTTTTTTTGGCTGGTGCAGCAGAAGCCTCAGGCTTCCTTGCACCATATGGCTAATAATAATAATAATAAGTTCTGTCTAGCACTCAATCTGCTATCCACCATGCTTAACAGCAGAAAGTATGGATATAACCTCAAAGAAGGAAGAAAGAACCTGAACACCCTCAACCACCTAATGTACATGGATGATATTAAGCTCTATGCGGCAACCGAGAAGCAACTCCAGCAACTACTCCGCATCACCAAAGAATTCAGCAAGGATATAAGGATGGAATTTGGTCTAGACAAATGCAAGACCCATGTGTAGCAGTACCCGTTACGGAGTGAGTGATCAAGAACAAAGAATATAGTCAATAT
Source organism: Mastigoproctus giganteus (assembly GCF_048544385.1). Taxonomy (NCBI): domain Eukaryota; kingdom Metazoa; phylum Arthropoda; class Arachnida; order Uropygi; family Thelyphonidae; genus Mastigoproctus; species Mastigoproctus giganteus. The sequence continues at coordinate 58,179,793 of NC_143585.1, read as the reverse complement.
GGCACCAGAGAAGGAACAGCAACTATGGAACCAGAGGAGGAACAGCAAGAAGAAATACAACCCAGAGTAGCTGAAGTGGAAAGAGACGAAGTCATGATATCCAGAGTAGAAGACAAGTGGAAGAAGGTCCTAACAGAATTCAAAGGAATGGACCTCACAAGAACCCGCGTGATACCTAAGCAGAGATCAAATAAATCGTGTGGAGAGTAACAGACCACCGCAATCGGCAAATAATACCACATTAACTTGACAACAAGGCTATCCACACAGCCATAGTAGCCACTAGGGTTAATGGAAAAGGAACAGGCGACCAGCAGCAGAAGGAACCGCCAACTTGGGAAAGAAGACTTCAGTAGAAGATAGAAGAATTAAGAGTCAAGATAGGTCAGTTGACCCAGTACCAACAGGGTAATAGAAGTAAGAAATTGATTGGAAAGGTGAAGCGCAGCCTCAAGGGAGACAGAGTCCACAGCAAACACGAGACCAGAAATTAAGGATAGGAGAATACTTGGACACACTGAAGCAGAACCTGTTTGCTCTCAGCAAGAGACTCGCCAATACAAAGAGAGCTTCCAGAGGAAAATAAACAACCGAATCTTCAATGAGGACCAAAGAGCCTTCTACAGGAAACTGGGAGACATTGAGAAAGAAGGAAACGGACCACCCGAGAAGAAGATGATTGAGGAGTTCTAGGGAAATATCTGGAGCAGTGAAGTAAGACATAACAGTCATGCCCCCTGGATAGAAGTAGAACGGAAGAAAACCAAGTATGCACAAGAGATGAGAGAGCTGGAGACAATCCCGAAGTTTCTCACCGAAGGAGTCACATATCTGAAGCCTAAAGATGAAGATACAAGAAACCCGGCGAAATACAGGCCAATCACCTGCCTCCCAACGATGTACAAGGTCCTGACCAGCTGCATAACCAAGAAGATATTAGACCACTTAGAGAGTCAGAACATAATGGCCGAACAGCAGAAAGGATGCAAGCAGAGGAGCAATTAACCATAGATGCCGCAGTTATGGAGCAAACCTACAAGAAGCACCGCAACCTATACACGGCCTACATCGATTACTGCAGGCCTTTGAGTCCGTACCTCATAGCTGGCTAATAGAGACCATGAAGATCTACAAGGTCAATCTGATAGTGACAAACTTCCTAGGAGCAACAATTGCAAAATGGAGTACCACCATTAAGGTCGAGAACATCACAACCAAACCAATCCTCATCAGAAGAGGTATCTTTCGTGGAGATGCTCTGAACCCACTGTGGTTCAGTCTAGCACCTAACCTGCTATCCACCATGATTAACGGCAGCAAGTATGGATATAACCTCAAAGAAGAAAGAAAGAATGAACCTGTACACCCTTACCTACCTAATGTACATGGATGACATCAAGTTCTACGTGGCAACCGAGAAGCAACTACTCCGGATCACCGAAGAATTCAGAAAGGACATCAGGATGGAATTTGGTCTAGACAAATACAAGACCCATGCACTGCACCAGGGAAAATTAGTCGGCCGAAACTACCAGCTACTGACTGGTAAAGAGATCGAAGCTATGACAGAATGAGAGACTTACAAATACCTAGGGATGATGCAGGCTCAGCAGTTAGAACACAAGGAAATCAAGAAGTGGCTGACTGAAAAATATCAGAGACTCAGAAGCCTGCTGAAAGCAAAATTGAATGGAGGGAACACAGTTAAAGCCGTAAACACCTATGAAGCTCCAGTACTAACATACTCCTTTGGGAGTCATAGATTGGACTAACACCAAGCTAGAGGATATCATGAAAAAGACAAGGACAATGATAATCAAGAGCTTCCAGCACCCCCTGAAGTCAGCAGTGGAGAGACTAACGATAGCTTGGAAAGAGGGAGGAAGGGGACTGATAGACCTGATAGTGCAACAGAAAACAGCGATAGTTAACCTGAAAGTTTACTTCGAGAACAACACAGCACCATTCCACCAGGCCATAAGGAAGATAGATAAGTGGTATACCCCACTCGAGCGAGGAGCCCCCTCCCACCTAGATGGCACAAGAAACAAAGCTAGAAAGATGGGCAAAGAAAACTCCATGGCAGACACTACAATGACCTCCATCAAGATCATATTGATAACATTGCTTCCAATGCATGGCTCACAAGTGGGACGCTCTTCCCCAAGACTGAAGGATTCATGCTGGCCATCCAAGACCAGGTAATCACTCCAGATACTATAGAAAATACATCGCAAAGGAGCCTGGAATGTTAGATGACACATGTCAACGATGCCACCTGGCCTCAGAAATGATCCAACACATCACAGGGGGAATGCAAGGTGATCACCCAGACTGAGTACACTCATAGGCACGACCATGTAGCCAGGATAATACATCAGAAGCTAGCAAGGAAATACCAGTTGACCAAAGACCTAGAGATTCCAACCCACAAGCTGTACTGGAACCGCACCATAATAACGGATAAGACTGTCCTGCTGAACAGACCGGACATAACCCTTGTGGACAAGATGGAAAAGGCTACCTACCTGATTGACATAGCAGTGCCCAACACTAGCAATGTCCAGAAAACCCATGAGGAAAAAATTACAAAGTACATGAACCTGAGACATGAGGTCAACGAGATATGGCATATGCAAGAAGTAACGACCATCCCAATCATCGTGTCAACCACTGGTATGGTGCCAAAGACCCTACATAGCAGCCTCGCAGCAATAGGTCTCCCAGAGAACACCTACAAGGAACTCCAGAAAATCTCAATCCTGAACACCTATAGGATAGTCAGAGAGTTCCTCGACCAACAGTAACACCAGACACTACAACCACCCTGTGTACTTGGTAGCAGTACCTGTCACGGAGTGGAATCCCCCAATCAGGGAGAAATAATATAAGAGCAACAACAATAATAATAATAATAATCTCTCTATACATTAAAAAAGTTTTCCTCCTAGTGATATTTATTCAAGCCAATAGGAGAAGAGAGCGAGGCAATTACGTCACTACAAATGCAATTAATTATTGACAACTGCCTCCACAATGTTCACCAACCTCGTGCACATGCTTTCCTGCCTAACATTTGATGTTCCATTGCTGCATATTAATGAATATTGTATACAATATTTGTAAATATTTTAAATATTTGTATAGTTTGTAAATATTTCAGTTAAATACAATGAAACTTCCCTTTAACGGACAACCATGGGGAACGAAAATGTGTCCGTTAGAGAGAAGTGTCCACTAACAAGAAGTCTGAGGGAGAAAAAAAAAAGAAAGAAAGAAAAATCGTTAAACGTTTAATGTAAAATTAAATTAAAATATATACAGATTTTGCACAATATTTTTGTAAATAATATACATACAATTGTGCTATGCATATTATGACTTTATCTTAAGAAAAATACATACAGTAATCACTTATTTTCTTCTGCACCTTCTTCCGGCTGATAATTTTGTTTTCAACATTTGTTTGGAGTGAAAAAACCATCGAAAGTCCTTCAGTATCTTCTTCAGCGGCGAAAAACATTTTTAAACGATTGATTTGTATGATCGCTTCTTCTATTTTCATCGGTGGTTCGTCGTTAATATGTTCTTCGACAGAATGACCTCCTTCCATTTCTTCATTCTCATGAGGAACTTCTTGAAAAATATCGATGATAATGTCATTGATATCTAGAGCACCATCTTCTGTAGTGAGGTTCGAGTCTATATCTTTGTAGCCAGGGTCACTTGTAGCTGAAGTGTCGTACATAATCAATAGATGTTGAAGTTCTTGTTCTTCTTGGTGCTCCACATTGCTGTTCACAACTTCAATTTTTGCGTTTGAGAAGCCACACTTTACAAAACAGTTCACGACAGTTTGTTTTCTAATTGCGTTTACTGAAGAAGAAATCCATTGAATCGCATCTAGGATGCTGATTTTCTTTGCAAGGTCACTCGCACATGTTACATCGTTCATGTTTGCAATGAGATGTCTTAAAACACGTTTTCTGTAGTGAAGTTTAAAATTTTTTATTATCCCTTGATCCAAGGGCTGACACTCTGCAGATGTGTTTGGTGGCAGAAAAACGATTTGAATGTTGGACAATTCAATGTGCGGGTGAGATGCAGCATTATCCATGAAAAGAATAATTTTTCTGTTTTAACGAATCATGTTTTGGTTAAAGTGACTTATCCATTCGCTCATGATATCTCGTGTCATCCACGCTTTTTTATTAGACTTCTAGTCAACATTCAAAAGATTCAACTTTATGCCCTTGAAACAACGAGGATTTTGTTGTTTTCCTATAACAAGAGGTTGTTCAAAGTCTCCCAGCATATTTGTACACAATAGTACAGTCAAGCGTTCCTTAGAAATTTTTCCGCCCTGGCACTTTTCGTTTTTTAGACTCATTGTTTTTTCAGGAAGAGCTTTAAAAAACAACCCTGTTTGGTCACAGTTGTGAATATCCTTAGCTTCAAAATCACGACATAAATCTTCTAATTTGACGGTCCACTCTGTTACAACCCCAGTATCAACAGATCCACCTTCACCACTTACGGTTTTCCAAGAAATTTTATGCCGAGTTTTGAACTTGTCTAGCCATCCCACAGAAGCTTTGAACTCATTTACTCTCATAGATTTCGCAACCTCCAAAGCCTTTTCCCTAATAATAGGCCCATTAATGGGAATTTTTTTTAGCACGTTTGCGACAAAACCACTTATACATAACATTGTCAATTTGAAGTCCAACAGTTTTCGGGAATGATTTTTGAACCTGATCATTTCCGTGTTGCCAAAATTATTTGTGCAGTTCATTTTTTTCCCTTTAGGATGTCGTTTACCTGCGTCTTCCCAAATTTGAATTTTGCAGCGAGATTGCGAACACTATTTTTTTTACCGATCATACGCATTAATGAGTTCGACTTTATCTTTTAAAGTTAAATGTTTACGAGAAGACATTGTGCACTTCACACAACACTGAACAAAACTGAAAACTGAAACTGAAAAGACGAAAGGCCGACCATATTCCCCCCCCACACCGAATTCATCAGAAGTTTTACCCGTGCCTTAAAATTCTTGAAAAAGGGTTTAGAACCGCGACGTAAACTTTGATAAAATTCAGAGAATCGGAAATAGAAAATAAACACACGATTGAGGCAATACGTGGAAGAAAAGTTCCTAGAAAAAGGGCCGTGAGCTCTCCCGCAGTCCGTTATGGGGAGATCAAATTAAGTGCTAATCTAAACGAAACAGTGCAGATTGCCTGTCTGCGTCCGTTACAGAGAATGTCCGCTAGACAGAAGCTGCAAACATGTTAAAACCAGTAGAGGTGAGTTGGGGAATTTGAAAATGTCCGTTGTAGAGAGGTGTCCGTTAGGAGAAGGTTCACTGTATTTTAGTCCTGCTCTTTGTGATGCAACAATATTCCTCATGCATTATGGGAACCCGAAGCAAAAGGCCTTTTTCTAAGTGACCTCTTTGAACGCAGGTAAATAATTACATAATTATATTTATTTGACCTTAAAATGACGCGCACTACAAATGCACAGGTAAATAATTACGTGTCATTTCCTGATTAGATGTCGATCACAGTGACATTGTTTTTTTATCGGGTGGCACTGGGGTCACCCCCAACTCCGCATTTTCACTCTGCATAAGGCCAGGGTGTGTGTTAGTGTGGGTTGCATTGTTCCTCTGGCCACTTAGCCTGGGGGCTGTGGAGAGCCACTTACAGCCCCAGTTTCCATCACTGCGGTGGGGAGGCAGGTCAGGACACATTAGGAGAGAAGAAAGTTCTGGTGGGGTGAACCCTGGGTAGCCTAGGCATCCAAGGAGAGCCCAAAAAAAAAAAAAAAAAAGAAAGAAAGAGAAAAAAAAATTATTGGAAGGGAGATAATGGGGAGATAGGAATAGGGTGGGATAAAAGGGGTAGAGAACAGGGGGGGAAGTGTTGAGACACTCGCCTGATTTAAAAGGGGAGACAGTAGGGGGATCCCTGGTACAGGACACCCATCCTGGTCCAGAGGGTGGGAGTTGAAATTGGGTTGTAGGGTGAGCTACCAGGCAAAAGGGGTTAGGGACCACATAGGGTGGGGGGGAAGGGGATTGAGACTCAACCACCCCAGGTGGTAGGAATAAAAGAACATAGGGAGATTCTTATGGTGGAGAGTGCTTTTTGCAGCTTTCCCACATTGGCCTGGGGGTTACCTTAGTGGCCATTGTCAGCATCCCACATCATGCCAGCTAGGAAAGCTACAGCATGGTGTCAGCTTGGATAACCATGAGGGTCTGCCTGCATAGCCATCAGTCTGTCCGGTGAAGAGGCTAAGATAGAACATGAAGTTAATAATAACTTTCATTCACTTAGCATTCACACAGATTTACTTTTTATAGTATTTTCTTACACTTGCTATTTTCTTTTATATATTAGATTAGATATCGATCAGTGCATTTCGACAGGTGTGTCATTTACATAGAAAGGATTTGACTTACTCCGTAATACCTCTACATATTATGTAGAAAAGCGTGCACAGGGGTTGGTGAGCAGGGGACAGAGCTCCCTAGTATACCATTAAGAAAATACAGCACAAGGAGGATGCTGAGGTAGATGAATACAGAGCTGGCCAGTCTTAATAGAACAGAAAAAAATAGCGTGGGAAAGTTAGAGTGAGGAAAAGTACTGAAGCCTACAATAGCTACAAGTTGATCTGCAGTAGTACTCAGTGGTGAGCTGTGAATATTTTAACAATGGGCTCGCAGTTTTGCTGACTTTTTGATGTGAAACATCTTTGGGGATTCCTGCCGCGGATGACGTCATCCGCTGTAGGCTTCCGTCAGAGGCGCTTCCGATGTTCTCACTAGTAGTGTGATTAGAGCGCGTGACGCATTTTTTGTGACCCGTATGATATCTTGAGTCAACCTGGTCATCACCCTTTACGATAATACCTGGATACGATAGTCTCTCGAGTTCTAAGTTTTTAGAATTTTTGAATAATATGACGTCACAATCATACTTCCTGAAGTAAGTATGATTGCAACAATACAAATATTTGTCAACAATTTATTTTTTGTCTCACATTTTTATAACATTCCATTTTTCTAGACATTTAGATACATTGCAATCCAAGTATACATCTCTTTAGTTATCATAAATCCATTGTATCTTGTCTTCCAGAAATTATGAAAATTTGCAAATGATCAATAAAATATTTACAATACAAAAGCTCTTTTATTTCATAATCAATATACAAATCAAAATACCTAAAAGAAACGTGAAGGATTCGCTAAAAACCATCGACCACTTTTTTATTCATCTCTTTTTTTTTTTTACAACTAGGGAAATATAATGGATACATTTTTTTCATGATAAAATTTTAATATTGCGAATAAAAAATAACATGAAATATTTCCCATATCACAAATAACAAAAACATTGTACAATATAAAAACAAACTCTCCTAGAAAAGTACACAAAAATCACAGATTACATGAAAAAAAATTATTATAAAAATATTCAAGAAAAATTTATTCTGAAAATTGCCATTTGCAATTTACTTCTTTATTAATATTTGTTGTCCATCTTCTGCTCTGCTCAATAGCTGAGCAATGATTTGATGTAAAGATCTGGATCGAATTGAAGCAGTGGTTTTCCATTTAGATGTATATAGTCTTCATAATCTGCAACGTGTTCAATTGTCACAATATTATTCATTTATGCTGAAATCTCTCTCAGCTTCAGACTGCTAATTGCAATGGTTTCAAAGATATTTCTGGCTTTCTTAATTGAAGAGGGAATTTCACTCGATTTTAAAGATAAACTGTCTTTCACAAAATCTCTAAAATCATTAAATTTTTATTTCATATTTTATCAGAAAACTTTAATTTCTTATTCGTTTTTCACCGTCTTGCCACGGAGACTAAAGTTCTTTCATATTCCGCGATTCCAGGTAGCATATGTTTAAAATTTCTTCCAATTCCTCATCGTCAGTAGTATCATTATTTTCTTTATTTAATTTAAAATTACTCTGTTGCATTGATAACTTATCCTTAATAACCTGTCACAAGGTAATTTTTTTAAATGTGTTCTTACTTTTGATTCCTTCAAATTCTTTCAACTTCAACATGCTCTCAATTTTAGCTTTATAATTTCCTTCAGAATTTTTAAAATTAGTGATAGCTTTGATAGTTAGAATAATTAATTTATCTGCTTTTACTGTAGTGATGCTGCGACACAGTAAAGCTTCTGAAAGGTAAGAGAGCAGGATGTCGATCATTAGTGCTACATCGTTAAGAAATTCCAGATTGAAAAGTTGGTTTAGTAATCCAGAATATTTAACTTTCTGATTCAAAATGTTTGCACAAAGGGGGATAATCCCTCCAATCCTCAATTGCCGTCCGCAAAGCTGCCCATCGTGTCCCGAACAAATCCCGGAAAAAATATCCCCGGTAAAAATGTTCCATTTTCTTGTTATTATTATAATAAGATTAATTAAGTAGGTAAAACTCCAGATCAGTGATTACAGGTACCACTCACTGCTTTCCCCACTCACTGTGCTCCTACTTTGATATGAGTAGGGTGTTTTCCCCCCACTTGATGATGTTTTTAAATTGCAAACTAGTTTACCGATTTTAAAACAGCTGGATAGGAGGGAAAACACCCTACGTCAGCTAAGACCTTCCCCCCACCCACAACACAACACAAATCAATCAGAAAGAAAACGCCTTCACAATAATCGCCTTCACTGAATCACAAAATTCGACCATACAATCAATCCATTCTACAACAACGCACAATGCACATAGACAAGTGTTACCCAAATAATGGAGTTTAGCCTTTAAGTATTATTATTAAGATTATTTAAAGTATATTAAGATTATTATAATACTTAAAATGTTTGATTATGATTTTTTGCAAATTTTAATTTGTGATTTTGATATAATTAAACTGTGATTGCTGTCAGTAATGTGGTGTTTGTGAAATAATTGTATACTGTCATGATTTTAGCATTAAAAAATGTTTCCTTTTGTTTTCTCATTGCCGTTTGCAGGCTAAAGCTGCCCATTGTGGCCCTAACACACGACTGATCTTTATACGATCCTTAATTTGTGCTGATTTTTTGGAGATTGGTGATATAATGCATACAGTTTTGTTTTTTTTTTTTTTTTTTTTAATTATTGTCTGTATGCCATTATATTTTGGAACATTTTCTTCACAGTGAAAGCCTCGACGCAGTTTCCAAATCTGTCAACATTTCATCTTCGTAAAGTTTACCTCAAAGTTGCCTCATTCCTCCCCCACCTCTCGACATCATCACTGTCACTAGTTCTTTGAATACTGTGCAAAATATCGGAATCACTCGGATATTCAGCTACTGCGACCATGCAAACATAGACACGAGAAAGTTACTGAAATGCCTGGATCACTCACTTCTCTGAAAAACATATGACTTCTTGTCAGAGTAAAGGGGAAATCATAACACAGGTTGGCCAGAGGCTATTAACTGTGTCGGGAAGCTTCTTAATCCTTTGACTGGCTATGGAAAGCATATTGACTAGTGCGACTTCTCGGAATGTGGCTCCATAGGTTTTATGGACACCAGTAACGTTGTGGAACAGTAATCCCTGTCACCCTTAATTTGCACTTTCTAATTACCTAAATTGCCTAAAGGCCAGAGGTGAGAACAATGCGTACAAAGTTGTCTCTCATAATACATCATTCTACGGAAATTATTTTAAATGTTTCCGTAAAAACCAAGGAAAATTAAAAAAAATCGCTATGAAGAAGTTCGTTAAACAGAGGACCGCCTTTAAATGATGCAATTTTAAAATATATAACTAGTCAATTAGGCGATTAAAATGCTGGGGGTGGGTTCCCGCTGTCCTCACTATAATTATTGAGTATCCGGCTCGGGATACTCAATAATTAAATTCAGGATTTCATTTGTAAAATAAATAATCGTTTCAACAATGGGCTCTCGCGAGCCCACTATAGCTCACCACTGGTAGTCCTGCAGAAAAGGTTACAGTGACCAGAGCTAAGTATAAGGAAGCACTGGCTAAGAGTGCAAAGAATGGGGACAAGGGGTGTTTTTATGAATGTGAATACAAAGTGAAAAGAAACAAGATTAGTTGTGGGCCCAAAAGGATGTTCTTACTGAGATAAGACTGGAGTTCTATAAATTGCGGCATCCAGAAACTGGGCTTGTGCATGGTGACTTAATTGAAGTGTATAATTATTTCAGTGGCTAAGTAAATTAAATGCTGGTGGCATTGTTACCCTTTCCAAAATGAAACAGAGGTAAATTAAATTGGAAAAAGAATTTTGCAGAATGGGAATTACTTAATTCCCATTCTGCAAAATTAATTATTGGAATGCACTTCCATCTAATGCTGTGGAGGTAAATAAGTTTAGGAAAGTTTGGACAAATTATTGGAAGGAATGGGGAAGTGAAGCTGGTTTTTTTAGTTGATGCTGGAAAGCATCAATTAAAATGTGGTACAAGGAAGCAAAGCTCCCTTCCATCACATTGCCTATACTTATACATAACTTATAAATTGTGAGTGAATTCATCTGATTTCCTTACCCTATGCTAAAACTGACAAAACAGATATTTGGACAGGTTCAGAAGTAGAGGTAAAAAAAAAATAAAATAAATAAAAATCTGTTTTACCAACAAATATGGCACTGGCTTACCATCTCCAGCTTAGTATAAACTAAACAAGCACAATGCTAACAATAACAGATACAGTATATAGATTTTATAGAGAGAGAGAGAGAGAGATATTAATATTTTCTAGTTGTTCCAAAACTTATGTTAAATAATGTCTTTTTCTAGGTTGTGAATATCATGGGTATTGTAGTGATATGACACGTACATGGCCAGTCAGTGGCTCTTTTAACAGTTTTCAGAGGGAGTTATATGAGGCAGTGTTGACAGTACAAGAGGAAATAATTGAACTGTGTGCAAATTTTCCCTCACTTGATCATCTTTTTCATGCAATGTGTCAATTAGTTGGAGCTAAACTACAAGAATTACACATTGTTCCAGATAATATTGGAAAGATAGAATTGAGTAAGGTATGTATGGTGTAGAATTAAATATAGATATGAAATGATATTTAATCTTATGAGGTTGTTTCTTGTTACTTGAATGTTAACACTGATCATATCAGAAAACGGTTATTAAAGTAAGGATAAATGTACTTATCTTGGTGGTGATTTTAATGCCATCTCTGATAGATTAATCTATAATTGTTATTTGTAAAGCACATTTGTTTTGATTGAGAAGGTATGCTCACACTTCATTGTAGTGTGAGCATACCTTGTGATGTCATAATGATGTCAAAGACATCAGTATGAGACTTAATATCACGAGAGCACCTTGGTAAAAAGAGGATAGGGAATTAAATAAAAATAATAATGTAGGGAGGAATTGTTATGTAACTGTAATATAAAGTATAGATGCTTGGAAAATAGTAAGCAATTAAGTAATGAATAAATGAGTTAAAAGTTTGAACAAAAATATTTAAGTAAGTCAGTGAGTTGGTGTATTGTGTTTTCCTAATAGTACACATAATGGGCTTATGACGCTGTACTGCATGGTACTGCTCACTGATCTCAATCAGTATTAATTCAAACATACTATGCAATTGAGTTAAATGCGACTTGACATATAATGTTAAATTATGTAATTAATTTTTACTTTGGATTGTTTACGTCACATTTATAAATAACAGAAAATTTTATAATATTGGTAGGGAAGGGAAGGGTAGGGAAGTATTACACTTCCCTATCCGGCTATTTCATAATGCCACCTGGCTGGCAAAATTTTCTGAGGAGAACACCGTATATGCATATGTTTTATATATATATATATTTGAATAATGTTTGAAATTATTGAAAACTGAATCTTTCATAATAAAAAGATAAAGCAAACATCAAAGGCAGCAAAAAGCATATTCCTCTACATGATGGTTGAAATATAAAAGTAAAGTAAATTAGAATGATAATAATTAAAAAAATAAAAATAATGCCAGTAGCATGGCAAGACAGAAGAGTGAAAATAGTCAAAATTAAACATAACGATCAAACCAACAGGGAGGGAAGAGAAGGGTAACAAGAGTAAAAATATTGCAGCAGAAACTCTCCAAGATAATTTAGAAATTCTAAATACGAAGATAAAAACAAAATAGATTGTCTTGCCATGCTACTGGCATTATTTTTATTTTTTTAATTATTATCATTCTAATTTACTTTACTTTTATATATATATATATATAGATGTCTGCAAACTTTTTTTAAATTTTGAAAGGGTCCGTAGATCTCAGTAGCTTGGGAACCACTGTGCTAATTTATCCAGCTCTTGTTGGAGTAGTATATCTTGATAACTGTCATTAAACATCCTGCCAACCTTTGTATCATTTACAAACTTAGACAGAAAAGAGCCCTGCACAAACCCTGAGGGATTCAACATTAGTCCATTAAAAGCAGTGGCCGTTAATAATCACTCTATCCCCTACCATTTGACATCCCTCTATCCTTATCATGGACTTATCTCTAATTCCACACTGCTCCAATTTGTACAGCAGTCATTTGTGAGGAACAGTATCACAATTTTTACTGAAATCAAAGTACATAGTGTTTAGGGTAAAGTGGCACTGGTGATTTTCCACAACTCTGCTATCAGTTCTCTTGTGTTGAATACAGTACCCTGTAAATTGTGCATTATATCTTTAACCAGTGACTCCATTATTTTCCCTGGAACAGAATTTAAACTGACAGGTCTGCAATTATCCCTGTCACTCTTTGATACCCCTTTGTGAATTGGGGATACATTTGTAGTCTGTGGGATGTTCCCTAAATCCAAGGATGCTCTCATAATTATGGCTGTTTGCTTACTTCCTTTGCTGCCTCCCTTAATATAATTGGATAGCTCCCATCCACCCAGGTGCCTTTCTTATGTTTTAACTTCAACAATTTCTCTTCCACTTTACTCTCAGTTATTACAGAATCATTTAGCTCTTGTTAGAGCTTGATAAACTTCCAGTATCCCAAAATGGAATTCCCTAAAGAATTTCTCATGTGTGAATGTAGATGCAAAGTACTCATTCAGTTTATCAGCAACCTGAGCAGCAGCAGCATCATCAACAGTCAAACCATCAATGTCAAGTGGACAAATTTAATTCAACCCCCTTAATTCTAGAGTTTGCATAAATAATGAATTCTTTGCTGTTTTTCTTTGTATCCTTTGCCAAAAATTTCTCGTAATTTGCCTCTACTTGCCTTGACCGCCTTTATGGCTTGATTACAGATTGTAACTACCATAGGCTTCTGTATCGCCCGATAATTTATAGGCATCTCATGCACTTTTCTTCTCTGCCACGAGTGGCATGAGTTCATCTGACATCCATTTAGGCTTAAACCTTGAACAGCATTTCTTATTTGGTATGAAAAGCCTAGTAGCTTCTATGATTAATTCCTTCATCACTTCTCATTTAGAATTTTCTGGTTGTAACATAAGTTGATCCCACTGTAGTCATCTTTACGAAAGCAAAAACCCCTCCCTTTACCCTTGATGGTAGTTACATCTTTAAGTAAATCCCCAATAAATACACTGTGATCACTGCCACCTTATGGTTCTGTTATCTGCAGATACTTATTGCCTGAATAATCACTGCTGATAATTAGATCAAGAGTATTACCTCTTGTTGCCTCTCTAACAAACTGCTGTAGAAACGTCATTCGATAAATTCACAAAAGTCTTGCTAGTCTGTGAGTGACCAACCCACAAGTTCCTGTCAATATCTGGGAGGTTAGAATCCTCCATTATAAGACATTCTGATTTACTGGCTGACTATTTTTCTCTGTACAGTTGTTCATTGTACTCATCGATCATTAGGCCTATAACACACTCTACCCTCATTTTTGCTTTCCCAGTGTTTATGTCAAACCAAACTGACTCAACATTGCACTGTCCACCCATGTTAACTTGAGTTCTCTGCCTTAGATTTTATGTGCTTTGAATATTGAACATAATGGTATCTACAAACCTCCTTTCATCATCATCATCTCTGAGTTTGAAGGTTCATAATTGTGATTCACCAGAGCTTGTCTGTCTTGGGCAAGTCTCTTCAGTTCTTAGTACTTCTTCATGTTGGACAATTCTTTTAAGTTATCTAGCTATTCTCTTCTTGGCTTCTCAACGTTTTTCTCTCTCCGTCATCCATCTCTCTAATGCTGTAACTAGTCTGTTTCGAGAGGACCCTCTCGTAATACGTCCAGCATACATCCACTTTCTTTTCATTACTTCTTTCAATAAGCTGTAATCACTTGCCATTCTTCTACAAACTTCTTCATTTCTTGTCTTATCAGTCCATTTAAATTTCAATATTCTTTTAGCACACCACATATCAAAAGCATTGATCTTATCTTTGCTTTATTTTGCCAGAGTCCATTTTTTGCACCTGGAAAGACAGACCAAGCTTAACATCTCAACATTTTTAGTTTTATTTACATGCTCACATTCCTTCTCATCAACCCTTTGTGTTTCCAAAAACCTGCCTATGCCATTCCAAATCTTGAACGAATCTCTTTGTTGCTCTTTCCATCTACTGTTGTCAGTCTTGCAAGGTATCTAAATTGTCTCGCTTTTACTAAACTTCCATTTATTTTAAATTTTCATTTTTACTGAATACCATTATTTTTGTTTTGCTCACTTTTAATCTCATTCCATATTCTTCTCACCTAGTATGAATTTTGTTAAGGGCTCTAGTGATTTTAATGATGTCTTCTGCATATCTAATCCTATTGGAATTAGTTCTGCCTATTCTTATCCTTCTAATGTCTTCTAATATTAATTCCTCACTGTGAAGGTTGAAGGACAAACGTCCTTGTCTTATGCTGACTTGACCTCAAACCAATCAATCATTTCGTTGTTTATTCTGAAAGCCAACTTTTGCTCTTGATATAAATTTCTTATAATTTTTAAATCCTTTCCCTCCACTCCTATTTTCTTAAGCATATTGAGCCATTTACCATGCTAAACTCTGTGAAAAGCTTTTTCAGAATCTTTTGAAAAAGCTTTTCACTAAAAGGATAATAAAGGATCAGAAAACATTGTTTTCTGATCCTTTATTATCCTCTTAATTTATTCTCAATGTTTTCAAATCCTCTTTTTTATCCTCTTAAAAAGTGTATCCCATCTTCCAGCAGCTCTCCTGTCATGTAAATATCATTCACAAGATCTCTGAATGTCTTCAAAGCATCGTTATTCATATTCTTGTAAAAGTTCTATTGGAATATCATGTATTCCATGAGTCTTTCCATTCTTTATTCACTTTATTGCTTCTTCTGTTTCTTCCTCCATAATTGGTAGACCAACTTTCAGGATTTCCATTTTTATCAGCATAGCATGTGCTAGTTAACAGGAGAGAATATTTCTACAGGGATGGGATACACTTAAATGGAAAGGGAACCAGAATATTTGCTGATGCTATCAAAGCAGTGTTAGGTGGGTCGGAAAACCGCTGGCTTGGGGTATACACAGACAATATCTGCAGGCAGAGTTGAAAGTGATTCTTGCACTTCTTCTATTGGAACAAGCAGCAGCCTGAGAGCAAGGGATCTCAAGGACACCTTGGAGTCACGGAACAAGTAAATACGTTGGTTTGGTAGATAACTAAGAGTAAGAACAGGTGCATGTATACTTGAATGTACACCAATGCTAGGAGTAATGGTATATAAATTTGATGAATTTGAAGTGCTGGTTAAGACACCAAATGCGGACATAGTTGGGATATCAGAGATGTGGTGTCACTCAGATTTAAGGGATGCAGAATTTGAATATGGAAAATACGTGTACAGAACGGACACATAGGTCAGGAGGTGGGGAGAGAGGGGTTATTCTCTTACTTAAGAAGCACATAAAATCTAGGGCGGCACATCCAGGTGATCTGGGTGGCAGTTTAATGTTGATTCAGTTTGGCATGGCATAAGCATTGGGAAAGCAAAAATGAAAGTAGGATCGTATCATAGGCATAATGATTCTGATGAATACAATAAACAAGTGTACAGAGATATAGAGTCCTGTAATTCATTGTCTTATAATGGAAGATTTTAACTTTCCAGGTATTGACTGGAACTTGTGAGTTAGCCACTCGCACACTAAAAATATTTTTGTGGATTTATTGGATGACTGTTTTCTATAGCAGCATGTTCGAGAGACAACCAGAGGGAGTAATACTCTTGCTCTGATTATCAGCTGGTCTTGGCGCATTGTAGCCTTAGTTGCTAATGCGCCAATAAAATCCAAACCAAACCAAACTGATTATCAGCAATGATTATTTATGCATTAAGAATCTGCAGATAAAGAAACCACATGGCAGCAGTGATCACAGCTTACTGATGTGGGATTTACTTAAAGATGTAACTATCATCGGCTAAAGGGAAGGGTTTTTGTTTTCATAAAGGTGACTGTATTGGTCTCAGACAGTTTTTAAATTATATAGAGTGGGATCAATTGATGCTACCATCAGCCAATTCTAAATGGGAAGCATTCAAGGAATTAATCATAGAAGCTACTAGGCTTTTCATTCAAACTAAGAAATACTGTTCGAAGTTTAGGCCTAAATGGATATCATGAACTAAAGAAACTCTTGTGTCAGAGAAGAAAAATGCATGGGATGCATATAAATTATCGGGCAACACAGAAGCCTATTGTAGATATAAACTAGTCTGTAATCAAGTCACAAAGGAGATTAGGCAAGTGAAGGCAGAGTATGAGAAATCTTTGGCAAAGAATGCAAAGAAGACTTGATATCGATGATTTGACTGATGTTAATCCTCCTCAGGTTGCTTACAAACTGAATTAGTATTTTGCATCCACAATCGCAAATGTGAAATTCTTTAGGGAAGTGGAGGCCAGAAGTTTATCCAACTCTAACATGGAGCTGAATGATTTTGTAAGAACTGAGAGGGAAGTGGAAGAGAAATTGCTGAAGTTAAACATAAGAAAGGCACCATCCACTGCCTGCAGTGGATTGGATTTATCCAATTATATTAAGGTAGACAGCAAAGGAAATAAGCAAATCTTTAAGCATAATTATGAGAGCATTCCTGGGTTTAGGGGAAGTCCCCCATTGATTGGAGATGTGCAAATGTGATCCAAATTCACAAAGGGAGATCAAAGATTGGCACGAGTAATTACAGGATGTATTAGTTTAACTTCTGTTCCTGAGAAAATAAGAAGCAATACAGGATCATTTAGACAAGACTGCAATTATAGTTCAGACACAGCATGATTTGTTAAGGGAAAATCTTGTCTGACCAATTTGATTGGATACTACAATGTGGTCACAAAGGAACTGGATGCAAAAAATAATTTTGATATAATATACTTTTGGATTTCGTAAAGCTTTTGATACAGTTGCATAAAAGACAAATTGGAGCAGTATGGCATTAAGGGCAATTAAGGGCATGAAGAGTGGTAATCACTCTTCATGGACTAATGTTATTAGTTGAGTTCCCCAGTGTTGGGCCCATTGTTGTTTTCTATATTTATCACTGATATTGATGAAGATATATCGGGCTTAATGTCCAAGTGTGATACTACTATTGTCAGGTTTGTGAACAATATAGGAATTTTGCTAGCAGGGATAAGGAGGTGATTATCCCATTGTATAAGGCAATGATCAGGCCAAATCTTGGGTATTGTGTACAGGTCTGGAGGCTTCATTTTAGGAAGGATCTGGAGCTGTTGGAATGAGTACAAAGAAGGGCAGCAAGATTGGTGAGGGGAACAAAGGGATGCTCTTACCAAGAAAGGCTTAAGTGCTGCAAATTTCAGCATCTGGAAATTAGGCACCCGTGATGTGATATTATTGAGGTGTATAGGGCTTTGAATGGGTTGAGCAAGCTCTGGGCTTATGGGATTCCTTCCCTCGCTCAGATTACGCATTTGAGGGGGCATAAATTCAAATTGAGGAAAGACAGTTGTAGAATAGGTGTGGAAATTTGCCTTTAGCAGTGGGTGATTGATTGCTGAAACAAACTTCCATATGTAATGAATTTGAGAAAGAACTGGACAAACTTTTGGAGTGAATGGATAGGTAAAATTGGATTTTTTTTTTTTTTTTTTTTTTTTGCTTATACTCTATAAGCTTGCTTTCTTGCATCATATGTCACCATTAATACTTTTCAGGAGTCCCTTAGGAGTGAGATTTTTTTTTCCAAAACTTTTGAAGATCTGTAAATTTGAAATATTTGTACATAAATGCTTTTAAATATTAATTTGTTCTTATTTTGACTTGGGTGCCCAATCATAGAGTTAAATTAGTTCAGAAATAAAGCAGAATTTTTAAAAAAATTGCATAAAGAGATTTTTTTGTAAGCCAGAATTGGACAACAGGTCCAATTCCTCCCCCCCAGTGCCGTATGTGTACCCAATAAGATACTCCCTTGTATTATACCTATTTTCCAAGCTCTGCAACTCATGTGCTTGTAGTCTCTCACCATGTGTGCTTAATGTCTCTTTGCTATTCTCAGTAGACAAGTAATCCATCTTGGACCTTTCAAGAAGCTTAATATCTTTCTTTAGTGCAACCTCCAGACCTGAGCACAGTATTCCAAATGTTGGTTCACCTGTTTTTAGTTTCGGAAAATTCTGCCTGTAATTTTTTCATTAACCTTAGATTGTCAAAAATACCCTTAGCTTCTGTTCTATCAAAATGCAATTCACATTAGCAACCTTAGTTTGCTAAATCGGAAATCTAAATTAATAACAGTATCTCTGATTCTGAAACATTTAATTTCATTAGGCGTTGCTAAGTTTTGAACATCTTTTTATGTTTGTTTATCATCTATGATTATTGTTATTGTTGTGCATAGTATTCCAAGTTCCTCAGATTTCGACTGCACATTTGCCAGCTTATTCTAAAAAGACAAGTTATTCTTGTCTTTTTAGCATTTGTATTTGACCTCACAGAGGCACTGAGTTTGTTTTAAAAACAAAGTAAATAAGACAAAATTGGCAGAGAACTAGTTTAAGAACTTCTGAACGGGAGTGTCTTACATAGATTGATGCTACTAAGTGATTAGAAGTAACATATCAATACATAGCATGTAAGATAGGTGCTCATATGATGACAGATAAGCAGATTGATGTTGGATACAAAAATAATGCTGTTAAATAGTGGATGATGAATATGAGTGATGATGGTTGGGAAATCAGTGTTTTGAGGGCCTACTGTGCAAATATAATCTGTTGATGTGTTGAAATAACCTTCAAAATGTATATATACATTCATACTCTTCAGAGCCACACATGAAAAAGATGTATACAGGATGGTTCAATTAAGAAGTGCCAGGATCTATTTCACTTATTTTTTAAGTTGAGAGTACTTGTCTGGATAAATTTTGTTTAGTCAGTTGCCTTTTATCTCAGTGGGAAAATTATTCCCTACCTTCAGTTTAGTCTAAAAATGTCATCTGTTTACTTCAGAAATGAATATAAACAAACCTTGTTTCATATTTTATATGAAACAAATAAAAACAAATATAACAGTTGAACCATAAGGAGACAAGACACAACTACACTCCTTGCCTGCCATTTATACATAACCGTCAACATTTCAACATTTGTTGTGTTTGTGCAGTAATACTTAAGACATGTTTAATTTAATGCACTAAAATATTTTTAAAAAATTTTCACTTTTTTTAAGCAAAAAAAAAGGTGTAAGGTGACAAAAATAAAGCATAGTATATTAAATATTATGCAGATTTTCAATTAAAATAAACTTTTTCCTCATGAACCTGCAAAAAAGCTAAAAAAAAAAAAAAACAGTATTATCCACAAAAATAGATAAAAAAAAAAAAAAAATAGCCTCCAAAAAGAGAGGTCCTGCTTATAACACATTCTGCTTATATGCAGAATGTATTAAAAGCTCTTTGCAACCTTAACAGGAGTTTGCTGTACATTGGGATTTCCTTTTACAATTCTTTCAAATCTAAATGTGCAGTCATTGTGAACACAAACATTCCCAACTCCAATTCTTCCTATTTTTGTTTCATTTAATATCATGTAATGAGTATGTAGCATTGGTCCATTGTATGTTTATCAGTATTCACTACAGGTTTCAGATTAGAAGTTTGCTTGGAATAATTAAAATAATACAAGAAATTACATGCTACTCTGAACTATATTCAGAGAGTGAAGATGCAGGAGAGTTTTACAAAGCACTGAAACTGACCAGTTACTGTGGGATATTAAGTGACTGGAATAAATCTTTTTCACTGTAACAGAAATATATATTTTTTTAAGTTTTTTCACTCATAGCTGTACGGGTGCCCTCCCTCAGTTCATGTTAATCCTATTCTTCCACAATTGCCTTGCTCACCAAACCTAGAACCCTACCAAATACTTGCTTCCAAGAATGAAACAACTCCGGGAGGGATGTAAGTTCAAATTGCATGGAAGTGGAACATGCATTTATGGATACAGTGAGGGAAGTTGCTGGGAAAAGGCTAATATAGGAATATGTACTTCTAACAATGCTCTTTCTGCTAACAGGAGTGTGTGGCAGCAAAACTCAAATACTCAGTATGCTAGTAAGTTCCATAAGTGCTGTAAGTTCTAAAAATATTAAATTTTTATTTTTAAAAATTAAATTTTAAATAAAATTAAAAAATTTTTTCAATAATAAAACACATGTGATACTGAGATTGGAGAATGTGCTTCTTTGCTTAATACACCAAGTTTCAGAGGGGAATTGAAAATAAATTGTTGATGTTTTGAGGCAACTTTCTCATTTTAAAATTGTGGTTTGTCAGGTTGGTATGAGTTAAATCATTCATAAATGTGGTTTAAATCATATCTGTTATT
This sequence comes from Mastigoproctus giganteus, assembly GCF_048544385.1. Classification (NCBI taxonomy): domain Eukaryota; kingdom Metazoa; phylum Arthropoda; class Arachnida; order Uropygi; family Thelyphonidae; genus Mastigoproctus; species Mastigoproctus giganteus. Next base: position 58,158,937 of record NC_143585.1, on the reverse strand, counting down.
ACTGTTATAACTTTGTATCAATTTTTAACTGTCTTGAATGTTCAGGAAAAAATGTAGAATAAAAAATCTCTGATTTTAGTTTTAATAGGTTTCATTTTTTATATCCAGGTGGCATACTACTTTTGTCCTCACCATGTAGGGCACTATTTAGGTATGGATGTCCACGATACAACATTAATTCCACGAAGCATTAAAATAAGACCTGGAATGATAATCACAGTTGAACCAGGTGAGTATGTCTTCTCTAAATTAATTTCTATAGTTAGTAAGCTTTATTGTAGTTGGAGCTCCCCTCCTTGCAATGTCAGCACACAGTTAAAGCTTAAAATTTAGAAATATTTGATAGTGTGCTTACCTTATAGATTAAAAGCTGATGACATGAAATAGTACTAATGGCAGCACAATGCAAGGAAGCAAAGCTTATCAGCACCATCCAAAAAAAGGAAAAATAAAATTACACATTTCACTTGCCCATTCCTGCCAATAATTTTTCCAAATCTTTAAATTTATTAAATGTATCCACTTCCACGTACACTAGATGAAGAGGTTTATTCCAACAATTATTCTGGCTGAATGCAAATTTTCCAAACAGCAACCATCCTTTTTCAGTTTAAACTTATACTCCCCTTTCATGTCCCATCCGAGAAAGAGTAAAGATGCCATAAGCAGTTAGTTTACTTAACCCTCTTAAAGCTTTATATATTTCAGTTAGGGCAGGGGTCCCCAACCTTTTTCATCAGAGGGCCATGTAGAAAATTCATAACAAATGGTGGGCTGGAGTCGGTGCAAAAATTATAAACAAGGGATATTTATTGTAAATAAAGACATAGTCATATTAAAAATCACAATTTTTATTATTATAATCACATTTGATATTACAGAAATAGGAAATCAATGAGATGTTTGTAGTTGTTTTGATTTAGCAATAATTGAAATGTTAGGTTTAATAGTAGAAGTTCCCAATCTTAAAAAGTCTTGCAAATGTTCATCTGTCATTCTTGATCGATGTTTGGATTTTATATATTTCATTTTTGAATATGTTTGTTCACATAGGTAAGTGCTACCAAAAATAGAAATTATTCTTCTTGCTAATTTTTTTAATTCTGGAAATTCATTTTCTGTCAAAGTTTTATAAAAGTTAATTAATGTTTCATTTTTCAATAATGTTTTCAGGTTATCATTACTTTGAAGATCTATGATTTCTAATTGTAGATCTTTATCTATTTGTGAAACATTTACATCAAATGGATTCTGAAATAATGTAAATAATTTTCTATTGTTTTCGAAATCAACAAATCGATCAACAAATGCTTCCATCAATAATTCAAGATTTCGGACAAAATTGTCGGTAGAAAAATCACAATTGGGCATATTATTATATAAACTTTCACAACACAAAAAAATGGGAAAAATTATTTTGTTCAATTTGATTTTTAAATAATTCTAATTTTGTCTGAAATGCTTTAATATTGTAGAACAAGTCATTTACAAGTATATCGCGACTTTTAAGTTTTTTATTCAATGTATTCAAATGTTCACAAATATCTGTTAAAAATGCAAGTTCCCATAACCATTTAGAGTCTGTTAATTCTGGGACGGGTTTTAATTTTTTGTTCATGAATATGTCTATTTCTGTTCTGAGTTGAAAAAATCTTTTTAACACATTACCGCAACTTAACTATCACGCCTCCATATGATACAACAAATCACCATATTCGCTTTCAATTTCCTCCAAGAAAATTTTAAACTGACGATGGTTCAGGCCATTTTTGCGTATAAAATTCACAAATGCTAATTATAGTCGACATGATTGAGTTTGAAGACAAAAATTTACCGCACAATGATTGCTGGTGAATAACACTATGAAATTGCATAGGTCTTTGGGTGTTTTTGGAATCAAAATATTTATTAACATGGCCGATGAAACCAATATTTTTTCCAACCATTTTCTTTGCACCATCGGTCGTAATTGCTGTCAACAATTCCCAATCAAGCTGCAGGTCTTCAAACACTTTTGATACGCTATAAAATATGTTTTCACCAGAGGTTCTATTCTTCAAGCTTTCAAGTGCAGCCAGTTCTTCTGTGACTTCAAAATTTTGATTTATACCACGTATGTAAATGAGTAACTGTGCTGTGTTGGTAATATCTTCACTTTCATCAATTGCAATCGAAAAATTTATAAAATCTGTAACTTTTTGTTTCAGCTGATCTTTAACAGTAGTAGACAAGTCTTCGATTCTTCTTGCTAAAGTTGACTCTGATAAACTTATAGCAGCGAAGTGCTTAACTTGATCAGGGCATATTTCTTCTGCAATTGATGGGCACACCCTTTTCACAAACTCGCCATCAGTAAAAGCACTCCCTTATTCAGCAATGATTTGAGATGCTCGCAAACTAGCTCTAATTAAATTTAAATTCTGATTAGTGAAACATGTCATTTGTTGTTGTTGCCTCTTGAAATCAAAGCTCAGCTCTTGTAATTTCTTGTTTCGCAACTCTCCTTGAAGTTTATCATAAGTTGAGGCATGTTTTATCGTATAATGCCGTTTAAAATTATATTCTTTCAACACAGAAACTGCTTCCTTACATATAAGGCAGGTACATCGGTTATTGTCCCTTATAAAAAAATAATTAATCGACCAAAGTTCATTGAAGACACGACATTTGGAATCAATTTTTCTTTTCCTTGACATCTAGATTTGCTAAAATTAAAATTAAATCAAAGTTAAATAAAATTAAAAATAATATGCATTTATACAAATAGCACTAATAAATTGTTGCGCATGATAATCGGTGCAGCGGCCCGAAGACTATGGTCTGAATGAAAATAGCTGACCAGGAGAAAGATTAATACACGTACCCATCTTTACATTGCAAACTGCAAAGAATGCATTGCATACAATTCTTTCACTAATACTTACTTGATTAATATTTAGATTAGTGTTTAGCAATTGTTTTAACAGTCGCTTATTTTAACTTTACTATTTCACTTTTTGACAACTCGTGTTTGCCGGAAATACTCGAGGTTATAAATTTATAGCCTTGGGCACTCGTACTGTTGGGATTTTCCGACATCGCAAGAAACACTGCTGCCAAGTGGAAGTGCACAGAGTTGCAACAATGTTACAAAATTATATTTGGACGCATTTACATTATATTTTGATTAAAAATATCCTTATATACGATATGTAGCAAACAAAAAAGATTTCTATAGAATAAATTTCATGAGGTGGATGAAATAGTCTTTCCGGGCCAGATGAAATCATCTGGCGGGCCGGCCCGTGGGTCGTAGGTTGGGGACTCGTGAGTTAGGGCATTGTGCAGTTTCCTAATTCTAGACTGCAATTTACAGAATCCCAGTTATTGGAGGAATATCCTTTTGTGCCCCCCCCCCCCCCCACCAGCTAATCTTGTTGCTCTTCTCTGTATTCTTTCAACAGATCTGTGTCCTTCCAAAAATGAGGTTTCCAAACTGCTATGCAGTATTCCAAATGTAGCCTAACCATTGCCTTATACAGTAGGATGGTAACCTCTTTATTCCTTCTGGCAAAGTTCCCATATATTATTGACAGAATCCCATGGGCTGTTCTAGCAGCCTATTTACACTGCTCAAAGAATTACGTATCAGGGTGTACAATTACCCCAGGTCTTTTTCCTTTTCAGCTACCTTGAGTTTAGTGCTACCTAAATTGTATGTCATTCTGGAATACAGCTAGCCAGATGCAGTACCTTGCCTTTATCAATGTTAAACTTCAATTACCACTTTTTAGCCTATCCACTTTGAAGGAGTCACTTTGATTTTGGTGTTTACATAGGTTACATTTTGTACAAATTTTTTGGTTATGGCACCTTTACTCTCAGTGTTCCAGCAGATTTTCCAAATATTTATTAGCGAATTCTTTACACTTCCTTTTTGATCTCAGTGGCTAGCTTCAGCAGTGCCAAGAATCTGAGCAGGTATTAGTCAGGAGAGTTGATGAAGTATGACCATAAGGAGGCTTACTAGCAACACTTCAGTGCTGGTTTGGAGACAGTGCAGTAGACATGCATGATGAGAAGTACTATCTGCCTTTATATGGAGCCCAACTTGTCCTTGTTCGTGCCTGTGTGGTTTTTGTGGTACCAGATACCAGCTGTTTATGTGACAGTGGTGGTAGTGAAAAGCAGTAACACCTTTCCCTTTATGCTGCACTGAGTGTCATATCTCTGTGAATTTTTAAACTTTATCTGCTAAATGTACTAGGGATTGAAGAGTAGTTTATCATCTAAGATAACTCTTAAGTGCTTTAACATTGGGTATTGAGTAATCTCAGTGATTGAGTGATTTATCACTGAGAGCTGGTTTAGATTATCTTTCCTTTAACATAGTTTTAATTTTGTCAAGGGGAACTGTTAGTTTGTGTCATATGCTATGTGAATTCTTTTAACTTCATTTGAGGTGTTTTCTATTTCTCTTCAAATTTCCAGTAACAAGGAAGAGCATCAAACCATCAGCATATATAACTGTGCTGTTAAGCAAAGTTTTTATTAAGCCATTCTTTGAGTACTAGATTTCAAAGGAGCAGGCCCAAAACAGAATTCCAAGGATAGCAGTTATTGGTAACTCATTCAGTTCTGTGATATTTATTTTTTTATAATTGTATGGTATTCAGTGATGTTTCATTGAATATGCCTCTTGTAAATTTGTTGAGAAACAGTTCTTTCACACATGCTTTAGGATGCAGTCCCACCAGAGCTGGTCAAATGCAACTTTTGAAAGTCATTGAAAATGCCTAGTGCATTTTTGTTGCATTGCAGCCCATATCTGAGATCCTGTAGCGGGTATCTTCAGAGCCTGAGTCATAAGAGTTTCTATTATTCTTTGGAGTGTTATTATTTAATGTTTTTCCAAGCAGTGGGGGTTTTCAAGTTTGAAGCTTACTAGAAAAAATGAGAGTAGGAGTATGACATATGCAAAATGAGAGTATAATCAATGGCTATACAGACAAATAAAATGGGCCAGTAAATCAGAATGTCTTATAATGGGGGATTTTAACTTTCCAGGTATTGATTGGAATTCATGGTCATAGTCACTTACAGTAGCAGAGGCTTACTGGATGTATTGGATGATTGTTTACTGCACCAACATGTTAGAAAGGTGGCAAGAGAAAGCAATACTCTTGATATGATTATCAGCAGTGAATCTTCGTGTTTTAGCAAAGAATTCTTTGCTTCTGTTCTGAAGGAAAAGGATAAACTATATTGGCCAACTAGATATGAATAGCATAAAATCTGATCATTCTGTTCAGGTTGCTAATAAGCTGAATAAATAATTTGCATCTAAATTCATGCATGAAGTTTATACTTGGAAAGCCTTGGCATAGCCTACAAAAAATCCTCACCAAAAATGCAGTGTGCTCTCTTTATATTGTAAATTGTTGTATCAGAATTTGAACCCAAGAACCATAGGTAGAAATCTGTTATGTTTATCACAAGAAAACCAAGGCCAGAATCGATTGTTAAAATTAAGAGAATTAGCTTATATCTGTTAAAATAAATCGGTATGTCATACATTACTGGCTAGATTATGCGAAATTGGAATATTTTGGTAAAACGTAACTCCCTCTATGTTTAATAACTGTGACCTGATGTGAAACTATCATGATTATTTTCGAAATCTACGCATAAAAATTGGTTAAAAACAGCATTTAAATTCTTGGAGGTAAAAATCGTGTTGGCTAGTATTATTAGTAACAGGAATATGCGGGATCCAGAAACTTTATTATATACCATGATTCTTATTCTTTCTTTTCCTATTTTATGCACAGGTGCTGTTGACCTTTTACTTGATACCATTCTTTGGGATAAAGATTTACAAAGTTCAGTTTCATTGGCATTATATACATTTCCCCCCCGCCCCCCCACACACACACATATCCTTCTTCAATTAATGGTAGAAATTTATCATAAAATCCTCTGATACTGGATTGGCAGTTATTTTGCCTTGAATTTCTAACTGGCAGAAGCCACAACACAATTTGAAATTTTTAAACAACCAGTTTAAACAGTCCTACAGAATTTAATGCATGCATTAAATTCTGTAGGACTGTTTAATCTTCTATTCAAATTGTGGAAAGATGGTTAGATTAAATTATATTATATTGTTAAAATGAATGGCCATATCTGAATATAGTGTTCCAAAAATGGACACATTGCTATTGTCTCTTCTATAATATGTTATAACTTTCAATAAATTCTTATTATGAAATTTTGATTATTAGATTATCAAACTTAACTGGTGATATACTTAAACTGTCTTTTTGTTTTGCTAAAAAAAAATCTCTGTACTTATTCTGTGGCATGCATTTTGTTTAGCTGGGAGATAAAATGGCTGCCACTTGCTGTAAGGACTATTATACACACATGAACATGGCACAGCTCCAAATGTTTGATAGCTGTTGCTAATAACAGAATGCAAAAGGAGAGTTTCCTAGGTGAGAAAGGAATTGAAGCTTACTAGAAATTAAGTTGAAGCCCCAAAGTTTGTTTGTAGTTATGAATAATGTGCATAATGGAGCTCTCCTTACTTTCAGTTTTTCAGATCCAATATTTTCATATTATTTACTGCATTTATTATATTTATTAATATGGATTGGAAATCATGTTTCATTTTTTAAAATGAAAACTTATTTTTAAGGTATCTACATAAGAGAGGACAATAACAGAGTACCTTCTAAGTATAGAGGATTAGGAGTAAGGGTAGAAGATGATATTCTCATTACAGATGCTGGACCAGAAGTTCTCACTGCACAATGTTCCAAAACAGTAGAAGATATTGAAAAACTTTTTGGCTAAAGAACTATGTGTATTAATATAGCCAGAATATGTTTTTTATTACATTTTTTTTACCTGCATTTTATTTTCCCATCATTGTAAAAAAAATGGCCATTGAAATCAACCCTCAATCATCTGAGAAACTGGGTAGGAAATAAAATGAATAATGTAATATATAATAACTCACTTTTGTTGTATACTCATTTTGTAGCCTGTACATAACATAATTAAAATGATTTTAATGCATTAAGTTCTCTGATGTACAAGTGATAGTTGCATACCTGAATGTAGAAAAGTAATTTAAAATTTATTTTACTCTTAACTGTTACTAACTTGTTTACAGTAGTTCCAAGAAAGTTTAAAGATGCAAAGATAATTATGAAAAGTAGAACTTCAACCCCTCTTATGTTTTTGGCCAGCAGGGACCACCTAGTAAATGCAATAATGGTCTTAAATAATGCAAAAGTAAATAAAAAAGGACAAGGAAGGCTACATGTTTTTTTTTTTTTTTTTGATAATTTTGAAATGGCAACAACAGCATGCTATTTTATAATTTTCATATTTTAGGGCAGCATCAGAAAAGAGTAGAAGATATCGAAAACCTTTTTTTTTTGGCTAAAGATGTATACTCTGCAATTAAATGTCATGCAGTTTATGCATGAGGTTTAATTGTGGAGTTTGACAGGAAACCTTGTGTTCCTGTTAGTTGTTTCATATTGTTCTTCTTGTCTGGCATAAAAAATTTATTTTTAAAAATTTAATGGAGGGGAGAAACAGCAGGTGAAATCTTTAAGCTACTACTGCAGCAAGATCTGAAAAATCAGGCATATGAGTTGAGAGGTGGCAATTTAACTTTAATGTTGGTAAATATAAGTGGCAACTTTATAGGCAGCAGTAATCCCAAAGTGGCATGCCAACCTTGGAGTGGTGGAAAATGAATGTGACCTATTTGTAATTGTGCAGTCCGATGTGAAGTTTTCTGAGCAGTGCAAATGGGCTGCTGGAGCAGCACGTGGTGCTCTATCAATTGTGTATGGTAACTTTACCAGCAGGGATAAGGAGGTGATTGTTCCATTGTGTAGGGTGATGGTTAGGCCACATCCTGAGTGGTACATATGAGTCAGGGGTGGCATCAATTTGAGAGAGATGTGGATCTCTTGGAACAGCTGTAGCAAACAGCAACTAATTAGTCAAGTACTTACCACAAAGGGTTACAGTTCTGCTGATTGTAGCGCTTGGTAACTAGGTACTCACCCACGATGAACCTGATTGGCTTTAAGTGGATTCAGTGCGCTTAATGATGATGGTGTTCTGGCTGTTTGTTGGACAACACGTGTGCACGTACACACACGCACGTACACTCACGCACGTACACACACACACACACACACACACACACACACACACACACACACACACACACACACACACACACAGGGACATGAATTCAAAAAGGATAGGTGTGCAGGCTACCATTTGATGTTGTAGAGATGGATAGTTTGAATAAATTTAAGGAAGAATTAGACATAATATTAGAGGGGATGGGCAGGTGAGGTGGTCCCCCCCCCCAGAGGCTGCGTAGTCCAACTAGCTTGTTTAGTACATGCACTGAATTACTGTTTAGCATCTACACACTTTTATTTGTGAATAATGGAGCCTATTTCAGTCTTATTTTATGATAGAAGATCAAAATTGAAAACAAAAAAATCTTCAGGGCACCTTAGGGTTTCACCCATGTCCTATAATATTTGTTTGTAAACAAATTCTAAATAGATAAATTTCAGAGTGGCAGATGAACTCAAAATAACTCCATATGGACGCCTCAGGATCCCCCCTCCCCCTTCCAAGTACCGGAAATTTGGGATGAGATTAAAGGTTCTAATAGGTAGTGCTCATAATTTGAGTGGCAGTTATCTTGTTTCAGGAATGAAACAAGATGAAATAAAAATCATCCCATCAGGATGTCCTTAGATCTACAAATTTGGTTTCTATCAGAATATGTCACGTTAATACTATAGCTATCAACATTTTGGGTTTATGATGGAGAATTTTTTTTTTTTATTTTTTACTTGATTTTTGACCCCTTCACCTCACCATTGCAATGACAAAGAGTTTTTCTGTCTTTTTACAAAACCTCAGCCTTTTCTGTTTGCAAAAAAAATTAAGGCTATTTTAATATTGGAATTTTAAAAAAGTTTATTTCGGTTTGTTTTCATTAATAAATTGGCTCTCAGATGCAAAACATTGCAAAATATAGGGTGTTTCATAAAGGACGCAACCGTATTATAGGAATTTTACCTTTATAAACGGAAAGAAATTACACAACCTTTACAACAAGTGTTGGAAATGGTTTCCATTCACCTGGATGCAGTTTCGTATCCTTTTTCATGAAATGTTTCCAATCTCTTTTTCAATGTTAGCCTTCAATTCGTCAAGAGTATGAGGATTGTTGTGAAACACTTCACCTTTTAATCGTCCCCAAAGAAAAAAATCTGGAGGTCTTGGAGGCCACACGTTTTTTGAGATCAGGTGATCTCTGAAAAATTCCTGTAACATGGCCATTGTTTCATTTGTTGTATGGGAGGTCACACCATCTTGTTGAAACCAACATTCTCATTCATTCACCTCCAACAATGCAATAAACTGGTGGATTATGTCGTGATAAACTTCTCTATCCACAGTTTTGTCAAAAAATATAGGCCCTATAACATGACGGTTCAAGATGGCACACCAAGCCCCAGTTTTCAGGGTATGTAATGATTGTTTGTGATACACATGTGCATTTTCACTGCTCCATATTCGGCTGTTCTGACTGTTCACATAACCATCCAAGTGGAACCAAGCCTCATCACTAAAATAAACACGATTCAACACCCCAATTTCATTTTCATCAACAAAAGAATGAAACCGACGACAATACCATACATTTTTTTTATGGTCAGGTCCCTTTCAGTTCCTGAACGACACCAATACAGTAAGCATGCAATTTTAACTTCTTTGTAGCTCTGAAAACAGTAGTTGGTGACAGTCCGGTTTGAGAAGATAACTTCCTAAGCAATTTTCTTGGTGAGCGGGTTAAACAATCATTCAGATCATCCAGAACGTTCGCAGTTAACAGTGATGACCAGCCTGGGCTCTTTGTCTCCACACTCCCAGTCTCGCACAGTTATATGCGATATTGTTGACTTGTTGGGGACAAACAACTGAGGAAATTTCACCTGAAACTCGTCTTGCACACATTTATAAGATATATATAAGATATATAGGGTGGAAAACGACATGGCTGACACACAACAATGGACTGGATGCCTTACTGAGACTAATGCATATTACGTTCATTCAACTGCTAACCTTGAGTGCAGTGCTTCAAACTTGACATAACATTTGCCTACCCGTAAGTTCTACCTTCTTCATTTTAGTGTTGTGTTCTTTATGAAACACCCTGTAGAAATATAGTTCTCTGTAATATGTGATCATTTTATTGTACTTGTGGGCAAAAAAAGCTAATTAACAGTATATCAGTAAGATACCAAAGAAATACAACGTAAAATTTCAAAATACACATATGCAGGATTTTCCATGTATTGTAAAATCTGAAAAAAAAAAAAAGGCAACGTGATTGATTGCCTTGTGTACTGTATATAGATGTGATTTTTTGATTTCAAGTAGAAGGAAATGTAGTGTAACTAGGCATTTGCAAAAAATTAAGCATAAGGACTCCATGGAGTTCATAGAAAGAAGTGTAAAAATAGAGCATTTCATAGTGATGATCTCATATGCTGAATGTTTATTTGCATCTTTTGTCATAGAACATAATCTTCTGGGTTGTGCTGATTATGGCATATCATTTGGAAATATGTTTCCCAATAGTGAAATAAGAAAAAAAAAAAAAAAAAAAAAGGTTGTCAAAGGACAAAAGCAACAGACATTGTTAATGAAATTGTATGGCAAGGAAAGAAGAGATTGTAATACCTTGAAAAATGGGCCATTTTCGATTGCTACAGATGGTTGTAATCAATAATAAAATTACTTGAACCAACTGCCTGAACTTTATTAAAATAAATATACAAAAATAAGTAAGTTAAAAATTAGTTTTTACTTATTTTTTATATTTATTTTAATAAAGTTCAGTTGGTTATTGCAAGTAATTATATTACAGCTACAGCCATTGTGGCAACAATCCATCGTAATAATAATAAAAAGTCAAATCAAAAAACAGCATGCTTTCATTGCTAGCATTGGAAGGTGACTCTATGGGGTACCACACTGCACATCTTTTGAACAATCTGAAAGCATGTGGGATTGCTTCAGAAAACTGGCTGTCACTTAGGTTCAAAATGTGCCTACTAGAGCAGGCCTAAAATCCAGAGTAGCAAGGTTATTAAAAAGAGGAGCTGCATACCTTGTGAAAGTGATATGCTTGGTGATCATTTACTATCTAGAAAAAAAAAGTGCTAAAAAGAAAGATTTCAGCAATTCCAATTGATGCATGCCACTGAAGCAAAAAACATTTTGAAGCATGTGCATCCACATCGGCTATCTTGGTTAAGTGTGTAACTAGACTTGTATAATAGTGAAAACCTTCGACAAGTCTATTTAAAGAAGTTAGAAGTGATGAGAAAAGCCACCACTTTTAACCATGACCAAATGCACTTCATGATCCAAAAGAAGTTTTGAAAGATGACAAATAAATGAAATCCCCAAAGAAAAGAACTTTGAATTGCAAACTTTTGAAAGCACTCCTTAATAGGACAAGCAAGCTGATAATTCTTGCTGAGTTATCCTCACTTGTGCAGAAAGCCTGTTCATATTCCTCTCTTCTGGCTTGAATGATGCAATTTGTTTGTTTGTTTTTTAAATGTTTATGCCAACATTTGGAAATCCGAATATAGCTCTTCAGTCCAGTGTACCTCACATCCATGTATTGAAGTCATTATTCCTAGGTAGATGAACAAATTTTAAATCTTATGCTTCCATTTGGAAGTTGATTACCATAACACACTAAAGCAAAGGATGATTCTGACTAGTCACAGGCATCTCTGTTGTCAAGGTCATGGAGAGCCTAAAACAAGAGAAGATCTTTATGCTTTTATCAGTGAGGAAGTACTTTATTGTTGCATGAGACTACATGGTGCACGAGTTCCCATTGAGAACTGATGTTCTTATAAATGCTGGGCAGCACAAATTTTATCAGTTGGCAATGCATCATTTTCAAATTTTATAAATTTGGATTAAATTGGACTGTGAATGCAAAAAGTACTAGGAGGAAGTCATACACAGATGTGATCTCATGTTTGTTTTTCAATTTTTGGAAATTAATTGGGCTAAAGACGCAACATTATGCATTTTATCTTTATGGATATTGATGCTGTCATGAGTATATACCCATGAAGAGCTATAAGAGAAGTGAACAATTACTTTTTGTCTTGTTGGGTGTGGGAATATTTGGAGAGGTCTGAATTTGAGTTCCGTTGGTGACTGGAGAGATTCTTTATTCTGGGTTGCTTGTGTGGTGTCTCACAGCCACTTCTTTTTTAAATAAAATCAACTCTCCCCATGTACCTTTCTCAACCAATATTCTCTAAGTATTTTCTGTTTTCATTTTGATTTACTATAAATTACAATAGATTAAATTTTCATTTGGTGTTTGGGAGGGTTGAGAGTGAAAGCAGATGGGTTAGCCTGCTGCCCTGGACTCAGACATTGTAGGAACAGGCCCCTACAGGGGAAAGGTGGGCCAGCCTATTAAGGCTGTTTGGTTCTCATTGTCCCTAAACCTCTTTACAAATCATGAATGAAAATATTCAACAGAAGATAATCCAGTAGGATGATCTGATTGTTTATAATCAAAATGCGCACCATGCAGTTAACCATTGTCAGGAACAGACTCAAGAAACTTTGTAGTTACATGAAGAATTTAAATTTTTCAATAGAGAAAAGAAATGTTGCAATTTAAGAAAATAATTTTTATTATCACTAACAAATATTTTCCACAATTTACAACCAATTATTTTAATAATAGCCTATGCACAAATTTATTTTTTTCTCATAATAATTGCACGGATACCAAAAGAAAAAGTAGCTTGTGTATGAGTAAATAGAAATATTGCCATATTATTTTATTAAGGAATAAAAATGAACTGTATAATTTTCAAGTAAAACTTCAATTTAAAACTTCTTAAACAATGTTTATGAAGGATCTGATGCAAGTTTAATTATGCTTTTATAGGAGATTACTGGCACACAAACACAGTTTACACACAGTGCAAACTTCTATAGTCAGTTAAACTATCCCATTATGTTTACATTGTAGATAAATAACAAATGCTTCAGCTTGCATTTAAAATTGCATTGCAACTTTTTTGTAGTAATGCATCAAGAAACAAAGATTTTTCTATATAGTTTTACAAATAACATATCTGATATATATATTCTTATTTAATATAAAACATGAGAAAGAAAAATATCAATGATTCAGGATCAGATATTTGCTTCATCAAATATGTATAAATACACTTTCAACAATTATAATGTAAAATAAACTGTAGTTAGTCAGTAACATGTTCCATAATATTAACATTTGTAATAACATCTTATTTTACATTTCACAAGTACATATTGTACTCTGGTATATGGCCGTGTGCATGCGTGCACATTATTTTTATCACCTATCATTTGATATGTTAACAATTAAATATATTGACAAAAAAAAAAAAAAAAATGAAGAGCGAACATTTTCTGTGTAGTTACTAGACTTTCCACTGTTGCCTTCACATTTGATTTGTGTTTCATCACTGGTGCCTATTGGTCAAACCAATAGGTCATCAATCAGGTTATTTCATTTACTGAGTATTAACTTTAATACGAAATAGTAAAGATATTAAATTCTGACCATTGTGAATTATTTGTAGGCAGTACTACACAAATTTGGTCAGAGTATATATTGTGACAGAAGCACAGAAGAGAATAAATATACCATTCAGATACTATTCTTAACTCTCTGCGCCATGTGTGCCCTAAGTGGAGCAAATATGCTCGTGTATTTGTTCCATTTAGAGCACAAAATGGCAGATAGAAAAAAAATATCGTCTGTGAGGCTCGATTTTTGTTTTGATTATAAAAGTTAATTTTTAGCTTTTTTACTGAATCTAAAATGGTATTCTATTAATTATAATTTGCCAAGATCAATTATGAAATATCAAATGAAACTAAACAAGAAAAACCAATAATAATAATGTTTCTATCATATTTCTTAGAATTTGAGGTCACTTATCCCCAAAATTGAAACATAGATGCCACATGAACATCACGTGGTTACTTTTTTATATGGCTGAGTTCCGTTTCTGTGAAGCAAAGGTCTATGGAAAAGTGTGTGTGTATGTTTTGGGGGTTTAATGGTGCACGAGCTGCTGAGGCTATAGTGTGCCTCAGCAGCTTTTGCTGGCATCTCACAGATGCCATGTGTGTATGAGAATTAAGCACAAGAAAGATAGCTGCTATTGCTCGCCTGGCATCTGTTAAATGCCAAACAAAGAATTAATCTCTCATAATTCATAGTATATCAAAATGAAATCTGAACAATACCATATAACATTTTAGAGAATATTGATGTAGATTTGATTTTATTTCCAAATTTTAAAAAAAAAAGGTCAGATGCCAAATTAACAGCAGAGATTACTGTTGGGATGGAAATTATACAATGTTCAGTCAAAATGTTTTGACACCACTGTGTTTTAGTAGTGGAGCCAGTTCTCTCCACCTGATGGCTTGTGTCAACCCATATGAAGTACTTGATTGACCTGAGCAAGGGACATGATCTGATTCAAAGAAGGGATTATTGTTAGTTACTTAGTTGAAGATGGTAGTATTACAGAAACTGAATCTTGTGGATTGTTCATAGTGCTGTAGTTAAGGCATTCCAAGAATGGACAGAGCAGTTGTTGCCCAAATGTTGTATGCCCATACCTCATCACTGGTTGTGGTGAATGTAAGCTTGTGCAAGCCGATAGAAGGAAAATGGTGGAATACTGACCATGAAATTTAACCAGGAGACAACCAGCAGTGTTTCCAAGACTAAGATCCAGCGAATTATACTTTGTATGAGCCACTGGAGTAGGTATCTACTCAAAGTATCCATGCTTATGCCCACCCACTGTCAACGATGCCCAAAGTTTGCATTTGAACAACTGGAAAAAAGTTGCTTTTCCCATGAATCACATTTCCTGCTATGGACAGTAGATGGAAGGTACAATGATAAAACTGCAGAGAGGAATCACTCGGACATCCTGGTTCCACAGCAACAGGCAGGCAGGCAGTGACAGTGTTTTGATATGAAGAATGTTTTCCTGGAGCTGGCCTCTTCCCCCCCCCCACCCCCAGACTGCATTCTTAATACTAAAAACTACCTATCTATCTTAGCTGATCTGGTACACCTCCTCCCCTTATTACTGTCTTCCCAGATGGCACAAGTGTGTTTCAGTAGGATAATGAGCTCTGCCATGACAGCCAAATGTGAATCTCATAGGACAGATCTGGCATTTGGATCCTGCTCCACAAACTATACAGATCTTGGTACAACATCTAGTGAAAAAGTTGCAATGTTTAGGGGCCTTATGGAGTTCATGCCTTGCCATGTGGTGATGGTATTGGCAGCAAAAGAGCATACCCACTGCTAGGTAGGTGGTCATAATATTTTGACTAGACAATGTATATGGCTTTGTTACTTTGTGCAAAAAGCTGTATGTTGCAGTTAATTTTTGACTAAGTTGGAAACACCCCCCCCCCTTTTTTTTTGCAGTCCCAATCAGTTGGCAGTTTTGGAAAAGTGACAAACCTAGCTATAATAGCCTTCATCAATTTTAAAATACTTTAAGGGACGAAACACAATAAGCCCCTCATGCTTATTTCATTTATTTTACCACTCTAATTCCACAGGATATTTTCCTGTAAGACATGCGGTACAATGCCCTATTAATCTTCCGTTGTCTTTTTTAATGCCTTTCTGTACAGCTGCAATTAGTCCTTCCACTGACAAATATACCAGACTGTTTGCTCCAATTGATTTGGCCAGCTCATTAGAATTTAATTTGTTTGCAATGAGTTCTTCACGAGTTGGAATATTTATTCCCATGTAACATGGAAAATAAAGAGGAGGAGATGCTATCCTAATGTGAACCTGCAAGAAAATATATCATGACTCGAGTAGCACTTTGATATACAATGATATACAATACAATATTCTTAATACTAATATTAAGAATATAATGAATTACCAGTTACATGTAATAACACTGGCCAATATGATTTTTACCTCCATTAATATATCAGCTGTTTGCAGTCAATTTTATGCATAAATGTCAAAAATAATACTTAAAATTTCACATCATGTCACAATTTTTACATATACAGGTTTTTGTGTTTAGCCATAACGTAATACATGTATATCTTACTACAATTTAGGGAAGCAGATATGAGATATGATACTGATCTGTTCTATTACCTGCAAATAATAGTGTTTGCATAATAGATGGTGGTAACGTTGGGGAGTGTTAACATATCTGTGTTGTCTTTCTGCCTCCCACCTCTGTCAGTAATGGAAAGACATCTCTGGAATATACACATCTATCACATATTGTTTGTTTCTACTGTTGTTGTTTTGTTATTTAATGGCACAAGGGCTGCTAAGGTCATATTGTGCCTGTTTCTACTGTGTTTTGCTTAGAATTGTAATGTGAAAATGTTTAAGCAGAAGGAAAGGAAATGTCTGAAACAACTTAACAATTTCTACTACATATGTGAGTGGTTTACAACAAAAACAAAAACTTGGAAGAAAATCTGCAGTATCACTAAACATGCATGTTCTTTGTACTCTGGTTGCAAGATTGATCAGAACAAAACTTGGCTCGACATATGTGCTGTATTACCACACCATAAATCAGAGGATATAGCCAACTGGGAAAATTAAAAGTATGCATTATTCTTTTACTAATATATGGCAAGAACCACACCACCACCACATTAACAATTACTAATTCTGTATGACAAAAATATCAGGGTCACCCATAAAAAGCAAGCAGAGCATCAAATATCCTAACGTATTATTTGAAATAATGCCTGTTCTACATAATGAAGACCCAATACCAGATCCCCTAAAATCATGGGATAAAGGAAGTGATGAATATAGCACGGATTCTTTTGTTGGCAACTTCGGACCATCCACTTCAACAGATCTGGATTAACAACCAGAAAATTATAATGAACATACACCATTAATTAAGAAGAGTTGCATAATTTAGTTTGTGATTTAAAAAGCAAGCAAAACTCCCTGGTTCTAGGTTACAACAGCAGAAGTTACTTGAAGCAGGAATCTGCTTCGGGTCATTACACTACACTAAAATTACAATTCATCAAAATTGTCAAAGTGTTTTTAAAATATTTTTTGGAAGATGGGTATGTTTGTGTAAAGTTATTAGTGGTCTTCTGAATGAACTAGGCATTGAACATAATCCTAATGAATGGCATATATTTATTGATGCCTCAAAACTAAGTTTAAAAGCAGTTTTGTTAAATAATGGAAATGCATTCCCATCAATTCCTCTACTTCATGCTGTTGGCTTGAAATAAATATATGAAAGTATGTCAAAGATCCAGAGTACAATAAAGTAACATGATTGCTTGGAATGTACTGTATGTGGTGATCTTAAGGTAATTGGATTACCTCATATATGTACTGTGAGTAATCCTGGTGATTTTTGGTAATTCTGGAACCATATTGTGCAGCAGTATGAAAAGAAGGAAGATTTTTAACAGGGAGAAGTAATATAAAATATGCTCCACAGGTTGAACAAAAAAAGATCTCACACCTTTGCATAAAAAGCTTGAATTAATGAAGAATTTTGCTAACCTGTTAAGACTGAATAAAGAAGGAAGTGAATTCTGCTACCTAAGGGAAATGTTTCCCAATTTAACAGATGCAAAAACTGAAAGAAAATCCTCAAAGATGACTTATTTGAAACAAAGCTACAGAATACTGAACTAGTAGCTTGGTGATTGTTCAGAGCAGTTGTGCATGGATTTCATGGAAGAGGGAAAAAAGATAATTATAAATTGTGTCAGTGTTATCTCTACTTGCAGTGTTATAAAGATAAGAGCTGTGGAATGTCTTTAAAATTCATTTCTATCTTTCCCCCTCTCTCCCTCCCTCAGAATTTGGGAGATATAAGTGATGAGAAAGGGAAACACTTTCATCAGAACATATCCACAATGGAAAAGTGGCACCAAGGATACTGCCACAATCAGAGATTGCTACTGATTTCTTAAGGGGAAAGCAAAATGGAGTATACGAAAAACTCCATGCGACATATATTTCTAGGAAATAGAATGTATGTAGTACGTGCTTGATTCAAGTTTTTTAAAATGTACAAGACTCATTTTTAAGATAGTATTGTGGACTTTTGTATGATATTTTAAATTAGTCATTCATTAAGTTACTAAAATTTCAGTATAATTCAATGGAGATGTGAGAGATGATTTTGGTAATTCTGGAACCATCAGATCAATTTCCTTTACATTCTGCAACGTTTGCTCCGGAGATACAAAAAAATTATATTTCTTTGTTGGCCAGTAATTAAAAATTGTAAAGTTTTTTAAAATGTACAAGACTCATTTTTAAGATAGTATTGTGGACTTTTGTATGACATTTTAAATTGGTCATTCAAAGTTCATTTTTAATATTCATCTTTTTTAAAATTCTTTTAAATATCAGAGTTATATAATTATTTATAAATATAAGCTATGTAGAATCACATTTAACATTAATTTTCAATATTATAATGCGTCACTATGAATTGGCCACTGTTGCATTACAGATAAATAGCATTTCCCCAAAAGAGAAGTTATTTTTTATTTGGTTTTTAGGAGCATTAGCAACTAAGGCCATATTGCTCCAGGATATGCGGTGGTCATTCCCTGACCTTTCCGCATCCTCCGTATTTGGTGGTGACGGGCTCGAACCCCGGTCTAATCAAGAAGCGTGTGCTACGCACTGCTGCTCCTTCCCACCTGTCTATGGAGGCGCCCCCAAAAAGAGAAGTACAGTGTTTATTAATCATTCACTGATGAGTTACTTAACTATGCAGCTTGGATATTCAATGACAACTGACGGACGCAGAGATAGAGCAGCTGCAGAATGGATGTATTGCCATGTTCCCACTTGCAGGTGTAGCCCTTTTACAGTTGGCATGGTGAATATACAAGTAATACTGTTTCATATTGGTGTAAAAATGTGACCAAACTTTTTATAAAGTTCTGTGAATTATAAATTTTTTAACACAGTACATTTGAACGCAATAGTACCCGGGAATAGTGTATTATTATCTCTTTATACGTTAAAAACGTTTTCCTCCTAGTGATATTTATTCGAGCCAGTGGGAGAAGAGGGTGGGGCAGTTATGTCACTACAAATGCACGGGTAAATAATTACATTGTTTGTTGTCTTCCGTTGAAAGACAACTGCCTCCATAACGTTCACCAATCTCGTGCACATGACTCTGTAATACAAGGTGCCTCCGTAGCCAGGTGGGAAGGAGCAGCAGTGCATAACACACGCTTCTTGATTAGACCGGGATTCAAGCCCATCACCACCAAATATGGAGGATGCGGAAAGGTCAGGGAATGACCACCGCATATTCCCGGAGCAATATGGCCTTAGTTGCCAATGCTCCTAAAAACCAAATAACAAACAAACTGTAATACATGACCACGCACAACATCATTTGATGTTCCGTTGTAATGTTAGCTGATGAAGGGACCCGATATAGTTTGTATATTTGTAAATAGTTTAGTATTTTGTAAATATTTTAAATATTTGTATACGTTGTAAATATTTTAGTCCTGCTCTTTCGGATGCAACAGTATTCCTCATGCATTATGGAACCTGAAGCAAAAGGCCTTTTCCTAAGTAAACGCAGGTAAATAATTACATAGTGATATTTATTTATTCCACCTTGAGAATGCCGCGTGGTGGGGGTAGCCAATGGGAGAAGAGAGATGCAGGTCACGTGGTACAAGTGGGTGGGGCAATTATGTCACTATAAATGCACAGGTAAATAATTACATAGGTCATTTCCTGATTATATATTGATCATAGTGTTTGGGTAAGGCACCACCTGTGGTTTCCCACATCTGCACTATCAGTACTCTTGTGATGAATGCAGAACCTCTAAAAGCCCGAAAAGTGTGTTGCATGTGTAGTTTAGTGTTGGGTTCTGTTGTTTGTGCTGGCTTCTTGGCCACAGGGTCCCTAGTGGGACTCCACATTGGCTGCCACCACCACTGGGAGGTGAGCCAGGCTGTCCACAGTATTCTGGAAAGCATGAGTGAGGGAGGTAGCTGAAGGATGGGAGTAAAAAGGGGGAGGAAGAACATCAGTACATTTCAACAGGTGTGTCTTTTACATAGAAAAGATTTAACTTACTCCATCATACCTCTACATTCCACATCTCTTGGTATTATTGTGATGATATCAAGATTTAATTTGAATTTTTAACTGAAGTCATACCTTGGACAAGAGTGGCAAAGCAAAAAGTTCAGAGCAGTGAGATGCTTGGGAAAATTGCCAAGGGAACTTCTAGGAACCAGAGGAGGTGGGCTTATTGCTTGCACTTAACAGGACATAGTCTTCTGAGGCAGCTATCAGCATAATGTTACCAACTGCTACCTGTCTGAACAGATCTGGTAGCAGATCTTTTTAGAGTTCTTTTAAATCGAGGGCTATAATTAGCCAATCTTAGGAGGAGAATAGGGTTCCCCCTGAGTTATTTGGATTTTTCAGTATATGTGGCATGAAAAATCAACACACACCCTCAGACAAATCCTCAGAAAATGGATGTGAGTGACTAGCTCCAGTGCCGTTAAAAGTAATAATTTTAGTGGGACATAACGGGACCAGCAGACACCTTTATGTGTTTTCAATGCATAAAGGTGTCTTTATTTGAGAGCTTTAAGGAAAATAACATTACCCTTGTAGGAACTAAAATGGAAAATCCATCTCATGCAGCATGGCAAGACCACAGAGAGCAGAATCCTCTGGTTCACAGTAAGTAGCTGTTCTTGGTGACTATTATTAGGGAATTGAAATATACAGGTGGAATAGTATCAGAGTGGGTCTGTCAGATGCACATAATCACTCTGAAGTTAATGGTATTAGAACAGTTATCTTTTAAGGACACAGAAGGTGATATTGTACATGTAGGTCTTAATGATATCAAGCATAGGTTACTGAGGATTTACTTTATAAAGCCAAAAGCTAGGGTTAAAATTTGAAAGTGTCTGCAATTTTGCACTGGCATGATAGTAGTAGTACATGATAAGTCCTGTCAATTGATTCAACCTCAGAAAGACTGTGCAAAGGTTGTGTGGTAAAATTTTTATAAGCGTAGCATGCACTAACAGATTTTTACGAAGATGGGATACACACATACAAGTTAGTACAATGCATCATTTCATTAAATCTCAATATTGTGAATGCCTTCACAACAAGTTGCCTATTCGGTTACACTTTGAATAAGTAACACTTCCCCAACAAAGAAGACTATTTTTACTTATTCTTAGTGGATACCACCACCAAGATGGCCGTTTCAGGGGGCTATTTGCCCCTTCATCGGTGGGTGGGTACCCAGTGGTATAATGACTGACAACCCAATTGTGAAAATAACAATCTCATATACGCTTCATATTCAAATTCTGCATCCCTTATATCTGAGAGGCACCATGTCTCTGATATCTCCTGGACTTGGCACATCATTGCCAAAGTTGCCTTTGCGGCATATAAACCTAAATCAAATCTGATATCTCCATAATGCCTACATTTGATGACTTGACTAGCATTTCAAATTCATCAAATTTATTTACTATGCTCTTAGCATTAGTATAATTGCAGCTGTTCTTACCCTTAGTTATCCTAACACAGCTCATGTATTTTCTTGGTCCATGATGACCCACAACAGGCCTTGTAATCCCCAGTATCTTGCTTTCCAATAGAAGCAGTGCAAGAATCACTTTCACTTCTGCCTGCAGCTGTAGTTATTCTATTAGTCTGTGTATACCCACAAGCTAGCAGTTTTCTGACCCATGCAAATATTCTTGCACCCCTTCTACTTAAATGTATCCCATTCCTATAGAAGCAATCTCTCCTGTTAACAAGCACAGACAAGCTGGAAAAAATTTTATGCCATGAGCACTGCACAATCTCTCCAGGGCTGAATTAACTGACAAAGGTCTCGCCATGTACTTCCTCCTATTGTGTCTGTGCAGAATTGCAGACACTTTCAAATTTAACTATAACTCGACTTTTTTTTCAACATTTCACATACTTGTTGAAGGAAGTCCTCAGATCTCTTACTCTTTAATGTTATTTATGTCAACACGTACAACAGTATCATCTTTTGTACCCTTAAATTTTGTATCTGCACAACATCAACAATTTTTACCCTCTGGCAGATATACCTTGGCCCACTTCCACCTATCCTTTTTGCGCAATATATTTTTCATTACCCTGACAACAGTCATTGAAAATAGCTACCTCCTGTGTGACCGGTGCATTCTGCCTTGGGGTGGATGCTGTGCAAGTGCAATCTTGAGAGCTTGATGGGCCCCAAACGTAATTCCTTTGAGGAATTAAGTTTCTCACTCTTATAAATGCCCTACTCTTCACTCTCATAAATGCCCATCAGAATGCTGATTTGACTCCTGATATCCTCACACTCTTTACATCAACCACATGCAAAAACATTCCACTTGGCTGTATCATGTCTCATTCCAGATAGTCAACAAACATCAAACAAGTTGTACATTTTGTAAGGCCATGATTTAGAGGACAACTGCCCTTCCCCCCCCCTTAGTTCTGCTACTTTGAGCCCTTTGCTTTATTGCTAATCAGGTATGATTTCCATTCAAATTCACTTTAATTGAGAAAACTATACTAAAGTATTATACTTAAATGCAATAATAATACTATGCACCAGTTATGCAGCAATAATATTTATTATGCTTATTAAGTTTATTATTAAATATATATATATATCATGATATTGAGTTTACCTTATATGAATTACATTATCATGTTTACACTATACTGTTATGCTTGTAAAGTAAGAAGTTAATTATAACAGCTAAAAGAAAATTATCTATTAATGACTACCTGTGTGATTCGAAATTTCAAGATACCTATTTACCACAAGACGCTAGATGTGATATTTGCACCAAATACTGATACAAAGGTTCTATGTATATTAAATCATAACTTACAAAATCTCTAGCTAAATTTAAAAATAAACTAATGAACTTGACTAAGGCTATCAACGATTGCCTGTATGGATTCTGTCAGAGTCAATCCACTGGTGATATTCTGGCTTATATTACTCATCTGTGAACAAATTCAATGGAAAAGTTTGGTAAAACTCAAACTCAAGGTTTGGTGATGCTTGGCATAAAGGTCTTCTAAATAAATTTCCATCTTATAGTTTTCCAACTGTTTTTTGTAATTGGGTATCCAGTTTTCTCTCTGACCACTCACTGCAGGTGTTGGCAGATGGCTGTCTGTCTTCTAAATTCCCCACCAATGCTGGTGTTCCCCAAGGAACACCAGCATTAGTGGGGAAGTCCTGGACATCCTATCCACAGTTTTGCTGATGATAACACATTGCATTCCACCTTCCAGTTTGAGAAACCTTGCCCTGCCCAAACAGCTTCAACGAATATCTCTAAGTAATTCTCTAGTGGGGTGAAGGATAACTTGGTTGATTTCAATCCTTCTAAAACTCAGTCCTGTCATATTCTTGCAAAAAGGATTCTTCTGCTCCTATGCTTATCTTTGACGACACTGATTTCTAGGCAAGACCATATATATCTATTGGGGATTACCCTGACTTCTAATCTCTCTTGGCATAAGCACATTACTAATATTGCTTCCTCTGCATCTAAAAAACAGTTATCTTTCACTTTCAGAGTCATTTTTCTTACAAACAGCTGTTCATTCTATACAAATCACAAATCTGCCCTATCATGGAATATTGTTCCCACATCTGGGGAAGTTCCCCCAAAACCTCTCTCAGGCTTGTAGATTCCATTCAAAAGAGGGCAGTTAGGTTAATTTAATGACTCATCTCAAAGTCTCTCCACTCCCTGTCTCATAGATGTTCTGTTTCTGCTGCATGTCTTTTCTACAGTTCCATGGGCACCGTTCTTCTGAATTGGCTTCTATAATCCCCACTCTCTCTTCCAAAACAGTCTGAACACATGCCACAACTAGTCAACATCCTTTTACTGTTCAACTTCAAACTCACAGAACCAACTTTTCTTCTTCCTCATTTATTCATTCAACTTCCATTTTCTGGAACAACCTTTACCAATACATATTTCATACAACCAATACATATTTCCTGAAAATTACAATCTACAGAAGTCTAATGTTAACAAATATCATCTTTCAGCTTCTCAACCTCCAACCAATGCACAGTACTAAGTACTATAGGTTCTAATACCACTCGTGTTTGGGTTTTCAAAAAAAAAAAAAAAAAAAAACTATAAAGCTATTTATAGAATATGATTTAATATGCTAATTAGGTCAATAAAATGGTAAAATTTTTCAAAAACTTATTTTCACTTTTCAACTATTTGGTAACATCACTAGTTGGTCTCAAAAAAAAATTTAAAAACAGTCTAATACCAATGTAGTCACCTTTACAAAACACAAAATCCATTTCCTTTACCCTTGACAGTAGATATATCCTTAAGTAAATCTCATCTCAATATATTATGATCACTTCAACCTATTGGCTACTTCATTTGTCTTAATGCACAAAGGGTTAATATTGATAACAGATCAAGAGTATTACTTTCTTTTGTCCCTTCTCTAATGTGCTACTGTAGAAAATAGTCACTCAATAAATCAAGAAAATTTTTACTAATATGGGAGTGATGAAACCACAAGTTCCAGTCAATATCTGTTAAGTTAAAATCCCTTATTATAAAACATTCTGGATGCAAACTGGATGTAAAAAATAATTTTGATATCATACTTGGATTTCAGGAAAGCTTTTGACATATTTGTGCATGGAAGACTACTGTACAAATTGGAGCAGTATGGTATTAAGAGCAAGTTGCTACAATGGATAAAAGGGTGGTTGAGTGGGAGAAGACAAAGAGTGGTAATCAATGGACGCTGCTCTTCGTGGACTAATGTTATTAGTGGAGTTCCCCAGGGTTCGGTGTTGGGCCCACTGTTGTTTTGTATATTTATCAATGATATTGATGAAGGTGTATCAGGCTTAATGTCAAAGTTTGCAGATGATACAATGGTTGGCAGGGTTGTTAATGACAGTAATGGCAGTGTGCTACTGCAACAGGATCTAGAAAAGTTGGGCAGATGGGCTGAGAAGTGGCAACTGAAGTTTAACATTGACTAATGCAAAGTACTGTCTATGGGTAGAATTAACCCCAGAGTAACGTATTAACTGTGTGGTACTACACTTAGGGTGGTAGAAAATGAAAAAGGCCTGGGAGTAATTGTACAGTCAGATATGAAGTTTTCTGAGCAGTGCAGACAGGCTGCGAGCAGGTTATGGGGTATTGTAAATGATATATGGGAATTTTGCTAGTATGGAAAAGGAGATGATTAACCCTTTGTATAAGGCAATGGTCAGGCCATGCCTTGAGTACTGCGTACAGGTCTGGATGCCTCATTTTAGGAAAGATGTAGAGCTGCTGGAACAAGTACAGAGAAGGGCAATGAGATTGGTGAATGAAACAAAGGGTTGGTGTTACAAGAAAGGCTTAAGTTCTGCAAATTGTAGTGTCTGGAGACTAGGCACCTGTGAGATGATCTGATTGAGGTGTATAAAGCCTTGAATGGGTTTCTTACTCTTGCTCAGATCACAAACCTGAGGGGGGGCATAAATCCAAATTGAGGAAAGACAATTGTAGAATAAATATGCAGAAATTCGCCTTTAGGTGATTGATAGTTGGAACAAACTTCCATCTGTTGTAGTGGAGGTCAACAACTGAAATAAGCCCAGGGCAGAACTAGCCATACATTTGGAGTGAATGGGTGAAATGGTAGGTGTTTTTTTTTTTTTTTCTTTTTGGTTGATGCTTTCTTACATCATATGTCTCTATTAATGCTAATGCTAACTGGGGATATCATCAGTGGATTTTGCCCTACATTCCTCAGATGAGAATTACCTTGAATGCTACTGTAATCTCTCATAGCAACAATTGCATTTTTCACTGCCTGCTGATCTTACTGACTTCTGTCATACAACATTGCTGTTTTGCTATATTCAGTTTATTTGAATTCTGTTTAATTTACAAGTTTGTGGAATATCTTTAATTTTTTGTACAGTCCCTTTGGCTTGTGCACCTGGCATCCAATTTATTATTCCTATAATATTTATGGCAATAAAGAATTATACAGAGTGATAAAAAAAAAATAGAAATGATAACTGGCTTTTTATTATTGGGATATACCTAGATGGACAGAGAACCTCTGGAAGTTCCATGTAGAGCCTCCAGGCTAGTGATGTGAGCCCACAAATTACATGTATATAATTCCAATGCTAATATGTCTATAATAATTGATGCTACTGCCTCTGCAATATGGCATTTCAGTTCAGCAATATCTGTTGTCAGTAGTGGTACAAATTGAGCATCTTTTATGCAGCCCCCACAAAAAAAAGAGTTACATGGTGTTAAGTCTATACACCTGAAAGGGCCAGGAGCACCAGATCATCTTCAATACTCGATTGGATAGATTCAATCATATTAAGAGAGGCAGCGAAGAAGGTTAGCCAACCTTTAGCCATAATTATCAGGGCATCTTTGGATTCAGGAGAGGTCCCTACAGAATGCAGATGTGCTAATGTCTCCCCAGTTCATAAAGTAAGATCAAAAGGTGACATGAGTAATTACAGATCCGTTAGCTTAACATCTGTTCCAGGGGAAAATAATGGTGTCACTGTTTAAAGAGGTAATGCAGGACCATCCCAGAGTAACTTATCAATAACTGTTTGTTGCTACACTCAGGGTAGTGGAAAATGAGAAAGACATTGGGGTAATTGTGCAGTCATATATGAAATTCTCTGAGCAGTGCAGATATGCTGCCAGGACATCTCATGAGGTTTGTAACTTTGCCAGCAGGGATCCTCCAGAGCTGGAGGCTTAACTTTAGGAAGGATGTAGATTTGCTCAAACAGGTGCAGAGAAGGGCAACCAGATTGGTGATGGGAACAAAATGGTGCTCTTACCTGGAAAGGTAAATTCTGAAAATTGCATCTGGAGACTAGGGCACCTATGGGGTAATCTGATCGAGATGTTTAATGCCTTGAATCGATTGAGTAAGCTGAATGTGAATGGAATTCTTTCTCTTGGGGAGACTACACATATCAGAGGGCATAAATTTAAGTTGAGGAAGGATTGCAAGATAGATGTGTGGAAGTTTGCCTTCTACCAGCAGGTGGTTGATTGTTGGAAAATGCTTCCATCTGTTGTTGTGGCAATGGATGGTTTGAATACATTTAAGAAAAAACCAGACAAATTCTTGGAGGGTATGGATGGGTGAAGTGTGGCTTTTTTTTTTGGTTGATGCTATTTAAGCTTGCTTTCTTGCATCAGTTGCCACTATTACTACTACTACTGCTAAAACAAAGTGTATTACAGGGGGGTCCCCAGTATCCGAGTTCCTGCAGTTACGAGGATCTGAAAATTAAAGATTTAAAGCTTTTTACCTTGAGAAAATTGACCAAGCACTTGAATATTTTTTGTAAGAATGATCTTCTTCATGATCATGCAACAAAAGTTAAAGACAGAACTAAATGCTACAACACAATTTTATCTGAAAAAATATGGCAAAAAAAAAAAAAACAAAAAAAACATGAACAACTCCGGATTCATTCTTTATTCATACAACTGAAAAATAGTGTAACTTCAATAAACTTTGCTTAACCTTAACATTGTGCAACATATAATAAAAAATGTCTAATAAAATAATTTTCTAATTTTTCAGTTTCTTCATCCATTTTTTTACTATGTACAAGTACATAATAAACATTACTATATACCACCGGTGTAGATACACTATAGACAACTCTTAAAGAAAAACTACGGTAGTAGTGTAAAAGGCATCATTTCATCTGTATCTCATATTGTGCTCATCCTTTACAACGAGTTACCATGTATTGCACTACCTCAAATAAGTAACGCTTCACTTAGAGAAGACTATTGTTACTTATTCTCGTTGGGCACCGCTTGCAAACTAGTATGGAATAAGATACTCTGTTATCCACATACTATCCCTATTAGACTTAGCAAAGCAAAAAGGTGTAGGAAAGTGATAGTAGGAGAGGAAGAAGAAGAAATGCTGTTGAAAGAAGAAAGGGACAGTTACTCCCACTCACAGACTGAACTAAATCACTCACAAATCCCCAGAATAGGCAACGCTTCCCCATCTTTCACAATGAGTTACCATGTATTGCACTATTTCGAATAAGTAATGCTTCACTAATAGAGAAGACTGTTGTTACTTATTCTTCATTGGCACCCACCCAGACGGCACTGTTTTAAAGCTAGTTGGCTTTTCATCAGCTTTTCGCCCACCGATGAAAAGTCAACTATGAAATGGTGCCATCTGAGTGGGTGCCCACCGAGAATAAGTAACAACAGTCTTCTCTATTAGTGAAGTGTTACTTATTCGAGGTAGTGCAATACATGGACAACTCATTGTGAAGAATGAGCACAATATGAGATACAGATGAAATGATGCCTTTCACACTACTACCATAGTTTTTCTTTAAGAGTTGTCTATGGTGTGTCTACAACGATATTATATAGATATAGAATCTTAAAATATTATGCCTAGTTTCATTTATTTAAATAATAAGCATTACGAAAATTTGGTCCCCATTTTAAGTGGATTCGTTTTAAGTGGAATTTTATGGAACCAATTATCCTCAGTTAACGAGGATCCCCTGTACTATATTAGGTTAAAATGGTAGGAAAATTATACAATGAAAGAAAATGATAGAAAAATGAAATACTGCACTCTCAATAAAACTTCATTCCAAAATCCAGAAGTGGCCTACCCAAGTTTACCAAATGTGGAGTTTGTACTTATTTATTTTGAAACCTACTTATTTTAAATTTCTGTTCCAAAAATTTCCTAGCTGCAGTAATGATGTATGGTACTTAATAAATATTAGGAAAATAATTTTCTTAGATTAACAAGAAAATAAATAAAATACTATTATCAGTAATACCACTTTTACACACACAAAAAAAGTACTCCACTGTAAATTAAATATACAAAATTCTGTTTTTATGAATATAATGTACAGTATACGATAAATAATGACAGTATTTTATTCTCATTCATTTTACATCTAAAAGATCATGTTTTGTTCAGTTGCGTAAGTTGAGGAAAAGCTAAGAAGATCAAACTTTGAGTTCATAAATTGAATTTGAATGTGTGAAAAGTTTGTAAACTGGATGTTTGTAAATCAGGAAATCACTATATAAACAATTACTTGTCAGACAGTTAAGCTGCATCCATAAAACCAAGTGAACTGAAAAGGAAAGGTTGCAGTTTCTTTTACAATATTATTTTAAAATAAATTTCAAAATAAAATTACTTCTGTATTAAATTTAAAAAATATATATTTGTTAAATTGTATTCTGTTAAAGAGTAATATGATTTATCTTAATGGCCTAGAATAAAATCATAAAGGTTTAAGTAAAACTATGGGAAAAGATGTGAATATTTTTAACTTTTTGTTTAAAATAATTTTTGTTTCTGTTGTTTGTTTTAAGTTGGTAAAAATGCAAATAAATAATTTATTTTATTAATTATTTATGTTTTTTTATTATTATTTAATTTTCTTCAATTTGAGAGATCTAAGAGACCACAACTTCCCAGATTTCCTTGTTTTTTACAAGTGTTTCAAAAATTTATTGTTTAGTACCTCAGTCTTAAAATATCTATATATCTGGTCTGAAGCAAAAAAGAAATATAAACTTTCTAATAGAGCAGGGTTCGCAGCTCCAAAAAATCACTAAACACTGTCCTCATAGCTCTTTGATAATTGGGAATTCACAATTTTTTACATAAAATACAATTAAAACTTGAAATAAAGAAGGCTAAGAAGGCTCTAAAAAATATGAAAATAAAGGGAAAAAAATCAAAATTTTCAAAATTATATTTAATTACATTTTTAAAAATTGAATAAAAATTAAAATAAAAGCTTACTTCTTTTGCTCCTGCTTCCCTAAGCATACGAATGATGGCTCCAATAGTGTTGCCCCGCACTATTGAGTCATCAATAAGAACAATATTTTTACCACGAAAATTTTCACTCAAAGGTCCAAACTTTTTTAATACTGCAAGTTGCCTTAGCCTAGTTGAGGGCTGAATGAATGTCCGACCTACATATCGATTTTTGCATAAAACTTCGATATAAGGAATACCAGACTAGGGAAAAAAAAAAATAATAAGAAACATTATTATGCACACTCATCTGCTAGATTAATATGATCAAAATTTATTATATAATTAGTAATTTAATTTTGCAACATGTATTGCAATTTAGATAAAAGTTTCATGGTGAAATAAACTTGCATCATTACTATTATCACCTAGAAACATGGCTATTTTTGTTTTAACTGCAAATACCCTGTTAAGTACTTGGGAACCAAAGTAAGCCACAACATTTCACAGTAGTATAGAAGCACTGTAAATTTTGCCCTCCTATCATCAGATAATTTTGTAGTCTTTCTCTCAATGGGCTGTTCTTACATGTTTTCTTCTGATAATAGATGAACAGAAAACTCACTACACTTATCATTATGGGGGACTTCAATGCTAAAGTTGGAAAGAAACAAAACAGTGCAGAAAGGGAAACTATAGAAAATTTTGGAATTGGTGAAAGAAATGAAAGAGGTGAAAGACTTGTGGAATTTGCAGAATCTTGAGGAATGTCAGTAATGAACAGTTTTTTCAAGAAAAGGGTGAACAGAAAGTGGACACGGAAGAGCCCAAATGGATCAACAACTAATGAAATCGTCTTCATCCTCACTAACAGAAGATATATCGTGAATGATGTGACTGTCATGAACAAGGTAAATATTGGAAGTGATCACAGAATGGTAAGATGCACACTTATTATTATTATTAGCCATGTGGTGCAAGGAAGCCTGAGGCTTATGCTGCACCAGCCAAAAAAAAAAAAAAAATTCCCCGAGTTACCCTGAGAGAGAGAGAAAGACAGAGAGAAGCAGAAAGGAATCACTAAGAAAGAGAAAAATGATGATATCCAACTCAGGACCCTGGGTGTGCCAAGCCCATACTCACCAGATGTGAGCCCCTGGGGTTGATATACATGTAAGAAAAGAAAGGAAAAAACTGACTCGAGTAAATAATACAAAGGTCTTTGAAATAACAGAAGAGGAGAAAAAGCAGTACTGGAACTTAAGAACAAGTTTGAGCTTCTGCAGACTGCTCAGGACCAAGATATCGACAAAGAATATTACAACTTTCTGAAAGTGATAAAGCCCAAGAAACCTATAGGTAAAAAAAATCCAAAGAAGAAAAAATTAGTCAAGAAACACTTGTCATGATGAACCGACGATGACAAATGAAGAACAAGAAAAACACTAACAAGGAGAAAATTGAGTATACTGAGTTATGCAAAGCCATTAGAAAGAGACTCAGAGAGGACATAAGAAAATTTAACACAAGAAAAGTAGAACAAGCATTAAGGGAAAACAAAAGATTTAAATCAGCAGCCATGAGCAGTAATACAGAAAGACAAATGATACTGAAACTGAAGAATAGCGATGGTGTACTTATAAAAAGCAGAGAAGGCATAATTCAAATAGCAGAAGACTACTACTATAAAGAGTTATACAAGAAGTGAGGGAATGATGCCAGCAGAGGGGAAGATGGATCGCAAATTAGTAAGACATACAACATATCTGATATCCTTCCTGATGAGGTAGAACACGTGTTAAAGAAAATGAAGAATCAGAAAGCCCCGGGGGAAGATTAAGTTACTGTAGAGTTGTTAAACTTGGGAGGAAGAGACATGACACAAAAACTGGCAAGGTTCTTCACAAAATACATTAGAAAAGGTGTGATGCCTAAGCAGTGGAATAATGCAATCATAGTTTTGCTGCATAAGAAAGGAGATAAATCAGAAATTGGAAATGATAGACCAATTAGCTTGTTATCCCACACCTACAAGTTGTTGACAAGGGCCATTACTAACAGATTAGAAAGAATACTTGATGAGAATCAACCGAAAGAGCAAGCTGGCTTTAGGACAGGATTCTCAACTATGGAACACCTTCACGTAATGTCACAGCTAATGGAGAAAGCAAATGAATATAAAACACCATTATGCCTGGCATTTGTGGATTATGAAAAGGCATTTGACTCCATACAGCATAAGGCAATATTTCGGGCAATGGAAAGACAAGGCATAGATACCCCATATATTATGATTTGAAGAAAATATATGAAAATGCTACCTCCTTTATTAGACTAGACAAAGACAGTAGTAAATTGAGAAAGGAGTTTGACAAGGAGACACAATATCTCCAAAGTTGTTTACTGCTGCCCTTGAGGAAGCTTTCAGAAGATTAGACTGGTCGCAGAAAGGAGTCAATGTGAATGGAGAGTACCTAAACCATTTACGATTTGCAGATGACACTGTGGTCATAAGCCACGATCCCAAAGAATTAGAGGAAAATCTTAATCAGTTATGCAGAATTAGTAAGGATTTTGGACTAAAGGTGAATATGGCTAAAACAAAAGTAATGATGAACAAGTATGCCACAGAAAGGGATATAATGATTGAAGGAGCAGTAATTGAAAAGGTAGAGTCATATACTTATCTGGGATAAGTCATTAGCTGTAATAATGATAAATGGCTGGAAGTCAAAAGAAGAATAAATTTTGGATGGATAGCATTCAGGAAATATAGTCACATACTGAGGAGCAATATCCCAATTTGTCTGAAACGTAAAATAATGAACCAATGTATACTCCCCACCATGACTTATGGAAGTGAAACTTGGGCACTCACCAAAATAATGGAAGAGAAGCTGAGAACTACACAGCGAAGAATGGAACAAATTATATTGGGAATCAGACTGTTAGATAAGAAGAGAAACACACGGATTAGGCAGCAAACTCAAGTAAAGGACATTCTTATCAAAACTAAAGAACTAAAATGGTCGTGGACAGGACCCATAGCTCAAAGACATGATGACAGATGGACTAAGAAAATAACAGAATGGTACCCAAGAGGAGCTAGAAGAAAACCTGGAAGACAACAACAGAGATGGACAGATGAAATTCATGAGTTTGTGGGTAGTAAATGGATGGCCATTGCACAAAATGGAAGGAACTGGAAAGTTTCTGGAGAGGCCTTCATCCTGCAGTGGATTGAAAATGGCTGATGATGATGAATAGCTTGCAGTACAATCTGTGGCTCCTCACTCATATTTCTGAATGCAAGTGCCTGTTTAAAACATATTGTATGTCCAGATAGTATGAGGGACTTTCTTTTTTACCAATGCCTGAAGTCCTGCATTTTTTCCAGATATCAACTGGGATCTGGCAGTACAGATCCCAGAGTCCAGCACCATTCTCCCACTTTATTTCATCCTTCTCTAAAATGGTTAGTTAGAACACTTTCATTGGCATAGCTCTACCATGAATACATTTGTAAAACAAAAAATTCTCCTTTATATTATTTTCCAACATTTACCAAACATTGTGGATTTCATGTGCATTTTTACATCAGTGTCCTCATCTTTTTGCAATGCAGTTTTTATACTGCAAGATTAGCAGACGAGGAAGGTAGTTTTAAGTTTAATAAGCAATTAAACACACAGTTCTTCTAAAGAATGGAATTTTGTGCAGGTGATGGACATGCTATTAACCAAATATTGTTTCAGTGATATCAATAACAGCCTGTAACTTATAGGGAATCCAACCCATGGTTTTTTTTTTTAATGATAGTGAATTTACCTTCCAGTTTGAGAAACCTTATCCTCCATGAACAGCCACCAACTCCTTGAATATCCAACACCAGTTCCTTAAATGACGATCTCCATTAGGCAAATAAATCTAAGTTAACTTCAATCCTTCTAATACTCTGTTTCAAAAGGATTTTGCCTTATTTCTTGCAATAAAAAGGGGTTCTGCTCCTATGCTCCTCCTCAGTGACACTCAAGATTTTTTAGACAAGATCACAATATCTCAATTAGGACAGAGATATATGATCTTGTCTGAAAACTACTTCTAATTTCTCTCTCTCTTTTCTATTCTTCTCTCAACATTACTTTTTTCTTCTAAAGAACTACTCACTCCAAAAAATTCTCTGAAGCGTCTGGACTCCATTCAAGACAGGACAGTCAGGTTAATTAATGATCCATCACTTACAGTCTCTCCCACTCTCTGTCTCTAAAGCATACAGTTTCTGCTGTGTGCTTTTTTGCAGATACTTCCATGAGTACTGTTCTTCTGAATTGGCATCTTTAATTCCCCTACTCTCTTGAAAACCACTTAAAACATGTGTCACAACTAGTCAGCATTCATTCACTGTCCAACTCTAAACTCACAGAACCAACTTTTTCTCTTCTTGTTTATCCCTTCTACTTTTTCTTCTGGAATAACCTTCCTTCACATGTATTCCACAAAAATTACAATCTACAGAAATTCAAGTCTAATATCAACAAGTATTTTTTGTATTTCTCAGCCTTCAACCCATGCACAGCACTATAGCTTCAAATACCTTTCATGTTTGGAACTTTCATAAACACATGAATGCACACATGCACGCGTCAGAAGTGGAGTTCCCAGGGATCAGTTTTTGGACCAGTGTTGTTTCTGATTTTCATAAATGTGATTGATGATGGGATAGAAGGCTTGATGTCAAATTTACATATGACATAACAGCTGGTACAGTAGTTATGATCAGCACCAAGCAGCATTCCTTCAGGATGACTTGAACATGCTGCAAGAATGGTCAGAAAAGTGGCATGTTTTAATGCAGTAAAAATTCACGGTTTTACACTTGGGGAATAGCGACCCAAAAATAAATTATACACTTGGTGAGGTTGAATTAAAAACAGTAGAGGAAGAAAAGATCTGGAGTTATAATACAGGCAGATATGAAGTTTTCTGAGCAATGTAAACAGGCAGCCAGGAAAGCCCCGTGGTATCTTATTGATGATTTATCAAACATTATCCTGTAAAGATATGGAGGTCACAGTCCCGTTGTATAAGGTAATTGCCACCACATTTGGAATATTGTGTTCAAGTATGGAGATCTCATTTTAAAAAAAGGCACTGAGCTTCTTGAGAGGGGCCCAAAGATGGACAACTCACATGGTGAGATCAGCAAAAGGGAGACCATACGAGGAAAGATTTGATTATGTGGGCTAAAGAGCTTGGCAACAAGGCACCTTAGAGGTGACCTGATTGAGGTTTACAAGGCTCTGAGAGGGGTTAGTAAAATTAACGAAGGTGGAATTTTCACTGTTATAGATAATTCCAGAACTCAGGGGCATAAATTCGAATTATAGGGGAAGAGATTTAGATTAGATTATACACTAAATGGACAGAAATCATGGGATACCTATCTACTAATGGGTAGGCCCACCTTTTGCCTGTTTAAGGGCATTCGCACAGTGAGGCATTGAGTCCACTAGTTCACGAAAGCGTTCCACAGGTATTTCCAGCCATGCTTACTGCACTGCTGTCTATAATTCTATCGGATTCCTGGGTGGAAGATCCAAAGCTTGAATAGACCTTTCCAAGGCATCCCAAAGAAGCTCCATGGGGTCCATGAATGGGGAGGACATTCCATGGTGGTAAAATATGCAGAATGCTCTTCAAACCATGTTCTAGTCACCACTGCTCTGTGGGGAAGGCGCATTGGCCTGCTGGAAGAGTCCATTGCCCTGTGGGTGCAGGATGACCATGAAGGGGTGCAGATGGTCTACAAGGATGGACAAGTAACATGAACCATTCAGAGGTACATCTAGATGTACCAGAGGTCACGTGTGCCAGTTGAACATGCTCCAGACCACTGCTGACTGTCCACCTGCCCGAACAGTTCCTTGTTGATATGATGAGTGCATAGCTTCGTGCAGTTTCTGCCATATATGCACCCTCACGTCCACTCAAAATAATTGGAAACAGGACTCATCGGATCCATCTCCAATCATCCAAGGTCCAGTGCCGATGTTCTTTCGCTCAGTTGAGGCATAGAGTCCTGTGCATGGTGTTAGCAATGGGAACTCTGGTGGGGCAGCAGCTCCCATAACATATTGCAGCTAATGATGGCCTGATGGCTTGGTGGAGACATTTCTGGCACCTCCCTCACTGAAGTTGCCAGCGATTTCTGCCACTGTTGCTCACCGGTTGGCTGAAACAATGCAAGACAGACGTCAATGGCACGTTCATCCACCACCTTTCTCCACCCGCAGCACTGTCCATAATGAGATGTTATTCCGGAAATGGTGTATTCCCGATACGCTCTTGGTGCAGTCGAATGAGATCGTGCAGGTGGTACAATTTTTGTACCACCTCAACGATAGAGTGACCCATGCATCGGGCACCCACTATCATCCCTCTTTCAAAGTCTGTTAACTCACTATTTTTATCCATACTGATGCCGAATTACTGTCTATGTGAATGCAGTAATCCAGTGTACCTATATACCTGCCAAGCTGTGGGTGCATCCACTAGTGAGAGGGTGACAACGTCGCATTGCCCAGGAACCAGGTATCCGATGAATTCTGCCCTTTGAGTGTACACAGTTTTATTTTATTTTTTATTTTTTTAATTTTTTTTTTATTAAAACCCCAAACATGACAGGTATTAGAACCTATAGTACTTAGTACCATGCTTGGGTTGGAGGTTGAAAAGACGAGAGAAGATATTTGTTGACATTAGACTTGAACTTCTGCAGACTGTAATTTTCAGGAAATACTTATGAAGGAAGGTTGTTCCAGAAAATGGCAGTTGAATGAATAAACAAGGAAGATGAAAAGTTAGTTCTGTGAGTTTGAAGTCGAACAGCAAATGGATGTTGTCTGGTGGTGGCACGTGTTTGGACTGTTTTGAAAGAGAGAGCGGGAATTATAGAAACCAATTCAGAAGAACAGTGCCCATGGAAGTATATGTAGAAAAGGCTTGCAGCAGAAACAGTACATCTATGAGACAGAGAGTAGAGAGACTCTGTTAGAGATCAGTCATTAATTAATCTAATTGCCCTCTTCTGGATGGAATCTAGAAGACTGAGAGAGGTTTTGGGGTCACCGCCCCAGATGTGGGAACAAT